>NW_009258383.1:2941649-2972263 GCF_000687185.1 Egretta garzetta
CTCGAGGGAAGGAGTTCTGTGCGAATAGAGACCACCGCGTTCGTGTGGATTTAGTACTCGCTTCTCCACTGAAAATCCCGAGAAGGAACGTGTTAGCTTTAATTTTTCCAATTTTAAAAGTACAAACGTTTGAAATGTTTGCACCCGATTTCTTGTGTTTACTAATTTTCTAAGAAGATAATGCATCGCTGTGTTCTCTGAAAAAGGGGGGAAAAAAAAAAACCAACCTGGAATTATATTGCATGGTTGGTTTGTTTTAACACTCTTGATTTCTCCATCGAGAAGGAACGTGTTAGCTTTAATTTTTCCAATTTTAAAAGTACAAACGTTTGAAATGTTTGCACCCGATTTCTTGTGTTTACTAATTTTCTAAGAAGATAATGCATCGCTGTGTTCTCTGAAAAAGGGGGGAAAAAAAAAAACCAACCTGGAATTATATTGCATGGTTGGTTTGTTTTAACACTCTTGATTTCTCCATTTCTGTGTTCTTTTCTTAGCCCATCAAGGCTCCTGAGTCTGTATCCACTATAATTACAGCAGAATCAATCTTTTATAAGGTATGGTTTATGCAAGTTTGTTTGCAAAAAAGATCTTGCTGTCTCTATTTCCAATCTCAAAACTGCCACGGGCAGAGCAAGTGCTAGGGGTGTGTTCACAGAAACTGTTCTTCCTTGCCTAGCAGTTGCGTAGGGTTTTGCTCTGCCTTACGTCATTGCCGTTGAGTCGTGCGTGCAAGGTAGTTTACCACAGTAGTTTACGTTGTTGTCATTGTCCTGTTTTTTCTTCTTCCAAGAAAAGGGTGCATCTGGTTTCCTTACTAATTATTGCAGTTGAGGTTTTTTTTAAACTTTTAACTTTCACCATGCAGAGGTCGAGAAAAAGTGACTATATAGCCTATTATTTAAATTTGTGTGATTGTGCCTGCCTTAGGCACAGAGAATATTGCCTGTAGAGGGGCTGGGTTGCACTGCCCTAACATCCAGGCTGGCTCCCGTCTCAGAGCTGGGTGCAAGCACCCTCAGACACCCTGGGAACAAGGTCTGTTGACTGTTGCAGTGAAGGCAGAAGCTAGCCTTCTCACATTCATGCTTGAGAGCACGTTTACTAGCATGCCAAGGTGTTAGTGTTTCAAAGTTCTGAAATTTGCTTTTATTTAGTACAAACCAACCATTTGAAATGCCTTTTCCCCCAAAGAAAATGTCGGGATAGCCATTGGGGCAACTGCATAGCCAGAGGAGAAGTGGTATCTGAGCTTCCGTACGCTGTCTAGAGGCCTGATGCTTTGTGTCTCGCATCCCAGAGGAATCTGTTTGCTGTTGGCCAGTTCAGAAGAGAATTGATGTCTTGTCTGTGGTTTTGGTTTGGTTTTTTTTCCCCCCAGAAATTACTAAGAATTATGTCAGAAGTTTTACTTAACCTGATCTCTTTATGCAAACTGTTTCTATTTTGATACTTTGCTGTGTTGTTGCGAAGGGGATTGTCTGGGGGTTTTGAGGTCTTTTAAATCTGTTTTGAAAACAAAACCATCCTGGATGATGCTCGGCAAACTCTTGATACTGATAGGGCAGGCACTGTGTTGTGCTGTGCGACGTGGTAACAACGTCAGGTGAGTTGCCTTTGCTGCACAGCCTCACACGTTAGAGAGCACCATGGAAGATGGCGGGAGGGTGGGTCTGTGTTTTGGGACTGCCTTTGCATTCAAATGAGGGAACTTCTTCATACACAGAAAGCTGCTTTCCCTGCACACACAGCGAAATTACTACAGTTACTTTTTCTAGAAGGTGGTGTTGCACTCTCCTCCTTCTGACAGAATGAGACCATCTCTGCTCTGCAGACAGGAGGCGTAGCCTTGGACTCCTAGACATTGGGTGACTGTGCACAAGCAGTGCTGATGACTGCTTAGGTGAGACAGCGCTCTTACCTTACGCCACTGTTCTTTTGCATGTGGCTGAAATAAGACTGTCTTTCAAGACTGGGGTAATTTGACATAATTTAAGATGCTGGTACTTAAGATATGAATCAGAACCACAGAGCCAAGCTTCTAAAATCAGACTGTTGGTTTTAATAATCATTTATATCTCTCCTAGGGTGTATACTATCAAATTGGAGATGTTGTTTCAGTGGTTGATGAGCAGGATGGAAAAACATACTACGCTCAGATCCGTGGGTTCATTCAGGACCAATACTGTGAAAAGAGTGCTGCGTTAACCTGGCTCATTCCTACGCAAGCCAGCCCCAAAGACTGTTTTGACCCAGCATCCTATATCATAGGTAATGTCCAAGCCTTCGTTTTATACAACTACTTATATGTGCCTAGACTAATGCAGAGCTGTATTTTTTTAAACAAACTTTCTAGCTTGTCAGGGTCATTTGTGCAATTTCCACATGTTAGACCCTAATCCTGTAAGCACCTTGTTTGCGTCAATAACCATTTTTATTTATCTTACATATATAATATGATTAGCACTACCACAGTGAGTATGATTGTCTGAGTATTTGTGCTCACGGGCACAATTATAGTCTTGCAACTTTAAAGATCAAATTATTACTCCATAAATAGAATCAAAGTTATTACAGTATAAGCCTGATATACCAGTCCAAGCTGTTTCTTTTACAGTGAGCTGAATTAGCTGATCTTCATCTTGGGTACATAAAACACATAGCGTGCAAGCCCTGGCATAGAGAGTTTTCTGCTACTGATTCTAAAATTATTAAGAATTCAGAAAAGTCCTTTTGACAGGCAGGCCACAGATAGTGTCAATTTAAAATATATTAACCAAAGTACTGCACTCAAATAACCACATGCTTCAAATGGGGAAAAAAAAAAAAAGATCAGCCCAGCAAAAATAAAGGTAGAGGTTTCTTGCCTAGCATTTGAGGCTACTTTGCCAGGAAAGTCATTGATTGTGGGCTGTGATTGCATATTTTTAAGTCCTTCATACTCCAATTTTATGCCTTTAAATTTTGTCTCTGAAGACTTTTTTCTTTTTTTTTTTTTTTTCCTAGGACCAGAAGAAGATCTCCCAAGGAAAATGGAATATTTAGAATTTGTTTGTCATGCACCTTCGGAATATTTCAAATCTCGATCGTCTCCCTTCCCTACTGTTCCCACAAGACCAGAGAAGGGCTATATATGGACTCATGTGGGACCTACTCCTGCAATCTCCATTAAAGAAACTGTTGCCAATAATTTATAATTTTTAAAGGAATACTTTGGAGGAGTTATTTTGGGTGTATTCTCAGGTCTGTGAACCACATACAAGAAGTTTAAAAAAATTATAAAATGTTCATTTTACTTTATGGATTATGGTATTTATTTATTTTAAATTATATCAGATCTTTAAAGTGGAAGTTTTCTTTCCATTTGATGCGTCATTCCTGTGCTCTGTTCTTCAGACATGATTGCTCATTTTGGGACAAAACCACAAGTTTCATGTCATCTTCGACTTCGGTGAGCACACAATTGACTTCTGAAAGTTGCCTTTAGTGTTCCTATTTTCTAACTTATTTTCCAGAAAAGGAGTTAAAAGATACACTCTTAATCAGCCAGCACTTTATATACTTGTTTAATTTAGTTAGCTGTGACTGCAGTTTTTGTTTACTTCTTCAATAACTTAAGACTAGTTTCCAGTAAGCACTAAACGTGGTCAGTGATGCAGTTAACAGTTTTCTGTCACACTGGAGAGGAGCGATCTACTTGGATTTCTCTTCTTCAGACTAAAACCTATCATCCGCAGGGTAGTTCTCTATTTAACAGTCACCTTTTAAGTGAATTGTGTTCAGCTCAATCTAAAACGAGGGCCTGTGCACATAGCTTTCTGCTAAACTTTGCTTATATAAGGGGATAGATTTCTTGGAAAGTTGGATGCAAATTTAAAAATTGATGGTATTTGGCTTTGCCATCCTGGCATCCTCATGGCAGAAATGTATCTTCATTTCCCCGGCAAGCCAACACTGACGTATGATTTGAGTTTCACACTGTTACTATTTGTGTGTGTGTGTTAGCTTGGTCTCTTAAAATTCATTTTAAATGTTTTTTTTTAGTCTTTGCAATTAATGATGGTAAGAAAAAATCCTCAAGCAATTCAAATGCAAAAAACATTTGCTAAGGGAAATAAAGACTAATTTTATATATTGACAGTCTCAGTATACCAATGAAAATATTTAAAAAGCAGAATGGGAAAAATGCCACATATTAAAATACCACTGTTAAAGTTTTCTGCGCTAAACTTTGCACAAGCCAGTCAGCTCCAAACACTATGAGATGTGTTTGTATGGGCTGAATACCCTGGGGTTAGTGGTCTTAAATTTACATGTAAAGATCTTCTCAGCTTTTTTGGGGGGGATGTAAGTGACCATAGCACCCAAAAGCCCCAAATCAACTTTAGTATATTGTATGAAAGTCTGTAAAAGTTGTACTAGACTTATGTTTGAACTTTCTGAAAAGCTTCGATTTAAGGTGAAATGTATTTTGAAAGTCTCAGGTATTGACAACTTTTAATACAGTGGGACCCGTGACTGCAACAACCAGATCTGTTTCTCAGCCTCAGTTCTTCCCTCTTCACATACAAGGGAGAATAGTCAACCTTAAGGGAGTGGGTGCTAGATTTAAGGGATATGGTCAGCAGTTCAAAATGCTCAGAAGTTAGCAGTATGCTGCTAATACAGAGTTAGATCTCAAGTACCTTCAGGTGCTACATACATGAGATGTTCAGTGTGTTGTAGTAGTTAACCCCAAGGTGACCTTGCTCCTGACTCTCCTCTCCTTTCACTCCCTCTAGATTTCTTTTTTGCTGATTTATCTTTATTAAATTAACAAACATAAGAAAGTAAAAATAACGACTCTTAAAAGATACCTGCAGTAGCCAGAGTGACTCCCTCCACTCAAATGTTTTCCTTTCTTTCTCTGCAGTCCACAAGTTTTTCCCTTGGGATCACTGTGAAGTCCCTGTGCTGCCTCGGCGTAATCCATGGGGCTTTGCTCTGCTGGGGGCTGACTTTCAAGCTCAGCTGCTTGCCTTGTCAAATCCTTGTAGGAAGGGGGAAGAAAACAATGCTTACATTCAGTTTTGCTTTTTGGTGTTTCTATGATTTGCACCAAATGAGAAGTATTTGCTTGCCATTTGCCTTACTTGTCAATAAACTGTAACACAAAAGGGACAGGTTAGAGCAATACCAATGTATGTTTTATGATTTGAAGTTTGTTTCACAGAATTACCTGCTGACAAAGAGGTCTCCTGCACCTTCCTATGATGTCAAACAGCCGGTCATACTGAGAGAGGGGACTGATGGCAGGCTTGCATTACACACGTAGTTTGAAAGCTTAAGCAAAAGAAAAGAGTTTGGAGCAAGATCATGTCTAACCCTTATGAAAAAGGGTAGGCCATATAAAGTTCTACTTGGAGTAGCAAAGAGCAGAGCTCCAGGTAGAGGATATGTAACCTGGAATTTCTGTAAGAAAAAGCAAAGAACTGTGAGCATTGCCACTGTGAAATGAAAGCCAGAATCAAACAAAAATGTCATCCCTCACTGCATTTGAATCACTAGCAGCACTACATTTAAGAAAGTTGTATATATATATGATTAAAAAAAAATATGCAAGAAGACCTGCACAATAACAACAAAGCTATCAAATGATGTAGTAGGTAATCTGAAGCAAATGTGACTCCACTTCAGTTCTGTGACTTACCTAATTGTGATAGTTAATTATTTGGTTTGGGAAGACGCAAGACTCATCAGTTTTTCTGATGAGACAGCCCACGGAAACTTTAAATACCTTTTTAGCCGTCTGGGCTTGCCGTTTGTTAGGGAATGAAACAGGAAGAAATGACAGAAAAAAAACCCCCTTACTTGTCAGCTGATTAAACATAAAACTCACCTTCTAAAAATTTTTGCCAGACTGCCTAATACAGAAAAGGAGCTCTGTATTTCAACATTTTTATTTTGTTTGCTGCCGTGTGGTATGAAGCTACTGATACTGCCCCTGGCAGACAGAGTGATCACAGGTGCTGTGCAGTAGGGGCTAACCCATGTCAGTATAGCTAGCAAGGGCACATCAAGTAAACCACTCAAGGTATGAATTTATAAGGATACAGACAACTGCCCCGATAACCAGCAGAATGCTTGAGGTGGTTGACGTGGTCACGCTTGTCAGGGTTTCCTGGGGACACCAAGCACAGTGCGACTGTCTTTAGCTGCAGATGGCCAACACATTTTGAACCCTCTAAAATGGCATGTTGTTAGGGATGGTGATTAATAAACTAACATCAGTGACATGCAGAAAGATAAAACCTGAAACTACTACAGCTGACTTAAGCTTTTGCACCTTTTCCTGGTCTGTTAATAAGCTGAATAATTCCACAGAACATATTTAATTGGTTTCTAATTCTGTTTTTGTTAGCTTCTTAAACTGACTTCCAGCTGCTGCTACTGATACTCGTCAATGTTTCCAAGAGATGCTCTTAAGAAAGGAACAGGTAAATGGTAATATGTCCATGAGAAAAACCCATTTTGAAATAAAGTACATTTCACTTGTATATTTTTACTTCTCTCACCCTTAGTGTAGCAAATGTGTTCAGAAGAATGAAGCTGGGACAGATATTTGTGGGAGAGCGGGATCAGTCCTGGTAGTTGACTGTTTCCAGCATAGACTGTTCAATTTTATTTTATTTTTTTACTATGAGCATTGCTAGCTTTGGAGATGCAAACAGAACTAGTAGAAATTGAGTGACTCAGTAAAACAGATACAAACCTGTAATTAAAATCATAACATCTTAGATTATTTGTCATTACATAATCTGTTAATAGTATTTACCTTAGTCTTCAGGGCAAATAAAAACAGTAACAGAGTTGCAAATGCAGTTAGTCCTCCAACTTGAGTTATATTTACTGTATTGTGGGAACTAAGGCACAAGAGGCAACCAGGTAACTCAAAGTGCTCGAGCAGAAAGTAAGCCAGGGAAAGAAAAAACGCTTAAAAGATTTAATCTAAAATAATGCCAAGTATTATACTTCCAACTACTGTCTCAAAAGACAAAAAAAACCCTTTTTTTTTTCTTTTTTTTGCAAGAGCTATGGAACAACCTCCCTTAGTAAACACAAAGTATTTTATTTTAGTTTTTGATTATACTGGGAAGTGCTAAAAAGAAGAATCCAGATGGGCAAGGATTCTGATGGTAAGGTCCCTGAAGAGACTGGATCCACAGGCAATGCCTGTTACTAAAGCATTGTAACTTTATTTATAGGTATTTGAACAATTGCACTGTCCTGTTTTTGCATGTCCAGAACCTCAGGCAGTAACAAGGGCAGAATGACTGACTGTCCAGACAGCTTCTTACGGACAGAGCTGAAAGAATGGGCAACATCTGTCTGAAAATTTCTCATATTAGGAAAATGGAAGGGCAGAAGGAAGACCTGCAAAATGGACTCAACAGCAGAAGGGATATCACAGGATCCCATGGAGGAAGGCTTTGATGCCCTGCAAACTGGAGGAGCTGAGCTCGCCGTTATTTTCTCTTCTCTTGTTCAGTATCCCCCATGCCAAAATTTAGGTAGGTCTCATTCTTGGATCATTGGACTGTGAGTGGATACACTACTACTGAATTTTTATGGCCTTGCGGTAAGCTTCAGAGCTTTGTGACCAGCCAAAAGACGTTTTCGTTGAGCAATTTTAGTTCTAAAGATGGAACATATAACTAAGAGCTAAAATGCACAGAGCATATGTAATATACTCAGTCATGCATAGAACATGCAGTGTGCCCTGGTACACACATTGCAACTCCATCTTCCATGAGAAAAATCCCCATTTTGTAGTTGTAGGAAATCAGTATTATCCAAGAACATTTGCCTTGCAGGACAGGAAAAAGCTTCCATGACAGAAATAACGCAGACATTGTTTTTTAAAACTACTTTTTGACTGAGGAGAAGTTTCACTTCTGCATCTCTATAAGAGAATGAAAGAGCGTGAAAATTAAAAATCATGGACTTCAGCAATATACTTACCTGTATTAAGGTATGAGGCACCCGTTGAAGTAATTTAGTTAGCAACTGTACACACAATAATACAATTCTCATCTGAGAAAAAAAAAGGGGAGAAAAAGCAAATGAAACATTCTTAGTGACTGATAGCTCAAATAAATACAGCAAATAACAAGTAACAGCTTTAATTGCTGGAAGCAAAACATTTTCAGATGTCATATGTGTAAAGACTGTCAATTAAATATTCAATTATTTATTCGAGATATATTTATATTATTGAAATGGAGTCTTAGTTGCACAAAGCCACACTGGTTGAAATGGAGAAATTACTAATTTTGGATATATACTTGTAAGTTATGTAAATATACGAACACTATTCTTTTCCTCAGGTATTTGTCATGTATTTGCAGGCACATCAAAAACACACTTTGGGTGTATGTTAAATGATTTTTTAACCTCTAACTTGCCTGAGTGAGTATCATTAAGGACTTGGAGATTTGTGTTAGAAGGCTGGATCAAGGGGAAAAACTCAAGGCCATGCTTTTCCAGAACTGAATTTATTTAATTTTCCAGGTTTTAACTTATGCCTAGGAGCTTCTTGATAGGCAGTATATTGGCGTACCCATGGCTTTTACATTCTAACAAAGGCTTTTTTCTTCTGATGCTTTTTCTGTGTCTCTGCATCTCCTTCCAACACCCGAACACGATGATCAGAGCTACCTGGGCCAGTCCAGACAGCCTTGGGTGGGCAGGATCTGAGGTCACTGCAGAGTAGAAGCCAGACTTGGGACCCAGTTAATGGTTCCTGCCTTAGAAAGAGCAGCTTCTCTTTTCCCTCCCCTCCTTTGCCTGCCCAAGAGGCCCTAGCTGATAGGTTTTCTTTCTTTTATGCTCAGCACCTTCTAAGTGCAGCAATGAGAGCTAACTGAACTTGCAGAGAAGCTAAAGGGGTTGCAACGGGTGCGACAGACCAGCATAGACCATTTCAACTTGAAGCACTGGCTGAGGGACAATGAAAAACCTAAAAATCAGTAAGTAGAACTTCATGGTTTTCAGCACACAGGGTTAGGTATGTATCTATTTACTACCCTCACATTACAATTCCAGCCTTCAGTGAAGAAGAAGGAGCATGGAAGATGTGAATAGAAAGTGGAAAGAAATGAGATTAATTTCCTTCTCGTGCCATAGTCCTACCAACCAAGAAAACCAAAAGATGTAGGAAGAGAAGTAGCAAAATACCAACCTGATCCACTCTGGTAGAGGTCCCAGGTGGTACTGTTAATAACCTCTCAGTCCAAACCAGACGTTCGGTGCATCGGTTCTGGGTACTTTCGTAAGCGAAAGCCAGCGATAGTGCTCCAGCTGCTGTAATACCCTGGTCCTGGGAAGAGACAAAGGAGTAGTTACAACATCGTATGGGACTGCAAAATACAGGTTTCAGCATGTCCATTGAGCACAACAGGATTGCCACACTGTCAATGAATAAAAATGTGTCATTCCCTCCCGCCAGCTTGTGCTCAGTGCTGTTTCCCTCAGCTGTCCTTGCATGCTCCCCAAACTCAGGTCTCTCTACATCTACAATTCCCTGAGGGCCAAGAACTCAGGGTGATTCACTGAAGTACCAAAGATGATTGGATGAACAGTAACAGACAAATAACAGTGGTGAACAGTAACAGTTTTACACTGGTGATGGTGTATAGGGTGATTTATGTTGCCTAGATTTCAAAAGTCTGTGCCTGTGACCATCTCTGATACTTTCTGCAGCTTGTGTGCTGAAGGTGAGAAGGCTTATGGAACGAGAGTGACCTTCCCTTCTTTCCACATTGAAAATGTCCATTTAATAGATTTGGTGAGTTGTCTTATTTCCCCTACATTGCAGAAAAAGCAAGTAAAAGGAAAAGAGCAATTGCCTACTTGAGGTAGACAGGCCACCTCTGCCTGGGTAACATCTCCACTAGCAAACACAGACAGTTCGTACATCACACAAACCTGTGAAAGAGCACAGAAACTTTCCCAGGAGCTGCCAATCTGCCATGCCTGAGGTCAGGTAGTCCTTGCAGCAGTCCATACTGGTGTATGCACACAAGTCAAGCAGGCTCCCATTGCCTTTGGGGTGTAAAGCAGCCCCTCTTATTATCCCTTTTTTAACCTGTTAGCCTAATCTGTCAACCACTTGGAAACTGAAGCTAGTTTCCAAAATGACGGGACCCTGAATATCAATTTTCCAGTTCCCTCTCCTCAAGGAGTGAGGACATGGCAGAGTGAAAATGTTGCCTTCCTGGTTTACAGAAGAACGGGATTTTTTTGCATCCTGCATCCGGAGGTAGAATCCCAGGAGATCTTCCCTCTCTGCTCTTCTGGTGAGGTGCTGAGCCTGCCAGGATCTTGCTGACTCATCTCCCACGTCACCAATCGTTGTTACGCGCCGAGTTGTTTTTTCCACGTGTTTCTCGCCTTCCAAAATGTCACAAAACAACTAGTGACTATTAACTTCAAAACAAGAATTGACTGCAGGCAGCATAATGAATGGCCAAGGGAAAGCTTCATCAATATTTCTCGAGAAACGTATTTCTCTTTCTCTGTGAGATCTTGGTGATCTCTGTGCACCTCTCAGTTCCGCGTGGGGTGCATAAGCCAGCTGTAAAATCAAAGCACAAAAAGTCTAAATGCACAAAGTAGCCATGGTGTAAGGGTTTAATAATTAAATACATGTTCAAGAGAACATCAGCAAGGTTTACGAGCAAATATTGGGCAGTAAAGCTTATTGTAAAACTCCCCTTTGTGCACCTCTTGTTTATAGCCAAGGGTGGGGCAGCAGTACGGTGCGTGAGAGAAAAGAAGCCTTTCCCTTTCCATTTATCTACAGTAAATGTCAGCTGCCAAGTGCAGTCATCCATTTTTGTGAAGGTCTTCTGCAGTGTTTTATTACCAGCCTTTGTTTTTACAGGCCTGAAAAGCTAAATCATTAGGGATTTGTGTTGCTGCTGCTGTTTCAGTCTTCTGCTGTCAAGATCATTTATGAATGTCCCAGGACTTTCCCTCATATCCAATGGTTGCTTTGTGTGCAACGGAAATGCCAGGAAGTTTGTGAGGCAGAATTCCCCTTTCCAAAGACTCTGCTAACTCTCCCCCAATATATAATACCTATTAACTTGCCTCTTCTTTTGGCACTTTCTACTAATTTGTCCATGCAGACACTGAGCTTATGAGCTGTAGGACCCCAAGTCTTCTCTGGGAGTAGCTTACTAAGTTGGCATTGTGTTTGCCATGCTGCCACCCACTTGCCTTTAAGTGAAATGTTGCGTTATTGCATCGGTAGGTTCCGTCAGCACTGCTGACTGAATACCATCACGTATTCAGGTGACCTACTACTGCTCGCTTTGCCTGTTTCTTCCATAATCTCTTCTACCAGAGCCTGCAAAGGATCTCCTATAAGGATATGTGGAGTGTGAGGCTGTAAACTTTGCAGTAAAATTGTCTGACTAAAGGCTTTGCAAAATTGGGGTGATGAGGAAAAGGAAGGGAACAAGCCTGTGGACAGAAATCCTGACGGGGCCGGTCAGTACAGTCGTCTGGCTGAGCCCTGTGCCTGGTCACCTCAGCCTGTGCCATCACCTTGTATCTTCTATTTAAACCTTGTATTAACTGTCTGTCTGCGTAATCTCACTTCACCCCATGTGTGTGGGTGCTTCACGGACCATGTGCTAGCTATTGGTGAGACAGGTGTGTGTGCAGGTGGAATTTGGTGACAGCTACTGGAGTTAGGCTGGGGGGTATGGGTGACCCAGCCTGTGGCGATGGCTGATGGAGCCAGTGGGGGTCCCAGCTACGAGGGTGGCAATGGCGTTCTCAAAACCAGCTACAGGGGGGTAGAGGCATGAGTGAGGCGAGTCAGAAACAGTGGCTGGAGTGGGACCACAGGCCCGTGTGCCTGGTGTAGGCTGCCAGGGGGGACATGTGTCTGTATCTTCCCCAGGTCTGGCATGTGTGGGCTGTGCATGTGCATTCATTGGCAAAGCCAAAGCTGGAGCAGCCGGCAAGTCGGGGGGCCTCAGGTCTGGGATGGTGTATCAGCTGGGTGTGGGGTCCATGCTGATACATGCAGAGGTTCATGTAAAGGTGGGGAGCATCAGGGATGAGTATGTCAGTGCTGTGTGTTTTGCTAGTGAGCACCAAGCTGGGCCAGATGGTGAGTCAGGGACCCATGGGCAGGTAAAGGGGCCCAGGATCTGGGCAGGGGGGCCGTGCTGGTACTCGAGGGATGTGCAGAGCCACATGTGCTTGTGAACCTGGAGAGTGTCATGTGCGACATCACATGCCTGCACTGGTGACCTCCTGTCTCTGCCAGCCCCAGTGGAGGAAGGGACTTGGCTGTCTGTGTTTTGTTTGAGTCCTGCATCTAGGTGCTGTTGAAGGCAGCCCCTTGCCTGTGGCAGTGCGTGTGACCGGTCGTGTCGGCATCCTCCGTGTGAGTCTGTGGAGGTGTCCGTGTCTGTGTGTCTGTCCATCCATGCGTCTCTGTGATCTGTGCTCAGCTTCTCTACTGGCAGAACCTGCAAATGGGATAATGACCGCCATGTTCCTCAGCCTGGGCAGAGGCCCGAGGTCCCCAGGTCCCTGGGCTGGTCTCCAGCCACCGGGCCCAAGGGGTCCTGGGCCAGAGGGGCTAGAGAAGGCAGCCAAGTTCCTTACATCACTTTTGATGCACTGCCATGGGGAACAACCTCAGTCTATTAAATACAGGTCACAGTTAGGCAAGGATGGTTGGAAATACCCAAAGTGGGTGAGACTTTAACAATTTTCCATCTAGAGAAAGGTGCTTTTAAATGTGCCAGCACCTGGCTTTCTCAGCCGAACTGCAGAGGTCTAAGGAAATAGCAGCAATGACGCAATTGTCTCTTCATTACAGAGGCACGCCGCATGGATTTGGTTGAGCATTCATATCAAAATCAAGCCAGCTACAGCAGAGAGGGAGATCCAGGGTGCGTTTCCAAATGTGGCAGGGACTATATTTTTAACGGATACTGGATCATTGCCTACCTTAACTAGTGAACAACCACATTGAAAAAAGAAACAAAATTTGCAGGGTTAGGAGGTGCTGAGGAATATGGGTGGCAAGAATTTGACCAACTCACACCTGAGGATGAAGACAGATCTATTAAATTAACTAATTGTTAGTGGGTAAAAGAAGTCCCTTATAACATATAAGGTTGCCTGTCTTTAATTGGATGTTGTGTAGATATATTCAAGAAGAAATGATGGATTCAATGTGAAATGAACACCCGTATCGTGGTACAGGGTACAGGATGGGCAGGAGGAGCTGTTAAAAGGATCAAGCCCGGGATTATTCCTCCTGGATTTGAGTATTATGTATGTTGGGCTGCTGAGTGCTTGGATGGGGTCAGAGGGTGCAGATTAAAATTAAAACCGACAGAAACTGAAGGATCATGGCCCCCTCCCCCAAAACAATACCCAAATCTAAAAGAAGTAAGGGAAGACATATAGAGAGTCATCCAGGTATTACATGACCAAGGTGACATCACAAAGGGCACTTCAAGCACCAATGTGCGAGTGTGGCCAGTTAGAAAACCAAATGGGACTTGGCACCTTACTATTGCTATTGCATGGTGAATTGGGTCACACCTGCCTTAGCCCCTCTGGAGCCCGCCTCCCTGAAATCAATGCAAAGGTGCCACACAGGTATAAGTGGTTTTCAGTACTGGACTTTTCCAATGGGTTTTGGTCTATCCTGTTGGAGGAGGGGGACACTCAAAGGAAAACTCTGTTTACTTGGGAAGAAGAACAGTATTTTTGGACATGATTACCCCAAGGCTTTCATAACTCCCTATCTATTTTCCGTCAGAAATTAAAGGAAGTGCTAAAAGAATTGAACAGCAAGAACAAGTGGTGGGGCCAATACACCGATGCTATTTTAATTATGGCAGAAACAAGAGAAGTATGTTTAGTATATACTAAACAAGTTCTTGGAGTTGTAGAGAAGATGGGGCTTAAATGCTGCTAAAGCACAACCTGTTACACAGAGGTGGACTATCTAGGTACCAAGCTAGGTCCTACTAGGTGGGGAATTACCTCTGCCGAGGAAATTAGTCATGCTTTTAACCCCTGTTATTGATACGAAAACTTTGCAGACATTTTTAGAGTTTGTAGGTTTTTGTAAGGAATTTATGCCAGATTCACAGAATCACAGAATCACACAGAATCGTAAGGGTTGGAAGGGACCTCAGGAGATCATCTAGTCCAACCCCTCTGCTAAAGCAGGCTCACCTAGAGCATGCTACACAGGACTTCATCCAGGTGGGCTTTGAATATCTCCAGAGAAGGAGACTCCACAACCTCCCTGGGCAGCCTGTTCCAGTGCTCTGCCACCCTCAGAGTGAAGAAGTTCTTCCTCATATTCAACTGAAACCTCTCGTGTTTCAGTTTGCATCCATTGCCCCTAGTCCTGTCGCTGGACACCACTGCAAACAGACTGCTTCCGTCCTCTTGACTTCCGCCCTTAAGATATTTGTATGCGTTGATGAGATCCCCTCTCAGTCTTCTCTTCTTCAGGCTGAACAAGCCCAACTCTCTCAGCCTTTCCTCGTAGGGGAGATGCTCCAGTCCCTTTATCATCCTAGTAGCTCTCCTCTGGACTCTTTCTAGGAGTTCCTCATCTTTCTTGAACTGGGGAGCCCAGAACTGGACACAGTACTCCAGGTGGGGTCTCACCAGGGCAGAGTAGAGGGGAAGGATAACCTCCCTCCACCTGCTGGCCACACTCCTCTTAATACACCCCAGGATACCATTGGCCTTCTTGGCAACCAGGGCACATTGCTGGCTCATGGTCAGCTTATTGTCCACCAGGACTCCCAGGTCCCTCTCAGCAGAGCTGCTATCTAGCAGGTCATCCCCCAGCCTGCGGAGCTATAGAAAATCCTCTGCAAAATTTGCTGTGAGTGCAGGAAACTGGCAGTGGGGAGAGGAGGAGGCCAACACTTGCTATAAAATTATTACACCTACAAGGGAGTCAGAAGAATTTGGAAACACCATCAGCGAAGTCTACATGATGTAAGAAATAGCCCTGGAGCGTGCAAGTCGCTGCCTTTTCAATGTAGAGCTTGGTGGATATGGCCAAAATTATTCACCACAAAGGGAATTAATCATGCCAAAGACATTAAAAGACAAAATGGGACTTTTTCAGCTCTTTATGGGATGACAGGAATACAGGTTTTGGGCTGCGGAACATAAAAAAAAAAATAGCAGCTGCATCTCCACATGCAAATCACCTCCAAGCAGTTATCAAAAGGGGGATTAGCCTCCAAACAAGTATTGTTATTGTCTGTGGCCGCTAGTACGGGATCACAACTTGCCATGTGACATAGAGTCCTGGTGGCCTTCTAGGATTACATAGACTGCTTTCTGGGAAGGATGTTCAAAGGCGTTTGCCAGTTTTGAGTAAAGGGGATGGGAAACGAGACACAGACCAATGGGCAACTTCAACAAACAGTGTTGGGTGTTAGTGCCTATGGGGTTGGGTAATACAATCTGTAATTGAGTAAATCTGGGTAGGGTGGGAAATTTGGGGGAGGAGTGGCCTTCACAACCACTTGGAATTTCCTGTGCCAAAACAATACATGCTGGAGAATAGTTTGCATTTGGGCAATGGCTTTGTTGGGAAGGGAATGCTACCCTCCTCTGGGAAAACATGACTATTACACAAACACGACTGATAAATAAGTGTGTGGCTCCTTGGGCTCCTTCTAAAATGTGGCTAGGGTTCCCCTCTTGCTGCTGTGCCTGAGCTACTTTGCCATGCCTCATGACAATCTCATTCATTCTGGCAAAGTCTGGATGAACACAAAACCCAGGAGCTACAGTTTAGACAGCATACATATCCAGTCCTAGCCTTGCTTTGAGGTATGCAGCCTTTAACTTGAGGTAATGGGTACCCATTACTCAAAGTCTTCAACTTTACAATGGGTATTATACCAGAAGCAAAGATCACAGTTGTTGTGGTTGGTGATACATTGTATATTAAGCCTTAATGGCCTTACAGAACTGAGAACAAAAATATTAACAGATGTAGTACTGTAATTTCAACTGCTCTTTACAGTTATTGAATTAGAAAGATCAGACAAATAAATTACAGTTTTAATCTATTATCACACAGATGGAATTGGTACGTCTCTTAACTAACAAAGTACATATCTCCAAAATTATGAAAGATGAATGTGATGTCCCAAGCAGATATAGTTATCTTTGTATGCTCCCTGCAATTGTTGACAACAGAATTTTGTATTTGGCGATTCTCTCTCTCACCCATGCAATCACGCTTACCTTCAGGAAGATTACATGGATTTCTTGGTTCAGCCCTTCTGGCTGGCAATTCTAATACTGGCTCTTGGGACCGTCTGCTTGCTGACTCCTTTATTCCTGCATTTGGCTTACAGCTTCAGTGAGGTTATCTTTCTTCGGTAGCTTCTTTTCTGGTAACTGAAGTCTCTTCAGTGACAATAACAACTTCTTCATGGACAACTTCTCCAGGTGGTTCACACATCTTGATGAAACGCTGAAGTACTTTGATGTCTGTTTAGTGAAACAGAAGTATAATTGGAATCTAGCTGTGGATAGAAAGGTTGTTTTTACCTGAAAACATCAAGTTTATGTTGGCATTGCCCCTCTAGCTGACTCAGAACAGTAAGCCCAGACATCTGTTTGCTTACATATGGCAATTTGGACCCCTTCAAAATCTTCTGAAGCCTTTAATTTAGAGAGAACACAGCAGGAGTGTTCCTCTTTTCTCGGGAAGTGGTTTGTGTTCATGATCCTTGTGTCCACTTCTTCCCTGAAGATCATCATCTCTCTGCCTGTGTCAGTGTAATGTGCCTTGCTGGAAACTGGCTCTGTTAACTGATCCAAGTTCAAAACACACACACGGTTTTTTTTTTTCCTTAACACAAGTCTTTCTCTAGGGGACATCAGTAGGAATGTTTATTTTTGTCTTCAGAAGGTCAGACTCTGATAATCCTTTTGAATGTAGCCTACACAGTCAATGATCCCTTTCTTTCTGACAAGATCATGTTTGGATAAAATCACACTCTAAGGCTGCTTGTGGCAAGGAATCTGAAATACATAAGCAGAATTTGGGAACCTTTTCTCTCCCAAACCTAGATTTCAGTAGGCCATTAAGAATTAATGCAAAGATACCCTGTCCTGTTAGTTGACGTGCCTTTCTTGAGACTAGCTATTTCCCAAATTACAGGAATCTGCATATGGAATTTTTCAGTTACCTCTCCGCAAAGAGTCAGGACATGGCAGAGTGAAAATGTTGCCTTCCTGGTTTACAGAAGAACGGGATTTTTTTGCATTCTGCATCCGGAGGTAGAATCCCAGGAGATCTTCCCTCTCTGCTCTTCTGGTGAGGTGCTGAGCCTGCCAGGATCTTGCTGACTCATCTCCCACGTCACCAATCGTTGTTACGCGCCGAGTTGTTTTTTCCACGTGTTTCTCGCCTTCCAAAATGTCACAAAACAACTAGTGACTATTAACTTCAAAACAAGAATTGACTGCAAACAGCATAATGAATGGCCAAGGGAAAGTTTCATCGATATTTCTCACGAAACAAGGCCTTCATCTGTGAGATCTTGGTGATCTCTGTGCACCTCTCAGTTCCGCGCGGGGTGCATAAGCCAGCTGTAAAGTCTGACTGTCATGGCATAAGTGTTTAAAAATTAAATACGCATTCAGCAGGTCATTATCAAAGGTTATAAGCAAACCTCAGGTAGTAAAGCTTATTGAAAAACTTACCTATGTTCATCTTCTGCATACAATGAAGAGTGGGGTGGTCATACGGTGCGTGAGAGAAATAAAGCACTTTGTGTCAGGAGGACCAATAGTTTTTCATGGAGCTGATCTTAACTTCTGTTTCACTCTTAGATCTTTGTTTCAAGCTGCTTAGTAGCAGACTGCTGCTAGGCAAGATAAAAGATCTGTTGCCCTTCCTTTGTCAAGAGAAGCTGATCACAAACTGTCAAGGGAACGGAAGTAGGTGCTGCATTTATTGTTGGCCAAAACAAAACCAAAAGCAACTGCTTCATACCTGCAGAGTTTGCAGAGCCTGACTGTGGCTTAATTGCTCCCTTGATGAGGTAAGTGGAAATGGTATGTTGAAACTTAATGCATCCATATACGGCTGTAAGTCGAAACAATGTACTGTGGGATAATGACAGGAATGCATTGCGCAAGGTACTTCCTCTGTAGGCTTTCAAGTCAAGCTTAACCTGCTTGTAATGACCTGCAACTCAACATCAGAAAAGGAACCACAAGTTCACCTCAGCAATATTTTTGACCAACTTCTACTTGGAGGTAGAAATAAGTCACAATATTTCTGGTAGAAAATTAGTGCAACAAAACCCAGTGCAAAATCTGGGGAAAATTCTGTGTAACCAATCTCTTAACAAATCGGTTTTATGCACTCATATTAATGCCATAAAGGAATGGCACGCGTGATATGCTGGCTTGTTGCCATCCTCCTCTTGTAGAGCACGGGGCCCTCTGTTGAGGAGCCGTCCGTGCTATCATCTTGTCAGCATACCGACCACGTGGGCTTGCCGCGCTCCTTGCCCTGACAGACTGGGAGCAGCGTCCATGGTTACCAGTACAGACCATGGCTTCTACTCCTATTCTGCTGTTTCCACTGGTGCTGGCACACACACTGCCATCCACAGCAACCCTCACTTTTATGTTACAAATCTCTACACCCTCTCTTTCCCCAACGCTCAGAAGCAGAGTTTCAAATTAACATAAGAAGTATTGGGGCAAACCTAAGCTCTGTATAGTAGCCCAGCTCCCATAATGGGCAAACCCCAGCTTCTAATGCCTTGGGGAAGGGTACTAAGCCCCAGGCAATCACCATATTACTTCATGAAATGCTCTTATATTTCAGAGGTATGTGTTTAGGACTCCTCAGTAGATCAAATTAACTTTCCCACTTCTGCTGTATCCTTTTCGATGCGGGGGGACCTAAACTGCACATAACCTTCAACAGGACATATGCAGGAACACCGTGGACTTTTTCATAATGACAGAATACTTCCTGAAGTCTTTTCTATTTCTTCTCTAATAAATTCCAGCATTCAAATTCCTCTTAACAAGTACAAGAAAGACATGGCCATACTGGAACAAGTCCAGCGAAGGGTCTCAAGAATGATTAAAGAACTGGAGCATCTGAAATACAAGGAGAGGGCGAAAGCTGGGACTGTTCAGGCTGGAATAGAGAAGGCTCAGGGAGGACCTTACCAATGTGTATAAATACTGGACAAAAGGAAGATGGAGCCAGGCCCTTCTGGGTATCCAGTGACAGGACAAGAGGCAATGGGCACAAAATGAGAAAAGGAAATTCTGTTTAAACATAAGAAAAAGCTTTTTAGTAAAAAAGAGTGCTCGAAATCTGGAACAAGCTGCTGAGAGAGGCTGTGGAGTCTCCATCCTTGGAGATACTCAAAACCCAACCAGCCCCAGTCCTGGTCAACCTGCTCTGGCTGACCCTGCTCTACACAGGAGCGTTGGACTACACAATCTCCAGAGGTGCCTTCCAGCCTCAACTATTTCATGATTCTATGAGCTTTAAAAATTGCTGTAGGGCAGATTATTTATCTTTATGTTATCAGCCTGGACAATGTAAGGTTGCCAAATTTAAATGCCACGAAAAGCAGGTCAAAAGCCATGTTACTATCAGGATCACAAGTTCCAAGTTTGTTACAGATCCACAGCAAGACAACCCTCCTACTGAGCCTCTACATCAGCAGTCTGTTAATATTGCAGTTCTCATTTTCTTTCACCAGACCTAAATAGTGGAACAAACGCTGAATTAAGTCTGCGAATACTTTAAAAAAAACCCCAGCAAATCAAAAACAAAGCAAAAAAGTCCCTATACAACTCTGTCAAATGAGTATACTTTAGAGACCTTCAAGGGGTTTTTCTATAGTTAATGTGCGAAGACACTATCCAATGAATACAGGCACAAAAAAATAATCTGAAAGGGAGCCCTGAAGCCAAAAATCCGAATGTTTTCTCAGAAAGTACTCGCTTAGCATGCATATACAGAAAGGTGTATAAAATGTTTGAGATGCATATGTTTAGAGAGATCTCATGAATATACAAAAATATTTTGCCAGCTACAAAAGGTTAGCAAAATTTGAATATCACCTGATTCAGTATTTTCAGTATTCTGATTAAAATATACAGTCCATAATATACAGTAACATGCACACCCATTTCACCAGTGTTTTTGAATTTTCATAATTCAACAACTGTGCCAGTATATATTCGGACTCCCTGGTTTTACTGACACATGGCACACTTGAAATGAGTAAAAGCAAGCGCTGTGCTTAACAGGGGTTAATTTCACAGTATCCAGGAGGCCCACTTCCCTTAGGACTCCCTGATTTTACTGACACATGGCACACTTGAAATGCAGTAAAACCAAGTGCTGTGCTTAACAGGGGCTAATTTCACAGTATCCAGGAGGCCCACTTCCCTTAAAATTCAACTTTAGCAAGTCCACTTGCAAGATCACTAACTCCAGGTCACAGCACAGTGAGAGTGTTATGCAAGGTTCCAGCCAAAAATACCCATGTCATACACAACTTTAGTAAACATAAGCATGCTAAATTATATCAAGTCATTAAATACATGCATGACTTTAATAAACATGTATATTTTTTAGCTGGGAGACGTCTTCTCCTGGTGTGTTTGAAGGTTTGCCTGAAGAATCTTCCTCTGGCTTGCACAAAGCATCTGCAGTGGGAGATGCGTTGTTCGTGACTGGCTCAGCAGTGTAACTGTGCAACATCTGCGCAGTTGCCTGAGTGCCTGTCGAAAAGAAGTGCAGAGGGAAATGCTGACTGGACGTATGGAAAAAAAATTCACCATGAGAGTGATTAAACACTGAAATGGGTTCCTCAGGGAGGTGGCATAATCTCCACCTTTAGACAGTCTCAAAACTTGACTGAACAAAGCCCTGAGCGACCTGCTCTCTGACTTAGTGACTGGCCCTGCCCTGAGTGGGGAGTTGCACTAGATGACCCAAGAGCTCCTTTTCAACCTACATTTTTCGCTGACTCTGTATGGTCCCATTACTTCACAAATCATTTGCCAATGATATAAAACATTCATTCAAGGTTAAGTACTTTAGAGCATAAGAGATGGATGCATTTTGAAAAATGTATCCAACATGAGCCACATAAAAATGAGGGATGGTGGGGAATTCCCACATGCTATAAAGTGTAGTTTGAAAGAGTAAAAATCCTTTCACAAAAAATTTTGTCCCTTACTTCTGATAGAGTTGAAATAAATTTTAAAATTAAATTCTGAAAGCTTTAGAGGTTTAACATAAGCCAGCTTAAGTGCTTTGTAATCAATGCTCTGGGCCGATCTAATATTTGTCAGTTCATACAAACTCTAAAAATGCCCCTCACAAGCTGAGAGAGAATAACTCAGTTTGAACTCATTATTTATAATGTTAACAATTCCTAAAACTTGCTTGCTACTACATGCCACGTAAGAAATAAAACCCACTTACACGAGTAAATCTTTCCTACAGAATCGGAGAAAAACAGTCTAAACCATCCAGGTTCATAACAATAAAAAGGTTTTCCAGGACTAATCAGGAGTTTTTTATCAAGGAGCTTCTGCCATAATTCAAGTTCGGCTTCAAATGTCTGTGATCTTAAGAACTAAAAGAAGAAAATATTTTTTTATTAAAGGTTGAACAAATGTATAAATTCATTGAAATGTTTTTCTAGGACCTGATACTAAATTGCGCAACAACATGCACAAGTAATTTTCACATTTCCAACTTCTACATTCCCACCCCTTTTCAAACTTCTTACATACTTTTCCAAAGTCTGCCCACACATAGGGTCCTCCTGAAATTCTGCACATGGGTATTCCAATATTTGCAAGCTCATCCACAAGAGTATTCTGTGCTTCTTTAAGTCACTTTTCGTTGGTGGGAAAACCCCACATAATCCAACCAATCTATCAAAGCAAGAAAAATATAATTCTGTTTTATTTCTACCTGCGACGGAAAAATAAAACAGTTCAATGGAAACATTTCTAGTGTGGCTAACCTCTGTCCCTAAGAAATCCTAGAATCCTAGGTTGGAAGGGACCTCAAGGATCATCTGGTCCAACCTTTCTAGGCAAGAGCACAGCCTAGACAAGATGGCCCAGCACCCTGTCCAGCTGCATCTTAAGAGTGTCCAATGTGGTGGAGTCAACCACTCCCCTGGAGAGATTATTCCAGTGGCTGACTGTTCTCATTGTGAAAAATTTCCCTCTCATGTCCAATCGGAATCTCCCCAAGAGCAACTTGTGTCCATTCTCCCTTGTCCTCTCCCTGTGACTCCTTGTGAAAAGGCAGTCTCCATCTGCCTTGTAGCTACCCCTTAGGTACCGGTGCATGGCGATGAGATTCCCTCTAAGCCTCCTTTTCTCAAGGCTGCACAAACCCAGTCCTCTCAGCCTGTCCTCATACAGCAGGCTTCCCAGATCATCTTGGTGGCCCTTCTCAGGCCCTCCAGCCTGTCCAGATCTTTTTTGTATAGCAGGGACCAGAACTGAACACAGGATTCCAGGTGTGGCCGGACAAGGGCTGAGTGGGATAGTGACTTCTTTATCTCTGCTGGTGATGCCCTTTTTCATGCAATCAAGGACTGAGAACATGCTGAACAGGTCCAAGATAGCTATGGAAGACAGCCAGTTGATTCACAGCCTTCTGAATTTCATAATTTCTGGTGTAGGATACTGCAACTGATACCATTTATACCAAAATCCTTGGAGAACAAAAAGGAGAAAGAGAGAGCGAGAGAGAGATGTGCAATTTTTACTTCAGGTTTGTGCTTTGTCAAGCCACCAAGTCTAGAACCCCTGTGACTCTAGCATTTTGCATGCCTAGGAAAAAAAGCCTTCTGGAGTAAATTCTCAAGGTTGCCAAATGGAGTCCCAAGCATGATAAAAGCCAGCCAGCAACTTCTAAACAACCCTGCAGCAGGGAGGTCAGTGGCTTTAACAGAGCTGCTTTACAGGCTGACAACTGAAAACATGCTTGGCTCATACCCCTGGGCTGTTCCCATTATACCCCACTACTGTGTCCAAGCAGTCATCACTTCACTGGTCCCTCCAAGAGAAGAAAAGGCAAAATGCTGCAGATCTGAAATACGCTTGTTTGTTTCAATGCCTCTAATAGATATGCATTAACTGTTGCTGTTCAGTAGATACCAAATTAAACTCTGAACTTTAACAAATTTTACACTACCAAAGAAGAAAACAAATCAATAAACAAAGAGAAACTCAGTTTGGCACCTATAACACAAATTATATCAGAATAGCTCAACTAATTTTTGTGGAGAAATATCTTAAGTTAAAACACAAGCTTCATATTTTGACCTACCTGGGTAAAACCACACATACATGTCCATTCTGGATCTGGTAAACTGAATGAGACCAGAGGAAGACAAGAACTGTTGCTATAGAAGAAAAAGTTATGCAGGTTACAAAAAAGTTTAAATTTGTAAAATTGTAGTAATTTTTAATTAAAATTGGTATATAATCTTTTAAAGTGACATGACATTTTTTCAGAGATCTTTTAATGGTCCATGATGTAATAGTCCAGTTAAAATCCCAGATTCCCACTGCATAGGTTCTGATGCCACCCAATGGTTCTCTGGAATAAGTATGGTGGCACCCAAGTCTCATTTAAAATTTAAAACAAACACAGCAACATATTATAAACTTCTTTACCCTGCAAGATTTCTCCAGTGAGACTTGAAGTCAAATGCAGATGTTGGATTTTAAAAAAGACTTGTCGTGCACCCAAGATAATTCGCTAATACACTCTCGCTGTGAAAGCCACAGTAAAGAGTAAGCCGTGTTATCATCCTTGCTTACCAACAAGACATGCACTTATTTACAAATACTGAAAAAATTGCAGAACAGTTTTGAACACCGGAGCATTGCAGGTATCCTCTTCTAAGTAAACCTCATTTAATTTGGTTGCTGAGTCTTATATTTTTTTTTAATAGGAAGTTTGGTTTCAGAACAGTCTTTACATTAAAAATAAAATTATTGTTTCTAATCCTTATCCTCTAACATTATTTTAGTACCAACTAAAGTTGGTTGCATCCTGAAATCCATGGGGCATGCTGAGAAAAGATACATTTGCCTTTTTAAAAACCTGGTGCCTGGAAGTAGCGCATTGAATTCTACCAACTTCCACTGCTGTTTCCATTAAAAGAAAATCATGCCAAAAATGCAGGAATGTTGTGTTATCCCCAGTAATCTTTGATAATTAATGAACAATTGATACCAACTTTCTCTGTTTAAGATTGTCAGAAACTAAGTATTGTTAGCTTTCAAAGTCTGTACAGGATTTTGCAGTTGTTCCTTGGCAGAAGCTCACAGAAATAATAAAGGAAGATGTCTTTTCCTAAAAAAAAAAATAGATGCTTTTCAAAAGGAAGTGTTTTTTCTCCAGCAGTACCCAAGGGATTCAGGAGACTGTTGGAGCTTAGAACATGAACTCTGAGCTGGTTAAGGATAAAAGAAGTGGAATGGAGATACTTGAGCGTTTTTTCTTGTTTACAGAGGAACAGGATTTTTTTGCATCCTGCATCCGGAGGTAGAATCCCAGGAGATCTTCCCTCTCTGCTCTTCTGGTGAGGTGCTGCGCCTGCCAGGATCTTGCTGACTCATCTCCCACCTCACCGATCGTTGTTACGTGCTGAGTTGGTTTTTTCCATGTGTTTCTTGCCTTCCAAAATGTCACAAAACAACTAACGACTATTAACTTCAAAACAAGAATTGACTGCAGACAGCATAATGAATGGCCAAGAGAAAGCTTCGTCAATATTTCTCGAGAAACGTATTTCTCTTTCTCTGTGAGATCTTGGTGATCTCTGTGCACCTCTCAGTTCCGCGTGGGGTGCATAAGCCAGCTGTAAAATCAAAGCACAAAAAGTCTAAATGCACAAAGTAGCCATGGTGTAAGGGTTTAATAATTAAATACATGTTCAAGAGAACATCAGCAAGGTTTACGAGCAAATATTGGGCAGTAAAGCTTATTGTAAAACTCCCCTTTGTGCACCTCTTGTTTATAGCCAAGGGTGGGGCAGCAGTACGGTGCGTGAGAGAAAAGAAGCCTTTCCCTTTCCATTTATCTACAGTAAATGTCAGCTGCCAAGTGCAGTCATCCATTTTTGTGAAGGTCTTCTGCAGTGTTTTATTACCAGCCTTTGTTTTTACAGGCCTGAAAAGCTAAATCATTAGGGATTTGTGTTGCTGCTGCTGTTTCAGTCTTCTCCTGCTGTCAAGATCATTTATGAATGTTGATATGTTATGATGAGATATTTCAGAAGGATCTTCCTTTGATGGAAAGTGAATTGCATGCATGTCTCGAGCTAAGTACGTATAAAAGACACTACGAAACTTCAACCCTTGACTTACTACTTGCCAATTCAATTACTTTCCCCCAATATAAAATGTTAAGATTTTCTTATTTTGATAGTGTTTCAAATGATGGTGCTGACCATGTTTACTACTGCTGCTAGAGACTGATAATCACTGGTTGTCATTTTTCTGAACCATGCATCAAAGCAGTTTAATAAAGAAACACTGTTAGGCAAATAAAAAGCTTTATAAGTTCAAACCATGCATAAAAGAAAAAAAAATTCCAACAGTATCTCATTCAGAAAGACATTGTTGCATTCCAGTTCAAGCAATTTATTCTAGGGTTCCCAGAAAGGCCAAGTAAGTAGGATAGTTACACAGGAAGGATGTGGACCTGTTGGAGCGGGTCCAGAGGAGGACCACAAAAATAATCCAAGGGCTGGAGCACCTCTCCTATGAGGACAGGCTGAGGGAGTTGGGCTTGTTCAGCCTGGAGAAGAGAAGGCTGCGGGGAGACCTGATTGCGGCCTTTCAGTACTTAAAGGGGGCCTATAGGAAAGATGGGGAAAATCTTTTTAGCAGGGACAGCTGTGACAGGACAAGGGGTAATGGTTTTAAACAAACGGGGGGTAGATTTAGACTGGATATAAAGAAGGAATTTTTTATAATGAGGGTGGTGAAACATGGGAACGGTTTGCCCAGAGAGGTGGTGGAGGCCCCATCCCTGGAAACATTCAAGGCCAGGTTGGACGGGGCTCTGAGCAACTTGGTCCAGTTAAGGATGTCCCTGCTTACTGCAGGGGGGTTGGACTAGATGACCTCTAAAGGTCCTTTCCAACCCAAAGTATTCTATGATTCTATGATCCTAAGAAACATGATCAGGACCCTGTCCATCACCTCCTCTGAACACGTCCAAGCAAAGAACAGGCGATTGCCAAAGGTAATTTTTCATCCCTGCTATATTGCATGAACAAAAAATGGCACACCAAACAAATAGCACTAAGGCTCAAACCTGTGCACAAACTCTAGACATCCTTTCAGTAACTGTGCTGGGTAAGAGTCCCCCAATGGATGGTGGGGGTTGATCAGGATTAATGCTCTCTGATGCCCTGGAAAAAGAAAAACTGCTAGCTGGAGACACAAAAAACATCAAACCAGTGGCTAGCAAGGATGCAACGAGGAAGCTTGTGAACTCTTCAGTGAAAAGCAGCTTTTGAAAATTATTTAATTACATTCTATAATTACTATACAGGCTAAGGTTCCAGCTCCCAACCTTGTTTCATCATTTATCTATCACCACCCCAAAACTCATACTTAATAGTTTATTAGTAAATGAAGATCAGGTCAGCACTCATTTGAAACACCCATTGATATCAACAGGCAAGATTATGGTGTTGTAGGGTTTACTACTGGTTCTACAGGTGTACTTCCAAAATAATTTCCCAGGACTGAGCAAAGTTACTGTTGATAGACATGGGAAAGCTGAACAGAAATTGGACTTTGACATGTACTAACCTGTCAAGTAATTAATTTTTCAATGTTTCTTGTTTCATTAAACAAGTAATAGAATCTGTAGAAGACTAACAATTGAAGTACTTGGTCTTGGGCAAATAATTACTTTTAACTATAGTTATCAACAGCGCATAATTTATGTTAGGGAAATTCTCTCTCCACAGAAGCTAAATATTCTACTGTGTAATAAGAGTGCCACATGATCAAAAATTAGATTACAAGTACAAACATAACCAATCTTTTTAACTCTACAGGTATTTTTCAGAAAAATTATCTATTTTCTACTTGCTAAAAAAATCCTTCATGTACATTAACATAAGCTATATGCAGCAAATATATTTTTATTGTACACAGTCAAGCAGTGCAGTGACTACAGAAGCAACTTGCAAGACTTTAAATATGTCAACATGAGGAGTTGCCTTATTACGTCATGTTTGGGATAAACTTGAAGTGAAATTACTATTTTTTGTTTCCGCATTTTTAATTTTCAGAAAACCTCACCCACTGCAAATTCTCACTCCACCCAAGCCTCTTCTGAAGGAGACTATTTGCAAAGACCAACTCCCAAGGAACTCCAAGACAAAAAGCTCAATGATGAGGGAGCCCTGATACTTGCTTTCCCGGCAACACGCTGTTTGTTTGAACATTCATGGGTACTTTGAGCAAGAACTTCACAAGAAATGAATTTTCAGTGTATTGCCTTTAACTCCAGATACAAGAAGAAATTAACTGAAAGCAAAATAAGATGCAAATACTAAGCACAAACAGCTGGTCCACAAGTATCCTTGCACCATAGCTTATTTAGTGTATTTGACACCTGACGCGTATTAAGCAGAAGATGCCGAGTGAGGCGTTACTGTTCTCAGGTCCAGCAGCTGTGGGACAGCAGTTTCTCAGTCGCTGTTCTAGGCTAGTTCCCCCAGCTATTTATGATATTACATGTATCCAAAGCAGATGTTTACAATATTATTTGTGAGAACAGCTGCAGCTCTGGAAGGATGGCAAACACAATCTCTGAAGAGCTGATCGGGTCTGCGACGCAGCGCGTTCTCCAGCCAGCTCATGCCCTGCAGCCACAGCAGGGATGCTGGCTGCCTCCCTCTGCTAGGATCAAGTGATAAATGCCTGAATGCTCGGGCTCATGCAGGCTGGCGGAGGAACAGATATATGACACAGACATACAGATGGTGTCTAAGCATAGGCACCGTGCTGATCAAGCAATTAGCTAACTAGGATAGCATCAATTTATCTATACAAAAAAAATGTTACGCACACAGTCGTGTGTATCCAAAATACCCACTTTTTATATCAGTCCTTACTTATAACTGACCTCTATAAATGACCTTCCTTGTAACCATATGCTTTATCTATTTTTAAACCTCATTTTCTATCCTGGAAGAGGACACAAGAAGTTTATCTCACTTAATGTTTTGAAACTTCACTACCATCACAGCCACATCTTTGGTAAAATGTTTTACTATTCAGCCTGTGCTTCCTCCACTGGATCTTTTCAAGGATGAGCACAAACTGTTAAGGTTAAGTGCATTCATAATTTTCCATGAAGCAAGTGGATTATGAATATCATGGCAATAAGAATTGGAAACATTTTAGCCTGAAATACTGGTGAGCACTATTTTGTGGACACTTACAAAACCAAACATTTCCACAGGGCAGACAAGCAGTTCCAAAGACAGAGAGGAATGTGAAAAAAACCAATTGTATGTGACAAGCAGTAATATCCTTATTTATGTAATCCTGATTGGAACAGAATCACAGAATATGCTAAGTATTTTGAACTAATGAAGTTTCCTAAGCTCTGGAAAAATGACTTTTGTAATTTTTTTGTTTGCTAGCAATTCCTTGTTAACTGGAACTCAGATGAAAAGTCTTCAAAATCACATTAGACATGTTTCTCTAATTAACTGAGTGGGTCGTTACAGCAGCATATTCTCTCTTCTGAGGGTCAGAACAATAGCTTGTTTACAACACTTAGAGTTCCATTAAAATCTACAGGAGAAAGAAACTTGGTCTTGAAACACAAGTCAAGGTCTGTTCTTCATAAAATAGAGAGTCAGGGAGTTTCTCTGCATCTTGTTACATGCCCAGACTATAAAATCAATTTGCTGAGTTGGACCCACCTCAGTCACAAGGTTGAAAACCTGCACAGCTGAAACTGTGCAAATGCTCCAATGCTGAGAACATATGCTGCTTACAAAACAACTAGGAAAACGTGAAAATAGAAAATCAATGTTATTGATCCCTGCTTTTTAGCTCTCTGCCATGCATCTTCTAATTTTTCAGCTGTTAACTGGAAAGGGTGACTTTCTTCATCAGTCACCTACAGAACAAAAAAATCAGCAAGAATAAAAAACTATTAAAACTAATTTAAAAAAAGAATACAGTGAAGGAACACTCCCACCTAGTGAAAATACAATTGCTACTGGCTCTTATAAAATAAAAGAAACTGAAACTAAGATCAGTCTTTCCTATATAACTCAATTATTTTGTTTTCAAATGTTGCTCTTATCCATGACCACACCTTCAGTGACTTACAGAACTTGTGTACTTGAAAGTTCATTTTTTTTTTCCCTCTGACAGTGTCATTTGGTCTTATGAAAGATGCTGGACCCCTTTTCTGTGCCTCACAGACTACTGAGCGTTCAAAGGGGGAATGAAATGTTGCAGAACTCGTGGTAGGTACAACTTTCTGTGCTAAAAGGGAAAAATTTGCAAACCAAATTTACTTGCAGTAGGAGTGACAGACTTGGAGCTGACAAATTATAATTCAGCATGTCAGTGCAGAACAGTGTCTGCACAGAACGAACGCAGTCCTACACATCTGATGACACCAGCCTCCTGCCATGCTGCAGACTGAGAAGAAGATGGTCTCTCTCTAAAAGTGCTAGACTGGTCCCGTCTCTTCACTTGGGCTCGGTTTGCATTTTCAGGTTTTTTTGATTGTTCCCTGTCAAAAATGTCTGTTAAATGTACATGAATAGCTAAAGCTTTACCTCACTGAGCAAGGGCACATGAACAGGCTGTATCCCACTGTGTAGCCATGTTTTCAAATTTATACCACCACAGTATGGAGCTGGAATAAGATCTCAATCTAAAAACATTAAAAAATGAAATGAACATTTCTCATGAGCAATTATTTTGTTATACTCTAATGAACTAAACTGACAGCCTACAAGTTTGACATCTGATTTAATGTCAAAGCCTCCACTGTGGTTTAAACCAATATTTAAACAGAACTGAAAATTTAGCATATATCAGTCAACCTGAATTCTTTCCCAAAATTCTTCCTTAGGATTTGCAATAGAAGATTTGACAGCTGTGTACATTTTCAGTAAAAAGGAATCAGAGTATCATAGAATCATTTAGGTTAGAAAGACCTTTAAGATCATCAAGTCCAAGCGTTACCCTGACCCTGCCATCCCACCACTAAACCATGTCCCTAAGCACCTCATCTGCCTGGCTTTTAAATCCCTCCAGGGATGGGGACTCCACCACTTCCCTGGGCAGCCCGTTCAAATGCTTGACAACCTTTTCTGTGAGGAAATTTTTACTAATGTCTAACCCGATGGACCCGATCAACTACTTGCATTTATTTATTTAAATGATAATGACATCATCATAATAATAATGCTCTCAATATTTTGCTAATGCTCTGTTCC
>NW_009258383.1:2972280-3005252 GCF_000687185.1 Egretta garzetta
AATTGCTGCGCACCTCAGCTACTTCTTTCTGGTGGCCAAGGTGCTACCTTGCAGCCAGGGAGCCTACAGCACTGTGGAACTCATTTCCCTCCTCATTTTTTTCTGCTGGTGGTTGCGTTCTCCTGGAGACACTGCAAAAGCCTGCGCGACTGGGTTTCAGAAGGGACAAGGCGGGCTTCCTACCTTAGCGAAGGGGTAAAAAGGAGCCTGTCAGCTTTCAAGTGGAAGAGTTCCCATTAAAACTGTGCGAATTCAATTAAATTTGAACATATTAAACCAGACACGGATATAAGTAGCCGTCAGTAAACGTTATCATTCAAAGAGAAACACAACGAACCGGTTTCACAGCACTTTTGCCACCAGCATGCTGAAGTCATTGCGCTACTTTACATCACTCCACCCTCCTCCCAAGGGCTTTTGGTGCCAGTAACAGGGTGCTATGGGGACAGCACAGCCTCCTGCGCTGGAGGCCACCGAAGTCCTCCTGCTCACCTTCCTCCCTTGGCAGGTCTTCATGGATTTCCCCATCCTCCGCCGTACTGCACCACCTATGTGGCTTTGCTCATTCCAAACCAGAGAGGAGGCCATTTTCCCTTGCTGTACTCTCTCTTCCCTCCTGCTGTCTGCTTCTGTTGTGTGCGGATCGTTCCCTGGGACCCCACTCCTTCTGCTTTGCTTTCCCACCTCTGCTTCCTCCTCACTGCCACCCTTACTTGACCAGGAATCCCTCTTTTTCTGCAGCTCCTTTCCCCTGTCCCAGATTCCTTCTATGTGTTTTCCTTCCCCTGTTACCCAAATTTTCTCTGGGTCCCAGATTTCAACCCAGTATACCTCCCTCCCTGTGTGCTTACTCCCTCCAGCTTCCACCATGGTTCCCACCTCTTTTTCTCATAACTTTTCAAAATAGACTGCACCCTCTTGATACCCTTCTCCTCTTCCTATAACACTCTTAAAAACCTATAGATTGCATTCCAGAAAGCGAGTGGGCCTGCTGATATCTCAAATATTTTCCACCATTCTAGAAAGAGAGGCATTATTCCAAAGACACTCTGCCAGTGAGAAAGAAATACCATGCCTTGCTTCATTCGGGCAGTTAGAGTAACAGCAGGATGTCAGAAGTCGCAATACAATTATATTCACTGCTAACAAATGTTTTTACTTAAAATAATCAAGTTTTTACTCACCACCAGGGTCACATAGTACAGTTGTCAGAGTAGCAAAGGCAGCACAACAGCCATTCCTAACACTTATCTGGAAGAAGTAGTATGGACTTCCATTTAGCAATGAAATATGTAGCAGAAATGTCAGCGCTTGTCTGAATTAATAAATATCACCCTAGTTTAAATTCCAAAAAGCGGATTGAAGAAGCCACACTACTACACCTGTAACTCTAATCCTTGAGTGCTGCATCTTGCCCACTTTTTCAAATGGAAAATTAACACTACTGAGACTCTGCAAATCTTGCATATATCCCTCCTGTAGTATCTTGCTGACATTTGTGTTCAGATTTATTAATCTCTATCAGTTTAAGAAAAATAAGATGCAAAGATAAAGCACTTGTCGTACATATTCTGGATTCAGTGCTTTTGCAGCTCTGGCATAGCCAGTTAGGAATTTGGCAATCTCTCTCTGAAGCTAAAATATTAAGAGTCAGAATTAAAGTCAAATATGCGATCGCACATTTCTCAGAAAAAAAAAGCACAAAATACACACAGAAGAAGGAAGCTTACCAAAAATAGAACAAATGCATAATTCATTCTGTTATGAAAGCCTTGAAGATTTTGATTAAACAACATAATTTCCTCAGCTATCCAGTGTGCTGCACTTTGTGAGGCAGAAGCACACAGAAGCTGCCTGTTACCTTGAATGACTGTGACTCAACTATTATTGCTGTACACCAGAAAAACGAGAAAACAAAGCATCTTTGAGCTCGAGTGGGATCTGTTTTTTGAGAAAGAACAAGAATTTGGGTATCAGAAACAGTGAAACCTGAGTCAAGGGCAATTCTTTAGATCAAGAGAGGCTTTCAGCCTGAATGAAAGCGATGGTGGAGCTCCCATCGATCTTCGGGAAGCCAGTATTTCACCTCTGCTCTTCACAGCTCCCAGACTTTCAGTTTATCCCTCACTGAGACAAGAATGAATCATCCCAGGAGTGGTTCATCACATCAATATGTGCTCTCTTGCTTGCCAGCAAGGCCCTGGATCTTTGACATTTGGCATTCCAGGTCTTTGTGGCACATTGAGGGTGGGGAGAAAACCAGAACAAAAATCCAGAAAAGTGACTCCTGCACAGGAACTCAAAAGCCTGCCAGCACACAGATAACAGTAACACACCTTTCCTTTGGGCTTGCCAGAGGAATGAAACCGCACCCAGCTTCAGAAGAGCCATGACTAGCACTGACAACACGCAACATGATAAATGGGCAAATGAACTCCTCATGTTCTTGTACCTTGCGCATCAGAGTACTGGAAAAGATCAGGCTGCAGATAATTCCTGTTAGGTCTTGTGAGCTACTGACATGAAAGAGAGATACTGTAGAGCACAGTGGTCTTGGGAGTTTCTTTTCTGCAGTAGCAGAACTTGATTTTTTTTTTTTTAAAAAATTATTCAGTAACATTAAGGAAATGGAGAATATAAAAATTCGTGAGTTACAATTATGTTTACACTTTGCACTTCTCTTTTTTAGTTTTAAGATATTCGAAAACAACACAAAACCATCATCAAAACAAAGGAAGAAAATCATGAAAGAATTATTTATTAGATTATTATGTCATACATTAGAACTGTCCTGGGTAACACCTTGAGTAAAAGCATCCCAGTTGTACCTAAGAGATTATGCAGCCACTTCTGAGATATAGCAAAGCTTGAACAATGCTTACAATATTTATGATATCAGCTTTTAATTCACTTGTCAACTTTGATTAGCTCCTCACCCAAGAGAAGCAAAGTGGCAGCCACCCTACCGGTTATAGGGGACAAACAGCTTTACTATCAGCAGTGGCTTTCTTGCTCTCAAAACAGGTACCCCCCGCCCCAAAAACTGGCTCAGCCCTGTAGTCATTGTGGCATCAATTTTGGTTTATTCCTAAGAAAAAAATTCTCTCCAACTGCCTGCACTGCCAACTCATCAGCTAACCAATCTGTACCTTGAGTTTATGCCCAGCCCTGCTAGCAGCTGGTAGGGCACTGCAGCTGCACACATTACAGGAAAGCTGCATACCTGGGAGCCCTACAAAAGCTGCACTGGCTGCTAGAGGACATGGAGGAAGACTTTTTTCACGCTTCAGCTCTATTAGTCTGACTTACACTTGTGACCTGAATACCAGTAAGCTGATTTAGCATTTCTTTACCAACCACCATCTGAGCATCTGAAAGTATTATATCCTTGATCTCCCTGCTGCATCACTGGAACAGCACGCTAAGCCTTAGCCAACAAGTTTTCATTTCATGTACCTATGGCAGACTGTTACCATTTGCCCTGTTTTAGAAATGGGAAAACTAAAGCAACTGAGCCTTAAAGCATGATTTGTACCATTTCAATCCTATTGTGCATATGCTAATCAGAGAGACAAATAATCTGGTATATGACTTGCTAAAAAATGAAAACAGATTGTAGAACTAATGTCTCAAAATGTGTACCTGAGGCAAAACTGGGCATTAGTTAAGAAATGCTAAACTTTTTGAGTATTAGAATAGCTTGCACTGAGGTTAAACACACTGACATCATGACCAAGTTGCCATCTGCCTTGTGCTTCTGATGCAAAATACTTCACTTAATCCATACTTACATCTGACGCCAAGGTCATGCTAACAGATGGCTCACTTTTAAGAAAGGGCATATTAAGCGCAATGGAGGCTCTACAAACACCTGCAATGAAATGTGTTGAAGAATTAAATGATTTGAAAGATCTCTGCCAAACCACCTTAGCTCCTCTGGCCGAGGTCCTCGAGTGGCAGCTGTAGATGGGTTATTCCCAAGTGAGAGAGTGAATTCCTACCTGTCAGTTGACGTTGATGAATTGTAGTCTGTTCTCCCAGCTTCTTTCCATAGGGTTGATGCTGCAAATACCAGTCCAAGTCATGCAAGAAATTCCATTCTGCTTCTGGTCTCTTCCAAGTTCCTGCGTTGCTTACAACTTTGTGATTGCTATCTTAACTCCCTGGAAAGCAAGCTTCGCTCCCACTCTACTATGTGAGCTTAGGAGGTATTAAATAAGAAACAAAGTCAGATCCTCATGCATGCATGTATTTTACTATTTTCATAATAACTAGGAGTTATGAAATAAATTAGGCAACAAATAAAATGATAAATTAGATTAATAATATTAAAAAGCCAACTATATATTGCTTCATATTTTTATATATATATTTGTATACACACACACACACACACGCCCCAGTTAATTTGAGTAAAATATCCTGTGAAAAAATGAAGTTTATACAATGCTTTTGTTTTGAAATTATATTTTAAAAGATCTATTTGCTTTTGGGCTGGAGAAATTTCCTTTGCTTCCTTAATGCCAGGAGAGAGGGAGGGAGAAACTCCCTGTGTGACATTAAATGTAGATTGGTCCACACAAAATTTAGGCTTGTTTGGGTGAAGTAAAAGTCAAAGTACTTTTCAAACCTGATGTAAATCATAAAATTTGTGTGCTTTAACCAGACTGCTGTCATGCTTAAAATATTGTCAAGCAGAGTTCTAGCTGGTGATGTCTATTATGAAACTTAAGGTTAATGTAACCTAAGCCTCCACAGACATTGTTTATCTTTTAATTTCAAACAGGTTAGGAAATCTTTTCTATTTCTTCTCTTTGGAAACGGAACAAAGTTTGATTCTGTAAGAGGTAGAAGTTATACAATAAATACCTTGTGAAATGTTTACTGTACAACAGAAATTCTGTTACCCAAACAAACAACAAATGTGATGTATGGCAGAACAGCGTTACCCGCAAAAGGACCTAACACACCGGATGTATTCAATGTCCCCAGTTCTCGGAAAAGCAAGTCTGGCAGATTTTGATTATTAGGAATTACCAAATTCCCTCAACATTCAGACATACGAGTCTTTCAGTAGAGCTAATTGCACTGATTAAATCAGCATTTAGCAGAATTGACCCACTATCTCATTCTTTTTCCAGAAACTTTTTCCAGTCATCAACAGACTCAATCCAGAATTGTGGGTCGCTTCAGAACAGGTACATTTTTCCAAGGCAGTGTTTGAAAAATTTAACAGCTACACAGCGGCAAGAAGATAGCTTCAAACATAGATAATTTTGAGAGTAAAAGCTGCCTAAATATTTTTTTAAGAAAAAGTATGGGATAGTAGTGGAAATGGAGTTCTTATTAACAAAGTGAAATGAGCCCTTGCATGTTAGAAACAGGGTGAGTGTTTACATCTATATTTAAGACTTGTCTCTTCAGAAGTCCCTTGGCTCCAGGGGAAGACTGGTTGAGGAAATGTCAGTGACAGCTGACAATGTTGGTGGCAACAGGAGTGAAAGGAAAAAGCTACCCCAGGTTACCAACCTCTCCCACGGGCCGTAATATTTAGCCAGAAAAACTGACATCGGTGTCGCTTAAGAGAGGTAGGAATGACAGATGAGCTAGTAGGGAGGCACAGAATTTGTCCGTCTTTAGGTCACTGGTTCATGCAGTGTTTCCTCGGTTCTTGACTTGATGGAGGGGACTGGAAAACAGCAGTCAAAAGGCTCAAACAGGGCAGCCGCTGTTTGGCCGCCTGTGGGATGTTCATGGCCCATTGCAGCTAAACCTCTGCTGCCCTGTAGAACGTGGAACAGGCTTTGTTACTGGTCCCTTCTCACTCCTGGCGATCTTCTTAATACTGGGCCTTGTGAAACAGCCTCCGCAGGCCAGCTGACGTTTCTTGCACAAGGCTTGCATAGCAGGGATTATCCCCCGCTTAGCTCCAGGTTTTATGCTCCCTGTACATCGGACTTGTAGGCCTGCGTCACAGATCTTAGACAGGCCTCGTTTAGATACTCTACTACCTTTTAAGATGGGATGTTAATATAATTCAGAATGTAACTGAAGATCATCTAAAAGCAACTGGTTATTAACAGTGGCCGACTTCCTTGGATCAAACGATATTACCCACGGCGATAGTCAAGGGTCTCTCTATAGGGGGTGTATGTGTGTTATGTGTGTATATATACACACATGCCCCCCCCTGCTGAGTTAGCTCAGCACACTGGTGAAATTCCTTGCATGTAGAAAGAAAGAGTGCAGATGTGGAAAGCAGCTTTGGCTTCCTGGGGCTTAGGAACATTTTCCACAACAGTATAGCATCTGATCTTGGTTGTGGGCTGACAGGACCTCAACATACAGCCTAATGCAAGCTTGCTTTCCTTTTTAACTTTACAATATACTTGGCATTGAAGTATAGTATTCTAATTAAATTATTCCAAGTATGAAGATAATTCCACAGGTTATCATACTGTCCCTGTTTTAATTACAATTGGCCTCTGACTGGTCCTTTTAGATTTAAGTATCAGTACATTATGAGATTATCATAATTAGGAATGTTAAATCATTTCCATTTTTAATGAATCTGGTACATCTGTTATCTAGATGTAAGTTAAAGAACAGACACTACTACTAATTTGGGCTAATCTGGATGCTTTTGTAATACGTGAAGATTTCTTTACCAAACAGAAAAGAGGTAATAAACCACAAAGTACTTTAAACAATTTTGGCAAGGAAAGAACTAGAAGATCACCTTCTTATAAAAGTGCTACTTGTAGAAAAGAACCTTTGACCGAAAAATCATTAAGCCAGTAGGTGGAAAAATAAGTTAAAAGCTCCTAGAGTTACCTGAGAAACTAGAGGAAGTAATCAATGAAATTAACTGGGCTGAAGTTTCAAATGCAAGTATTTGAATAGAAGGTAATGTAACTTTTCCTTAGGTTAGAGATGAAAACTATCTGGAATTTGAAGCTCAAAGAAGAGAAAAAAGGTATTTTAAATGAGCTTGAAATGTCACTGGATGAAAAAACATTGAAAAAAGATGACAAGAAACCAATAAACAAATAAACTACATCCTGAAGGCCAGAAATGCCCAGAATGAATTACTGGACCTGGAAAAGGAAATTAAAAAAAAAAAACAAACCATGAAGTTTTTGAGTTTTGACACAAAACCAAAGCAGAGTAACTCATTACGGCTTGCCAGCTGCTGCACTTCATTAACAAAACCCATGTTTTTTTGCTCCTCTTCCATTAAAAGATAAATTTTTTCAGAGTACCTTACATTTACTACAGTGTAAGTGTACGTTACCACAGAGCACCTCCCAGGGAGTGACTTGCTCCTTCGCAGAAAATTTGCTTGTCTGTTCAACCCCTATTCATAGTCATCTCTACAGGCATTTAAAACAAGGTGAACAAGGCAAGAAATGACACTGTTCTATACAAAAGATGAACTCAAGGTCAGAGGCAAGCTAGGGTACAGCTCTGATGCTAAACAAACACATACCACATTTAAAAAACAAGTATGGTGTTAATGACATAGTGGTATTGACAATAGCAGAGCTTTGTAGTAACACAATAAGGGCTTTCAGTTTCAAAATCTACTGAAGCAGGAGTTAAGCATGAGTGACAAGCAATAAATGAGAAAATCAGGGGTATTAACTGCTACAAGCTGAGACTTGTAGTGTATCAAGGCCTGTAGCCTGTACAGGCTTCACCGGAACCAGGCTGCAGGAATAAACATACAACTCATGCATTCTTTGGGTTATTTGCTGGCACTGGGAATAGAAACTACAAGTAGACAATCATACGGTCAGTATGATGTGGTCTTCTAATTATGGACATAGCATGATACACGTCGATGCCTGAACTAAAAGTTGGAACACGTAGTGGGACTGTATAATCAGACATTTAGGAGTGGCTTGAGGAAGGCACCTCCAGAAGTGATCAGAGGAAGCCTGGACATCCCATCTGATCACAGAAAGGGCAATGGTGCCCAATGGTCCAAAGCAATAAAGGTGTGCAAAGGCACATAACGGCTATGAAAGACCACCACAAAAATTAAAAATGCATGTTTTCTAATTACCTCAGGAAGGTAAATAGTAGGGAAGGAGGATTAGTGAAAAACCAACCAAGCAAAGCGCCCCAGTATTGGCAAAATGCTGTGAAAGGGTGGTATGGACTCATGGGAAACAGCTCTAGTTTTCTTCATTTCCTGCCCCTTCTGTTAAGACTTGCTTACCTACGCATCAGCTGAGGAAGACTACTCTTTAACAATCTTCATGTAAGACAGCAGTTGGGAATAATTTCAGAGTGTAACATTGGAAAGCTTCCAAACACCAGATATGTTTTTGAATGGTCTCCAAGAAGATGGGGAGAAGAAGATACAGTTGTGAAATGCAACTTGATATTCCCCTGAATAATAAACAGTGGCAGAAAACAGGATACAATTATCTTCGTTTGTCTTAAATTTTCGTTTTGTTTTTTTTTGCTATAGTTGTTCCGGAAGCATTAGTCTAGTTGCCTACCAATAAACATACGAACTTCCACCCTTCTCTAACACCTCTCCAAAGGCCATGTGGTGGGGAAATAAACAGGGATAGGAAAACAGTGTTAGATTTTGGCAACTGCATTGATAAAAAGCTGTGCTGGTTTTGGCTGGGATAGGGTTAATCTTCTTCATAGCAGCTGGTATGGGGCTACCCTTTGTCAATGCTGTTCTCAGCGCAAATCCAACACAGGGATGTTTTCATCACTGCTGAGCAGGGCTCACACAGAGCCAAGGCCTTTTTGCCTCTCACCCCACCCCACCAGTGAGCAGGCTGGGGGGGGCCACAAGAAGCTGGGAGGGGGCACAACCAGGACAGCTGACCCAAAATGGCCAAAGGGGTATCCCACACCGTATGACATCATGCTCAGCACATAAAGCTGGGAGAATAAGAAGGAAGGGGGGGAACGTTCAGAGTGATGGCGTTTGTCTTCCCAAGTACCCGTTACATGTGATGGAGCCCTGCTTTCCTGGGGATGGCTGAGCCCCTGCCTGCCCAGGGGAAGCAGCGAATGAATTCCTTGGTTTGCTTTGCTTGTGTGTGTGGCTTTTGCTTTCCTTAATAAACTGTCTTTATCTCAACCCATGAGTTTTCCCCCTTTTACCCTTCTGATTCTCTCCCCATCCCACTGGGGGGAAGCGAGAGAGCAGCCGCGTGGGGCTTAGTTGCCAGCTGGGGTTAAACCACGGCAAAAGCAACATTTAAAGTTTTATGTGATAAACAACTGGACAGAACGTAACCAATGTTCCCTCAAAAATTTAATATCAATTTGAAGGAAGACAATTTTCTTCAAAATAAAATGTGACAATTTTACAGCATGTAAGTTTAAAAGAAACTTATCTTCAAGTGCTGCATTAATAAATCCATATGAATATAAATAATCTGATTTAATCACATTTGTCATTTCCAGTTACAGTTTAGCAATTACAAGCAAATACAAGTTCCTAAGCTAGAGTAATTTTTTGTCCTGGTCTGAATGTTGAGCCAACTTGTCCTTTCCTCTTCTTTGGATTCTGAAAATTATCATACCTGGAAACAGAAAAGGGTTTTAGCAAACTCTTATGAAACACCTTTGTTTGCATATGCTTCTTCAGATACACATCAATGCAACACAGAATTGTTTACCTCTATCTTTATGGAAATGAAGAGTGCATGACTCCTCAGACCTGGGGACCTGGAAGAGTTTTCATCCACAAACCTAACTCAGAGAGCTCTCTGCCTGCCTTTCTTCCTCTTTTTTTTTTTTATTTTTTTATTTTTTTATTTTTACTTTTTGGGGCTTGGCAGGGGAAGGTGGAACAGAAGGAACAGAAGTGGACAGGGTCATATAGATGCCTGGGAAGCATCTCTCATTCTCCTCCTTTCCTGTCCCTTCCTTCTCTTTTTCCCCTGCTGCAAGACCTGCTTATCTATGCATCACCTGAGGAAGACAGCTCCTAACAATCTTCATGTCAGAAGAACCCACTGGTGAGATCACAGAACATCCCGATGCCTGTTTCCAGCTTTATCACTCCAGTCTCTTTCAAATCTAAGGAGGCACATTCTCCTTTTCTGCAGAGTATTGCCTTTTCCCAAACACAGCAGCTACAAAGACCACTACGGAGGGTCAAAACCCAGCAGTGTGAAAATACAAGGGACTACTACTCGGTGGGAGCAGGAAGGACCGAGCTCAAAGTCTCAAAGAATCAGTGCCTCTTTGTACTAGTATAGCTCTGAACATAATACAAGGATTTTCTGGTCTGCGATTAGAATTTCTAGGTCATACATTAATAAAAATAATGAAAGAGAACGCACTGGTAAAATACTTTGTATGTAACTTAATATTTCTGAAAAAAATTGCTGTCAGAAGCTATTCAACTCTGCCATTCCCCACATTAAATAACTATTGTGTTTCTGATAGATAAGAACTGTGAAAAGACCGAATCTCCACTGAATACACAGTTACAAAAAAAACCCCAAACCAAAAAAACTTACAGTTCAGTAAAATTCTTCCAGTCATCTTGACTAATGGATGGTCTTATACCCTCAAGTGCGGTCATCAGATGGGACTGGGTAATAATTAAAGTGTTCTTGGCAGGCACTGACTGATTAAGGGTGCTGTCCTCCTTGAAAACAGAGCCACAAACAGACAATGAAAAATGACCACAGAAACAAAGACATAGTGCCATGAATATCAGTAACTCTGGAACTTGCCCATTACATGTAGAGACAAGTGCATTATAAATACAGTCACAACTCCCCCGCCTCCCTCCAGTATTAATAACACAGAAATAACTATTTAGTTATATGCATGCTAACATCTGGCTTATTTCTCCTCTAACTAGGTATCATTTATCTTTGCTGTCTTTGTTACATTATATTTAATATTACCCCAGAAATTATTTAGTGGAATACCAAGAAGTGTGGGAAAACAATAGAGAACTGTTAAGGCTAAATAATTGAAAAGGCTGCCGTACTCCATTCTTGCTTCTGTAATTGGCTTTGATAGCATTGATTTCTGTCCTCAGGTGCTCTACTTCCTGGTCCTGGTTATTTTCTAGGGAGTCTTCTTGAGAAGCTGTTCGAAGCATTGAAGGTTGTGATGATGCTGTGTCTCTCTGAGTCACGCTGGTAAAATCGTGAGTTATGGAGTTTGGTCCAGACAAACACAAAGAACTCTAAATTGACCACAAGGAGAAATATATTAAAGCATTATGGATCCAAAAGAGCAACTCCACCATTAAGATTTAGCCTATAAATTTAATTCAGTATAAGCTTGCCTCCACTGGCAAAAAAGAGTACTTCCTCTCAAAAATATACCCCATACATAACTTTTTGAACAGGAAGTTCAGGTTAAGTTGCCATGGTGTTTTGGGAAAAGTACAAGTTTGAAAATAAAGTGTTTCATCTTTAGGAATGGTCTAAATATTTTTGCAATGGCCTATCTCAAAAAGAATAAAGGTCTAATAAGTCCATTGTTTTATTTACATATGAAAATCAGTGGTTCTGAAATCTGGGCAAGTTTATGTACTTAGCTTTGGAGTGACTCATAATTTAAATATTCATCACCTCCAAATTCTCTGTGCACTTAATAAGTGTGAACTTCCGAGTTGAACAACTTTGAGACATCAAAGTTTTTGTAGCCTTGCTGAAAACTTTCACAGTTAGAGGAAAACTGATGTCTCTAAAGATACATTAATAGTATCATCGCTATCATCTATAATGCAAAATAAACCATACAAAAGCACCTCTCAGCACTCAGTAATCAATTCTACAATGTCAAGGTAAGTTATTTTTGGCTTTAAAAATCAATGCAGGACAGGTTTGAAAACAATAGCCTGACAACTTTCATAACTAACCTGTAATAGCAATTCTAAAACAGATCTTGAAAATGAATGTCCTGTGGATCACGTGCAAACTCTGAAGTCATCTGTTTGCCATAAGGAGCTTGGAGGCAGCATATTCTGTTTTGCTTACCCGGCAGCCAAGCAAGATGAGCCAGTTGGCTGATCACCATGCAGGTGGCTGGGTAGCCAACCGGCACATCCCTGTCTGCCAGCTAGCCTGAGAATGTGCTCCTTTCTGTGCAATGTGATACTACAACAACAGAAATTCTGCTTCTGAAGAGCAATGATGGCAGCTACGGTTCACTTCTGTTGTTTACACAGTCCCATGGTCAGATTATTCCATTAATGCACACTCTACTGGAAACTGAAAAATGTTCGTTGATTCTTAAGATTATAATTTAATTCTTGAAAGCCAGATGATCATTGTTTAGTAATAAATCTAAGTTAAAAAAAACCCCAAACCACCAAAAAGTTGAAAATTGGTTTAGTATTAAACTTTGGAAGGCAACAAGCCATTAGACCAGACAGTAAGATCTAGTGTGAATACAGTTTGCTTGATTGTAAGGTATTAAGCAGTATTTTAGGATTTTGATTTTAAAGTCCTGCAAAATTGCAGAGAAGTCCATATTGTATTTTGTCAGATCACATCCTTCCATCTTCTTCTCCACTGTGGGCCACAAGGTATAGGCCGAAGACAGTTTGAAGGATAAAGCAGACATAATTGTATTTATAAAACCATACCGTTTGCCTCGTTCAGTTTTTCTGCTTCACAACTCATAATATTTAGAAAACTCAGAATATTTAAGCGAGTAATTTACCAGTTCTGAAGGAGTTCCATTTCCCAGCTCTGATTCGTAAGAGCTTCCAAAATAAAGACGATACATGTTGGACCTTGGATCTTCAGGAAGCAAGTCAGACATGTCTAAAGAAATAAGAGATTGCTCTAGCCCTGTTTCTCCATCTATTGCCGAGTCATCTGAGCCACTGCTGTGGTTTAGAAAAACCATGGAAGAGAGACTGAAGTCACTATCAGAACTAGAACCAAAATCCTGTGACAAAGAACAGATCATTAGAAGTGTTAACACATAACTAATTGCAATCTGAAATACATAAGAAAATTTCATATACAGTGCAAATGAAAATATCGGTTTACATTCAATTCTAGTAATCTGTCTTTCTCTGGGCATATATTTCCAAATATTTTGCTAAGGAACTCCAATGTGTTTAAGCAGAACTTTCTGTCTTCCTGCTAAAAGAAAAACTTGAGGAGATAATCTTAAGGTTTTATTTGTTTGATTTGAACTGTGTCTCTCAGTCAGCAATAGAAAGTGTTGGGAAACTTCATGTGCATTTTCTGTTGTGGAACTGTATCACTTCTGTCTCAATCATTCCCTTTGGGCAGTTTAGTATCTTGTGTAAGGTGCTCTAGGAGATTGTGGTGAGTCTACTTTTACAGTGCCTAATTGCTGTACTCATCTTTGGTCATAGTCAACATATTTTAAGGGCTGATGTGGAAATCACGGTTGTTGCTTTAGACTGGTGTCTGCAAACCTTTCTGATTGTACCCCCCTATCAGTAAAAAATTTCTGAGCACACTCTACCAAATATATGCATATTTATTTATTTCTAATTTATATATATGTATCATTGAAGTTCTAACTTTTTCTTCCTGCACCTCAATGGATTGTCTTGTGGGTGCACACCACTCTGGAGATCACTTGCTTTAGACAGTGGACTCCTCTAATGATGGATAATCATTGAGTATCCTTACAACTACTTACATACTGATGCTACAAGTGAAGGGATTGTTAGGGAAGATATGCTGGAGATCCCTCCCAAAACTGAGCTGCATCCTCAGAGCCCCATCCCTTGGTAACAGCTGGGACAAAAAGAACCCAAGAAGTCTCCTTGCTTTCGCACCCATGATCCAACCCTTCTCTTTGACCTCCAAGTAGCAGAAGCCACGCCTGCCCCTTTCCAGCCTGAACCAGAAGACAGGCATTAAACATGTGAGGAGAGGTGGCTGAATAAAGGCAAAAAGAGGAAAGGACCTGCCAGTCACATAAGGTGTGCAAATCAAGGGTGGATTCCTGTACCTTGGAAGGGCAAGTATTAACTGGTGCCTGGAAGACGAACCAGAGCAGGCCACTTCAGATATCACCATCCTCTCGCCACTTCTTTCCTGACCTCAGATCAAACTGGATCTGTTGGAACAACTCCACAAACCCCACCGATTCCTTGCTTCCTCCATCATCCAAAATACATCACCTCAAAATTGAATTTGCTAGCTGCTCCTAAGAAACTCCAAGTGGGATCCCTCCTATTGATCTGTCAGTCATTCCTCATAACAGACTTGACTTACATAAATCTATTTAGCATTAAACACCTATCTCAAAATTAAAAGATGTGTTTACAAAATATTTGAACTGATTTGTTACATTATCCTTGCATTTTTCCACAAATTAAGATTTTAATCCTCTGTATACAAATATAGGAAAAATAAATCTTATTAAACATAATTTTGCTAAGAACTGTGAATAAAATTAAGCCTTTCAAATATATCAACACCAAAACAAAAAGAGGAGAGACTTCTTTTACATCAGTTTTACTTACCTGTGTTAAACCTGAACCTAAATTAGTATGGATTGCCTCTAACTGGGCATTGTACAATAAAGCTTTTAGGTCAGCTCCTGTGAACCGTTCTGTTTTTGCTGCCAAATCCTGAAAGTCCACATCATTGGCCAAGGACAGAGAATGACTGAGAGCTTTTAAGATTTCATAGCGTGAATTCTGTAAAAAGGGAGGAAAAAAAAAAAGACAGCAAAACAACCTGTTATTTTCCTTGTTCTGACTGCCAGATAGTGCTTTGGCCCTGTCACAAGCAACTTCCTATCTGAGGGAGGAAGGATCCTCTTTAAAGAAGATACTACCCTAATAATAGTACATATAGGATGAACTGTATGTTTTGTTACATTTTTCTTGAAGGGTTTAAGAGAAACTGTACCAAATGCAGTATACAGAGAAATAGATTTCTCTAAATACCCAGTGAATAACTGGGATTCTTATATATGAAATGTATTAAAATATGAAGATGAACTCTGCTACTCATATGTCCTTTTGCAAAGAGAAGTATGACAAAAGTGAAAAACTTCTGGTTACCTATATGATCATATTCTAAATCAAAAGTTTACCAAAAAAAAAAAAAAAAAAAAGAAAAATAAGAGTGTATCTGTGTTCTCAAGGCACAGGATCATCTTCTTCATGTGTGTTTCAGAATGAAATGATGTGGTATTTGCTAAATGTGCCAACTAATCCGAAAATGAACAGCACTAATTTTTTTCTCATAAAATGGGGAATCAAAGACACAAATTGTACAGCCTCAAAGGCCTGATCCAAGACTCAATGGGGATCATTCCTTTCCTGACTAGTGACACATTTGACTTAAAAAGAGCTTGACTATTCCAAATTAAATGTGGGTAAAGAAGAGTGCAATCAACTGGCTCTGAAAACTTCAGATGATTCAAGAGTTGGCTTGGGAACAGCAATGGTTCATCACTTCAAGCAAACAGCAGATCCACTGGACTCATAGATCAGAGAAAGACGCAGAACATGCTAAATACTACCCTGCATCCAATTTATTTCTGCAGACTAGTTTCTTTTTTTTATTTTTTTTTTTTTTTTAAAATCAGCTAGATTTACAGGAACATGATTTGATCCTGAAGAGTGTGATAAATAACCTTGTCTTTCCCCAGCTTTATGTGAACACATTGACACTAAAAATCAGTGAATTTATACTGTTGTATAACTGGAGCTGTCCAGTCAAGTCTGCTTTCAAACCTGCTGTCCAGGTTTGAGATGCCACTAAATATTAAAAAAAGGAGAATAAAGCCCATTAGTCTGATTTTTTTTTCCTTGCTTCTGACGTAAAATGTTTTGTTTCCTCACCTGATCAGGAGGTGGGCAGTACAGGCACTTATCCAGTCGACCTGGCCTTAACAAAGCAGGGTCAATCAAATCTGGGCGGCTAGTAGCAGCTAGGACATAAACCCCTTAGGAAAGTGCAGAAAAATATCATTAACATCTGCTAAACTTCTGCATAAAAAGGATCACACAGATGAATTATTACCTTGTAAGCCTTCCACACCATCTAACTGAGTCAACAGTTGGTTAACCACTCGGTCTGTAACTCCTGTGTTGTCATGACCTCGGCGAGGAGCAATAGAATCAAACTCATCAAAAAAAACGATACAAGGCTTAGCTGCCTGAGCTCTAAAAAGAATAAAAAAAAATCAAAACAAAACCAGAAACCAAAAAAAGGCAATACTTAAATTCTGTTTAAGTTTTGGTCACAGGTATAACTGTTTAGACATATTAAAGGTAATTGCTTTTTGCTTCAGAGAACTGTTATCTTTAACAAGAAAACAGAACATCTATTTTCTGTAGAAATTAAGAGGTTCTGAAGAATTGGATTGCAATGGAATCACTGCTCATTTTTATGGCACACCTTGCACTCACTTTGTAATTTCTGAAACACTCAACTGTCGTGTTAATATACGTGAAAGTCCTAAAATCCATTCACTGCAGATGAAGTCTTGGCTTATGTATATTTAACACAAACACTGTAAAATACATGACAAGCAAAGGCTATGTAGGATATGTTTACATTAGTGAGCATTGAGGGTGAGTAAGGGCAGATTTGTAAAAACAAAACAACTGCCACTGAGGACCTCAACAGCAAGTCTAGTATGATCCTACGTACTGGGTGTTCATTACTAGTTGGAGCACACACAACTGTCTCCTGGAATCATCTGAAAGGAATTCAGCATGTTTTTTCCGCGACAGTTCTGTGATGCGAACCAATGCACTGCAAATGGAGAGAACTGGGAGTTCAGCTTCAAATGCACACTCCTGATCTGAGCTGAAATGCTCAGGTCTTAAACAGTGACAGTCAAGTTGAACTTTCAAGATCTGAACATCTGGTTCGGCACAACTAATTATTTCAGACGCTTTTGTGATCTGATACCACACCTCTCCTAGGACAACAAAATTATTTCTTGGAGCTTCAACCAATAAAATTCATTGATAGCATCACAAATCTTTACAAAGCCAACCTGTTAAAGATATCTCGAACTGCTTGCTCACTTGCTCCAATGTATTTGCTGAGCAGCTCTGGTCCCTAAAATAAAAATCAGAAAAGAACATTCATGATATATTTCTTAGTTTTACTGTGTAATTCAACATCAGCATAGATTTCATATACTACTGTATGTAACCAAGAGAGTGGCATCTCTGAACAGAAGAGCCGAGGGGTCTAGATAAGCCAAAACAATCTTTTAAGCATTCCAACGTATTTTAAAGTAGTAATTTCCATTTTCCCACTACAGCAGAACATGTGTTACAGTATCACAAGGCAATGGCTTACACTGTATTTTGAAAATACGTTTAAAATTTATTGCTCAACTTCATTGCCCAGTGGAATCAAGATCCAGGATCTTTTTATAAAAATGGGAAACTAAGAACATCCAATGAAATTCTGTAATTCTGCCTAATGAATAATCATACAAAAAAAAAATAAAATCTCAGTAATAAAACTGTGAAGTTACAGAAGTCAGATGGAGGGATATCAAGACATACCAAATTTTAAATATGAATTTCTTACTTTGGTATTGTGTCCTCACAAGCACATACTCACAGATATTATGTTAAGCAATTTCATTCAGTTAATAAAATGAATCAATTAATCTTCAAAATCTTGCTACCTTGATGCTGATGAAATTCATTCCACTCTCTCGAGCAACTACCCCTGCTAACAGTGTTTTTCCTGTTCCGGGTGCTCCATACAGCAAGACTCCTGATCTCTGTCGTATGGGCAGGTTTGCAAATAATTCTGGATACTGGAAAAGAGTTTCAACAAGACGTATTCTAAAATACATAATTATTCTGCAGTGTACTGCAACATCACTGACTAGTGCTGATTTTTGTCTAAACAGAATGTGTCTAATTTCTTTTATCCACATTATCATCACAAGAGCTCACGTGGAATGCTGTTAAGTTTACTTGGGGCTGAAGTTGGTTCCTAGGCTTCATAGGTTCTTAAAATACAAACAAGTGGTATTTTCTACCAAGAGGAAACAGAACAGAATAGGGATGCTCCAGAGCTTTATAATGTACATATTGGTACTTCTAAATTCCTATTTTAATCACCAACTGATATGATTAAATTCTATAAGTATACAGTAAAAGATTCTGTCCATTATACAGAGAACTGTTCAGTCATTTCTCTGAAGACTGAAACGGATGGCTCATCTCAGTGCTGGAAGCTTTAAGCAAGGCAGAAAGGCCAAAGTAAAATAAATGGGAATTCGTGGATTAGCATTCATCCAAAAGAGAGTACTCCTCTAGCAAAAGCACTGCAGAAGACAGCTGGAAAAGTTATCTTTACAGAGCCTAATCACAAACCCTGCAACAGAGAGTATAGCAAAGATGATGTTAGCAAAACTGCAATATTCTAGAGCAACACTTGATCTGTAGAAAAGCAAAAGTCTTTTGTATTTAGAAAAGGAAAGGGGAAAAGCTACAAAAGTAGCTTAAAATCATACCTGTCATCTTTCTGTCAAATACTGTGTCACACCTACAAATCATCCTTCCCCTCCTAACATTACGTATAAAATTCAGGTAACTAATTTAAAAGAATTGGGTACCTTTGCAGGTAACATGATGGTATCCATGAGTATTTGCTTCACATCTTTTAAGCCACCAATCCTGTCCCAGCTAATATCCTTTGGTTTATGAAGGTTAACATTTGTCAGAGCTAATGGAGTAAAATCTTTTAGAGCTTTCTGAAAATCCACAGTTGACAGATTCAGTTCTGCTTAAAAGAAAGAAAAAAAAAAAAAAACCTGAACAAAAAAAAGAACACAGCCTACCAGTAACAAACTCCTCGCAATATGTAACAATTAAATACATTTTAAACATAAAACATAAAAACTGGCTTTTTCTTTCTGTATTACTCCTTGGGTTCTGGATAACGGAATTAAGACTATGAAATAAAAATTTTGTTGTCAACGTACCGCCATTTTGAAATGCATTCTGGTTGGAAACACAGGCATGAATGGCACGATCAACCAGCATAGTAAAATCTCTAGCAACAAAACCTTCTGTTTCCTTTGCAATACATTGGAGGTCAAGATCAGAAAGCTTCTTCATATCAGAATTCAGTTTGTTTTTTATTATGGAATATAGAATTTCATATCTTTGCTTCTGAAAAATAGAATTGTGCAGCAAGTGTATATTAAGTTTACTATTTATATGGATTTCAGAAATTCAAAAAGTAAATACATACAAGTTACTAAAATTTCTGTAAATATTTACATGTCACCAAACCTTTGAAAAACAAAATCTGAGCAGACATGAATATAAACAGAAGTTAGTTCTTCAGGTGAATTTCAATGTACTCACCAGTTTTACAACTTTAAACGTTTACCTCACCACAGCTATCTTAAATCCAACAAAAACAATGAAACAACCCTCCATCCCCCCAGATGCGACTGTTTTACACCCGTTTTTTCCTGTTTCACAGGAAAAGGAACATCTTTCATTTTGCCAATATGAGTAGAATGTATTTGAGATTAAATACATTGCATTAGATAAGAGTACATCAGATAGTTTGCTATCTTCTGAGATCCTGCCTTTTCCAGTGGTGACTCATCCGTACTCGTGTATTAGTGTTAAAAATGATAAAAGGCAGACTTGCAGGAAGTGGGAGAAAGCTACATCGTATCTAAGGCAGAACCCCCTCCTCAGTGGCCTTTAATGGCTAGCCTGTGACAGAAGGCAAGCAGGCAGGAACAACGGGTGCTAAATACAGATGAGTTGTCATGTCTGTGTCATGCCATTAGGGCATGCACAGGTACAAAGCGCTGCTTTCTCCTGCAGTGAAGTTGCACTGTTCCTTCTTCCCTCTGACCTTTTTACTTTTCAAAGTGGACTATATTCAAAAGTAGGGGGATATTACTAACATAGAAAACAAAACTGAAACCTTCCCATAAAACTAACACTCAGTTTTAATAACATTTTTAAAATACACATTCTAGGGACGTAATTATTCCTCTGAGCAGTGAAAAAACACACAGGTTTAATCTCATTTATCTAACTGTAGTGACTTAGATGTTTTTTCAAGCTGGTCCCCTAGAATCCCCCTACAGGTAACAAGGAGACATACGTATCTCACCTATGTTAGACAACCTGACTTGTTTTATGTTGAACCAAAATGTCCTCTGAAAACACCATTCTCTTGCCACTGAAGATAAGGAGAGTGGGGCCAACTGTGAGTTTTCACTGGATTGCTTTTTTTTTTTTTTTTAAACTTTACAATGACAGATGTAAGTTCTGAGGTATTTAAGTATCATGAAAGAACTTCTAAGATTTCCAGATTTCTTCCTCATCTTCAGGTGTAACCTACTATTTTTGCAGCTGTTCCAGTAGCATATTTGAGGCTGCAGGGAAGGCAAACAACATCTTAACCGAATGAATAAGTACCTGAATTTACCTGATCTGGAGATCGGATACATTTGAAGCACTGAAATATGTGAGTTCCTTGAGCTGAAACCAGGGAAGGATGTAGGGAATGTTCAGACTGACTTGTGGCAATTAATGCAATCAAACTCCCCATGGAAATAACTTCTTTTATCAGATCTTTCAAAACTAAACACATAAGACATTGCTCCATGAATTGCAAAATAACAAAAGATTTTGCATTTCATAATAGACATTTCTACTGTACTGAAGAGCAGCATTAGGGCACACAAAATGTAACACCTTATATATTTGTTTTACTCCCATGTTTACAGGCTTTTTTTAAAATTAAAAAAATAAAAGGTGTATAGTTATTTTTTCTAGGACAGTACATTCCACTGATAAAATGCCATCAGAAATGCTCTTTAAAAGCTAAATTTGTAACATCACTGATGAGGTCTACCACAGGATATTAAATGTGATTTTTTTTTGTGCGCTATGATCCCTGTTCTAGAAATATTATTCCCTCCATGCAAACAAAGAAGGGATAGTTGTAAGAATAAAATGAGATGCTAAGCCTAGAAAATAAGAAATCTAGGAAAAAATAACATATGAAAATCAAATAAATTAAGGATGCAAGGTAGATGTTCAAGGAATAATCTTTAAAACTCTAAACCTCAGTTGTATGCATTGTACCTGTAAATAAAGTAATAAAAACACAAACAATTCTGCAAGTAACTTAAGTGCACATTTTTAAAAAAGAAATGATGATAAGATTTTCTGAACTTCAAAAGTAATTTAATAAACAATTATGCTAACTCCCTCAAACTGAGCTAAGAAATGGAAGATATTTTTTGCTACGACTTGAATTTTACATGAACAGAGTTGAATACACCTAAAATATATATATATACATTAATCTTAATAATTTAGTTTTATTTTGCAACTTTTCACTGCCTAGATTTTAGAGAATAAAAGGAACTGTACATAGGATGTGAAACTACAGTTGACAATCTTATTTTTAAAATCTGTGGATTGTTACACTGTAAATTAAAATAGAAGAAGTTCTACGAAGTCTACCAAGTAGGATGATAAAGAAGTTAGTATTCAGCTAAAAGCAGCTGTTGGTTCTAAACATCAATAAGTATCAAATTTATGTATCTCTGTAATTATAAATAATTATGGAAAACAGGATCAATTTTAATATGTCAGTTATAATACGGATCTTATCAGTAATTATCAGTTAAAGATTCCTCTGTAATTTGTAAGTAAATGCAACATATTTGAGTGCATGAACAATATTAAACAGAAGTGAGAAGCCTCTACCACTGGCAGCGGTACTGACAACAGGCAGTGCCATCAGCAGTGGTGGTGAACATAGCATTGGCAACGACTACTCCAGCCTCCAGAGTGGACTATTTTGATTCAGCTAGTGGTCCACAAATGGTCTACACACCATAATTTGTGAATCCCTGCCATGGAACACCACATGGTCCAGAGGCAAAACCAATACAGACAGAACTGTCCAGGTAGGACAGTATGATTCAGGTACAAGGAATTCTAAGTTCCATTATATTTTTAGCCAGATACAGGTAGCACAGTATTACCATAAGCAAGTCTATTGCTTTGAATGGTTTCAGGGCTGTTCTCATGCTCTGGTGTAGAAGGTACTCCAACAATGTAATCAAGATCATCCATCAAAAGAATGGATGGTTGTCTCCAGGCTGCCTCTAAAAAAGCTTCTTCCACGTTTTTCCTTATGTTTACTGATCTTTTTCCTAAAACAGAAATTCAATTTTAATGACAAAGCATATCAGGAAAAAAAAAATCATCAGGCTGACTATGTCTTGCTCACATAATACTACAATGTTTTTATTCATGTCGTTTAGCTTTACTCCTATAAACCCAGGTGCCACGATTGAAACAGAGTCAACAGTCAGTAAAGAGTCCACATCTTCCATCAAAAAAGTACTAGAAGCATCCACCTGTCCAAAAATGAGGTTAATTGTCTTTCACTAACCACTATAGAAGCCTACAGGTCTAAATTCTAGACAGTTAAAAACAGAGCAGTATCAGCAGCACTCTAAATTAGCTACAGAGAGTCCCACAATTGGAAGAATTTTTCAGAGCAAAGGACCTGGCTCTTTATCAGTCTTTGACTTTTCCTCTGGAGCAAGGAGCTTGGTAGGGACTTAAGCAAAAAGAGTATAGCTATGCAATGTAAAGGCTCTGTAAGAAAGCAGTTGAGTATTCTCTGCTTCTGTAACACCAAGGCTGTTTGGGAAAGTCAGTGAATGAAAGAGTAAAAAAAGCCTTTTTTGTCCTCTTCCATCTTTGGCACAAAATACTTATTTTGAACTCACAAAACCTAAGGATTCATCTCATCATCATATATAATCATGAGTGTTAGATTACTATTGCCAACATACACTAGGCTAGTAAATATGTGATCATAAATCAGATTTCAGCTGATCCTATTTTGGTGCCTGTGTCATCCTTTCACTGAATAATACAGGTATCCTGTAACACTTATGATTTGTTAGCGTAACATTTGTTCCAGCTAGCACAACTGAAAAAACACACAGTTCAGCCTGCAACTTCTTCCTATTTTGTAACAATTAGAAACAAGCATAGCAAACGTGGTTGGAATTTGGTGGTGGTACATGGGACAGAAACTGATAAAAGTGTGAAATAAGCTTACAGCAGCTGTATTTTCACTAGACTGTTAAAAGATGCTCATTGCGGGGCACCAAATATCCCTGCAAAAGCAGTAATAACACTAGAAAAATTGCTCAAACTAAATATAATAACTTCATAGCTGCGCTGCTTCATCATACAGCAAACATTAGAGATTAAAAAAAAAAGTTATCATACCTCTTAAAGCTTTACAATCAATTACTTCTACATGAGCATCCAGTCTATCGAATGCTTCTTTGCAGATGGCCTTTGCTAATGTTGACTTTCCACTTCCCTACAAAAATAGATGTGACCTAATGTAAATTGGCAGAACTATTTCCTTCTGTTTCTGTGGAGTTTTTGTCACAGTAGACGCTACTTAACAAGCTGGGAAAGCTGTACACACACTGATTTTATTCCTCACCAGAAGTATATAAAGACAGAATATGTATATTACTTGGTAGAGACACCAAAGCCCTAGAGTGAAACAAGTATAAACAAATTCAGAGTGGATACATCCACTACAGATAGCATTCTGATTCCACTGAGTTCACTGTTAAGACATCTGTTAGTTTCAGTGGAATATAGTATTAAAGGGACCACCACAAGTGGCAACAGTAAAATAAGAGTATCAACTCCGCTGCCATTTTGTGTTGTAACACAGGAGAAAATTCTACATTCTGATTTTCATTCAAGTATTTCAGAGACAAGAAGTAAATTAATCCCCTAGGGGAAAAAACTGAAATTGCACTGGTAGCAATCTTTCAAACTTAGATTATATATATATTTTATATATACACATGAAATATGAATATATATTGATGAAGCGTGCATATAATGTGTATACATACATGTAATGTTTTACTGAATTAACTCTGTTCAGTTAACTGCTCTTTTCTCAGCTTGCTCTTTAATTCTTTGGAATTCACAAGGTATCAAAGAAAACTAAGGAAAACAGTTTTGTAACTACAGAAAACAATCTGGGAGGGTTTGCAAGTAAATGGTAAAGTGTGCACCTTTCCTCCTGTGAGAAGCACCCCTCCGCTTCGCAGTCCCACAGCAACAGCAGCCAGCTTTTGAGATAAAGGACGTCCCAGAAGACTGTGGCTTATGTGTTCAAAGGAAGATGTTCCTAATTTGTCCACCCCTCTGCAGAGCAAATAAAACATTAAATGGCCTGGGGTAGCATCAGTGCACACAATGTAAATAGTGACAGCTTGCAGTAGGGTGAAGTTTCAATGCCGACACATTTCAATATATTTCACCTTTTCCAGAAAAAGCTAAAGATGATTCAATTTGAAGAGACAGCACCTTTATTTTGCTGTGGTGACGCAAGGGACACAGACAGACATTGCAGAACACCCCCACAATATTGGGAAGGGCTATCTAGTCATTCTATACCACCCTAGCATGAGTTAGGTCTCAAGACAAGAGCCGTGTTTTGGGGCTTCATTCAAGTGTCTGAGTAACAACTTACTACGGCGTGTTACAAAACGGTAAAACATGGAGCATGCCTGGGTCAGAACCCTTCTCAGCCCTTTTGGAAAAGCAGCACATAGCGCATTTGAAGGCATTCTTATCCTTTGCTGGTCCTAAATCTTTGTAAATTTCAACACAGCAGTGATCCTTTCAGGTCCACAAACAGCAAAGCTATTAGTTTTGTATTTCAACTCTAAGCAAAAAGTGTTGTTCCAGGAGAAATTGAATGAACAAATGAATCCTGGTTTCTAATACCCCTACCATTGGAACAGGCTTCCTAGAGAGGTGGTCGATGCCCCAGGCCTGCCAGCGTCCTTATTAATGTGCTTTAACTTTTGGTCAGCCCTGAAGTAGGCATGCAGTTGGACTAGATGATCATTGTAGGTCCCTTACAACTGAAATACTCTGTTCTACTCTATTCTATTCCATTCTACTCTATTCCTACCACATCCCATCTCTAGCACACTACCTCTAGATCAGTTCCTATTCCCTCTTCAATAATATCCTTGGTTGCCTTTCACAACTCCCAAAGCATATGACCACAGTACTTCCAAGTCTCTCATGTCGCCTCTGCCCCATCCCTACCTCAAGTACCACTGTCTTCCACTATACTAATGACCACAGCTTAACATATCACTTTGTTATTGGCTGGGAAAGAGCCAGCATGTCTTATGGCTAGTTCCAGACTATACCACTGCCACTAGCCACCTAGCAGGTTAACTAAGTAGCTGCTGAGTTTACATCTCACTTTTTACCTGTAGAGACATGATTCTGAATTTCTCTCTACAGATGACAATTCTGATAAAACTATGAACTAAGTTTCTTTGAGACACATACTATTAAATTTCGTTAAACAAGTAAACAGGTTTAAGTCACTGTGGGAAGAGGACTGACAGACTGCAACGTACCATCAGTTTTCCTTCGTTTGGAAACCCCAGCTAAAAACACCCTCTAACAACCCCTGCTACACAGAGGTCTGTTTCATACTACATAGAAGCACAGCAAGACTCACTGAGCTATCAGTGTTTCTTCTGAAACTTAAGCAGTTCTGAGACTTCCCACCCTACTGTCAGACATGGTGAACTTTTCAGTACATGAGTACCTTTAGTCATGTGAAGTTTTCTACTCACTTCAGTAAGACTATTTGGAGGACAAAATTAACCATCTGCATCACTATGATAAGGTCTGAACCTGACACAAACCAAAAGATTCAGAGTTTTTTTAGATCTGGCTGTTTTCAAAAAAATCTGCATTTCCACCAATATATACATATATATATTAATTCCCATTCCCATCCCCTCCCATATTTTCTACTATGAAAATATCTCACCCTAAATCGTTTAGTTTGTGGAAAGGAAGGTTCCTGTCTGTATCACACATAGGAGGCTGGCTGTCACCATCAGCTTCTCTAGTTAGGGGATGTAAAAGAACCTGTAACAAAGGAAAGAGTTAGCACTTTCCATTAAGTATAGCTACAGAAGAAGGGTATAGAAATGACTAGTAATTTTTGGAACTGTATACAGAAAATGCTGCACGTATACTTTGCTGAAGCTTACTGCGCTTGAAAGAAAGATGCGCTGGTAAAATGGCATTGCTACAACTATTTCCAAAATACAATCCAGTGTTTCCAATGACGTAACAACCTGTGATTGGATGTCAGGCCAAGTGCTGCCTATACCAGACTATGCAGCCCATCATCTATTTCCTTACCTGTAACTAATTATTTCTTCTCCTGTGCCCTCCCCTGTTGCGCTGGCACGAGCACTTCTGAGGCAAGACAGTGAATAAGCTCAGGAGTCTGATTGGGGCAAAAGTAACCTGACAAAACACCTGGCTTTTTTCATACACATGAATTTTTCAGTCTAGTCGCTGGGGAGCTAGTATGGAAAGCTGGGCAGGCAAACAGGGCTAACAGAGAGGTTCACAGCCTGGCAGGAGATGCTGACACTGCTATTAAGAAATATATTTTGCTCCTTCATCTTAGTACCACTCACTAGCACAATTTGTAGAAGTCTTCTTGTACTTCTCTACTACCAACAGAAATAAAGCTCATTTTACTTTTTTTTTTTAAACAGGAATCCTAAATTTTGCAGAAAAAAAAAAATCTATTCTAAACAGCTAAAACAGGACAACTTAATTCTCTGCTAAAATGTAACTAAAAAAATGTTATCCCACTCCTATAACCATAAAGCCGGAGTCATGGGCACTGGTTCAACCAGAGTTATTAATGGAAACAATAATCCTAATATTCAATGGAAATATTTATTCTCCTGAGAAAGGAAAGACTGAAGAAACAGAAGCACAGAAACTATACAAATGAGAAGGCACTGTGAACTTAATTCTCTGCTAAAATGTAACTAAAAAAATGTTATCCCACTCCTATAACCATAAAGCCGGAGTCATGGGCACTGGTTCAACCAGAGTTATTAATGGAAACAATAATCCTAATATTCAATGGAAATATTTATTCTCCTGAGAAAGGAAAGACTGAAGAAACAGAAGCACAGAAACTATACAAATGAGAAGGCACTGTGAGCTTGGTAGGTTTGAACAGGGAATAAGTCTCATCTTTGTCAGAACAAACTACTGTTCCTGCCAGATACACTGTGAAGCGATCTTACAGTGGTTTAGGTATTAAGTGAAAGAACAACTAAGTATAAGGATAGTACATTTAAACTTGGACAGCACTGACTTTCCTCTGCCCTAACTAATTTTTCTGAGACTTCAATATAGACTACAAAATTCAGTAACTAGTGTGGCATGCCTGGAATCTCATCAACACTGAGGCATATATATAAAACAACATACAAAGAATGCAGATAATTTAATTTAATGAACAGACTGACATTATTTATTTAAAGAGGGAAAGCAAAATACGTTACATATAAAATGTAATATATTTTTAACCAAATATAACAATTTAAATTACTTGGTACCTGATACTATGTGATATTTACTTGTATATTAGTCTTTTGCAGCAAACTGGGACTCAGTATAAAAATATTCTCAGACTTATTTTCTTCAATGTGCGTAGGATGCACTACACTAAGGAAAAACTCCTCCATTCCTGTAAAAACCCAAAGAACAACCATTAAAATTCCAAATAAATTCAGTTTTTATTCCTCACAAGATGAGACAGACTAGTGCATTTTGAATTACTACAATATAATCCAAAATGAAAGAATAAAAAAGATTAATCATTAATAATGCATGCTTACAGTTTCAGTGTAAAGAGATATCTGTTAGGTTAAATGGTGTATACCGAGACTAAATGGCATATTACCTAAGTAAATTCCCTAATGGACAGTTAAAACAGCTACAGCACAGGGCAGTATATTCCTTACCTTCGTTAAGAGACAGATGTATAGAGTCTGTGCTTGTCATTATCCACGGGAGATCATCAGTAGCAGAATCCTGCAGCCAAGAACTGAAAGCAGATTTAACATCATCTTCATGTATATCTTTATGCTAATTAGGAACAAAGAAAGAGGGAAATCAAAGAAAACAAGGTGTTAGTAAGTAAAGTGTTTTCCTCCTATGCAGGAGGCATTTGTTTCTCTTATGGTAGCAGAGAGATGGAACAAGATTTAACAGTTTTATTTACATAGAAAATAACGTTTTGCCAACAAACAGCTTTTCTACCAACTGCTCAATGGAAAGCACCCATCTAGCCCTTGCTATGGCAACAGGTGAATCTTCCACCACCTCTAAAGATTTTATCTTTGGAACACTGATGCGAAGGCAAGGAAAAGCTTTTATTTTTCTTTTACTTATCTGTATTGCCAGATCCAAGAGCACTACTCAGCTCTGGGGTTTGAAAGAGCACCCAAGACACGCACCATTATTGACCTGTGACTTATTTTGGGTGCTCATTACACCCCTCTCTTCCCTGTACACCCTGCTTCCTATAAAAAGAAGCCTGGGCTCATCTAGATCAGGGGCACCACCAACAAACTTCAACAGGCAAGCAAAGAGATCAAACAACTTATCCCAGATCACTGAGGGAAGTGGAATAGGAAAAGAAATTGAGTCTAGACCACAAATATCTTAGCTGAGTTCCTAATCACAGAAGCACAATTCCCATCTAAAAAAGGGGGAATCAACTGAGGTCATGGGAGCAGCGTTCAGAAAGGAAAATGAAAATTACTGTCATATTTCTTTCTATGTTTGTCTGGTTTGCTCCAAGAACTAAAAAAACCTTCAACTGAATTAGAAAGAAAGGCAGAAATCTGTATGTAAAACATATAAAAGCACACAACTACTTTGTATGATTTTAGCAAATTACTGACAGAACACTCCAGTATAAAAAACTCCAATATATTTTTTTTTTTAAAAAAAAGTGTTCAAACATTCCTCTGTAGGTAAGAAACCATGATAGAATACTGTGGATAAAGAATGACCACGCATAAGCCCTGCTATGACGGGAAGTGCTGTACTTAAGGTTTTGAGGGGCAGCTAACGTGGGAAATAATCAGTCCAGTGTCACACAGGAATAAGCATATGGTACATTATGAAGAAATACGTCACTCATCTGACAGACTGTGAGAACTGGTGCAAAGTATGTTCTTACTGTCACAGATGCTCACTCAGAAGACTGGATATGTCTCACAGGAAAACAGAGGGATTCAATGACATAACTCTAGAAAATTAAATCTTTAGTATGAGGGAAAAAAATATCAGCATTAAAAGGAAGTAAAAAAATCTGTACAGCACATAAAAAATTATAATTTTACTGCAATTGTCTTTCGTAGGATATCCACTGGGCACTGCGATGTTTGAAGAGTATAAGCATGTCTTCTCCCAGAAGACTTAAAATGGATATTTCGTCTTTAACTCTGATCCTTTTCCTTTTTTGTTTTTGTGTTTATACGACTAAATGTATACACTTAAAATTTGCTAAGTTGGAACCAGTATTAATGTACTGCAGATGAGGGTCTGATACAAAATTATCAATTATTGTTGCTATTTTGACAGCAACTGTTTACGTTCGAGACTTAATTAAATAGAAAATGCATCTTTTCCCTACCAATGCCATTTCTCCTTCATGACGTCAACACCCTTTTTAGTAAGAAAGGTGTCACAAATTTTCACAATTTGAGAATCATGGAAGATCCTATGATTTAAAAGGTACTACACAGCACTCCTCTAATAGCTTCAGGAAACTGTGAGTTAAAATTCTGAAGTTCTGTTTCCTCCACGCTCTGTGACCTTTGCCAGTTCCTTTAAATAGGAAACTTTTACAGATAACATGCCAAACTATTTACAATATTTACCAAGTGCAAAACAAAATTTAGTGGCTTAATGTTTACAGTATCATTGATCAAAATACAAAATAGCATTACTAGATAAGCCTTCTTTAAGTGGATCATAGCATCTTCTTAATATAAATTACTTACATAGTAAAAAGAAAAAGCAAGGAACTATTAAAAAAATAAATTCCTTTGGAATGATGTTATACATGATGGACAACTCCCAAATTATCACCTAACAAATGAAAACAAATAAACATTGAAAAAAAACCAACCTTGACCAGAGCAACTTTATCAATTTTCCAATATATGAACAAATATGTGACCAAGAATATCAACTCACTAAGTTCTGTTTGGGTTGCAGTCTAAGAGATACAGGCATTTTAGGAATAGATTCAACTGACTTAATTCGGACTGTTGAATGCATTTCAATACGTAGTTTTTTTCTCATACCATCTGGAATCTGAAATATTTAAAATAAAAGCAAAGAAAAAGGAAATATCAGAAACTAAACCAGTTACAAGATTGGCTATATAGTACAACATCAGTTTCTTCGTCACTAATAGAACCTCTACATTTGATCATTGATCTGTTCATTGATTGTAATCTGCAAGAGATAGAAACCATAAAATGGATGGTGGTATCCAGATCTTATTCTCTCATGCACACTTCTAATTGCCTTTTAGCCTATTTGTGAAAGTGCTCACTATAGCTGACCACCTACTAACTTCTTTAAATGAAAAACAAAAGGTTGAAAAAGAAGAATTAGGAGGAATTCTTAGAGTGCTGTAAGAATGCTTTTACTACAGGAGAAAAACAACAACTCTACTTGCATTGCTGATTAAAATAAATTTTACATGGGCAGGTAAATATAAATTATACTTAGTACAAATATATATATTTAAATATATAAACTTAATATATACTTAAATACAAATTATACATTATAAAGATCAGAACTAAGCACATCTGCAGCACAGAGAAAGAAAATCCAGTTTCCCTAAATTGTACTAGTCAGTTTACCCTTTCAAAAAGGAAACCACTTTTCAAATATTCTGCGTTATTTTAAACATATATCCAAACTGAAAACATCTCATGAATGTTTAAGTCTGAAAGATTTTATGGATGCTGGCATTTGGAAAATTGTTATGTCTCTCAAAAAATTTAGTGGTAAAGACCACTGCAGGCTCTTGCTCTCTTTCTCAACAAAAACCGTAAGTGAACGGTGAGAAGTATATTATGTCAAAATAGTCAAATGGTGGTTTGGAGTGCATTTTATCTATTTTTGTTGATCCCACATGGGCTTCCAGGAAAGAAAGAGCATCAGCAGGCTGTAGTTCTATCACAGCAAGCTGAATGTCAGTGTCTGCACACCAGGACTTGTGTCACCTTACAAAATAGTATGCAAAACCTAAAATAGCTTAAATTATATAAAAGCTAGTTATTTGATATTTTTTAAAGATTTATTTTAGAGAGTATATTAAAGTACTTGCAAACACAGTGTAGCACTCAGATATCTGATCCCATTACTTTACAGTCTGATGACACCTAGAGTCCAAAGCATATTTTAAAGTGATAACTGATGAAAAGAATCTTGTTATGCAGTACTCAATGTATCTAAGTAAATACTTTCACATTCTCATGAATACAGTGGCTACCAACAGGTCTTGAAAAAAACATGCATTCCCTCCAGAAACACTGAAGAATTTTCCCCATTTGGTGCAAAAATGCTAAGGGTGCAGAAATGCAGAGTACACTGTACATCTTGGAGGATGATAAGTAAGGTAAGAAACGTGGTCCAGACTTAGAAGGCCTAGCAAAGCACAGCTCTAGTAAATATTACTTGATTCTAGGATACTCTACTTGGGAGCTTAACACAAAGTCTATACACCCAAAAGGCACATTAATTAGCTAGTTCCACAATTATCCAATAGAAAATATTATCCACAAAAAGTCCAAAAGATAGTGTGCTCAAACTGACCCAAACTCTTCCAACATGTAGGGCTTCCCCACTGTGGCCATACTCTATGACACTCTTTAGGTCTTCGAATCCGTTCCAAACGATTTGAACAACAGATCCCTCACTGGATGCTTGACTGCTATTAGAATTAGAATGACTTTTGTCTTGTGTACTAGTCAAATCCTTTTGCTTTTCAAATGGCAGATTTTGCTTTGCTTCTTGATGACGCTGTCTTGGGGAAAGCAGCTCATTAATTTTCCCATAAGATACTACAGGATTTGGATCCAAATCAATAAATTCTAAATTCCATGGAAAAACATGAATAGCATTGCATTTCAGAAATTCGTGAGTGGCGGATGCATTCTGTACGCTGGGAGGCTGGGACTGACATACTCTAAAAATGGAATCCATGTGAATTAAGTTCAGCAGCTTGTCTTTGAAGATGCTCATTTCATCTTTATCACACACAGTCTTTCGTTTCTGCTCAGACGTATGAGAGAAAATCCTCCCTATGAAATTCCATATATTTGGGAGAACATTTGAGCCAAATGTCATGTTTGCATCAGCCTTACTCTGTTCAAGGACTCCTGGCTTTAAGTAAGGTTGTTTGGCAAAAGGATCCTTTACTGTTTCTTCTTGCTCCATGTTATTTTTCACAAAACTTTTGAGCAAGACGTCACTTTCTGTGGAAGGCGTGCTGGTGATATTTTCCTCAAGTTCGCGTGTTTTGGGAAGTATCAGAAGCTCCGTGCAAGGCTCTAATCTCCCATAGGGGGCTGCTGGCATAAGCGTACCTGAGTATGAACAAAGCAGGTTAATGAATCCATCCACTCTTGCAAAAGAGCTTACTCAAGGTGCCACAAGAGCCTTCACTGTTGCTTACCGATTTTGATGTAAATGTGAGTGTGCTGTTCAACCCATACAGGAAAGATGGCTTTTGGAAATACTATTCGAATCTGGTCAAGAAGATGTTTTTCAAGGGAGGAAGCGTGCAGTTCCTGGGAAAATGTGATATCAATGTAAATTAAACACTGCATACACTTTTAACATTTGTTTGAAGACAAAAACTCTAAGTCTCTTTCTAATATACCATTTGAAATATAAAATACAATTAAACCCCACCACACTGAGTATTTCCTTAGGGGCTGAAAAGAATGGGGCATTGCACAAAAACCTGCTTGTGTCAAAGTCTCTGTCATCTGTAAGAAAAGGATGTGAACAGGGGAAAAGGTTTTAT
>NW_009258383.1:3005266-3009386 GCF_000687185.1 Egretta garzetta
CGGTTCCACTTCTACTTGCTGACAGGAGGAGACGTGGGAACAGGGTTCAAGAAATACCTGGCAAAAGTAACACCATTTCAACATATTTAACTACTTGTTTTTCATCACAGAAAAGCTCCATCTTTAACTCAATTAGAAAACTGACATCTCCTTCATGATACACTTTCACTACTTTGAACATGCATCTTCTTAATGACACTAGGTAACTCATAAGCAGAAGATGGGCGTTCAACATACTGCAAATGGATTGCATTGGGCATGCCTGGGGACTTCAACACACTGTGAACGGAAGGGAATGTGAAAAGCATCAAGAGCTTTATCAGCTGATAACAATCAATTTTTAATGCACACCGATCACATAACTGTCTTTGCATTTTTAAATTTTTATTTTTAAATGTCCTGGACTCCAGAATTCTGAAAAATTCATCAAGTTGTCCACAAATTTAGATTAGGCAGGAAGAGATGAAGAAATGAGGGAAAAAATACAATACAAAAGCAAAATCAGCTCCTTTATGAATGGTTTCACAGGAAGCAGCCCCACCTCCACAGAACAGTTTTAAGGTCCTGTGCGTCAGGAGGAATGACAAAAGCTACTGTGGCTTAGGCTTTTCAGAAAGCATTAAACATGTATTTCAAAAGCTAATTTTTACCAAAGGTTCCATTTGACAGAAAGTAACAGTTTTCAAAACAATATTATGTCATACATTTTTACATAAACCTCAATAAATTTTTCTTGAGATAAAACTAGTTACCTGTCCTCTGAGAGAGATTTATTTCATGTCAGCTTTTTTAAAAGTAACAACTGATTTTAAATTCCTCTAGGTCCTCAGTTTGAAGCGAAAGTTGAGAGGAATATCTTTTCCCCAACATGGTAAATAGACGAGCATATTATTATAAAACACAGCAAACATGCAATTCCTGAATCCAAAACAATGGCAAAACTACCCAATTATTCATTTATTGATTTGATTATACAGACATTAATTTCCAGGCAACAGTTGGGTGAGGTTTTCCTAGGTTTCCTTTGTCATTTTTTTCCTGTGGAAGGCTATTAGTTGCTAGAACAAAAAAGTGGAGTTACCTTGCCATCAAACTAGTAAATTGTAAAAGTCTGCAAATAATACAGCATTTCTAGAGAGGGTATGCTGAAGAAGTAAACAAGGTAAGATAATACACTGCTTTAAGCCACATTCTTGGACGTCTTCTGTTATGCTGAATAAAATTTTCCTATGAGAGAACAGGCATACATGAATATACTACACAGTAACACTGTGCAGAGTAATACTTTTCTATTCTTGTTCGTTTAAATCTCTACCTATTAACAAAAAAAACGCAAACAGCTTGTATGCTGAGATTTTAATAGTCCCGTGTCAGAAAGCTCTGCCTGCCTCTTGGGCATGTCTTCAACTTCTGTCCAATTAAAGAATCGTTTACAAGAAGTTTAACACAGTGTTCAAGAGTGAGAGGCCAATTTAAATACACATTCAGAGAGAACACGCAGTGACATATAGTGAAGGGGGAAAAAAGGGATGAAAATTTAAATCCGAAGAAATATGCAGTAAGTCAGTAATTAATTTAAAATAACAGGAACTCCAGGCAAAATATTCTCATAAGGTAATTCCCAAATTGTTTCATTGCTTAAAAGTGTATTTTCCTAAAATTAATGGCACTGCAGAGTGGCTCCAGCCCTGCGAAGACCTATCCACAAGCCTATACTAACATTATTTCATGTTTGAGATGTTTCATGACGGTTAGCTTTTCTTATGATCAGATATAAATGAAGTAACTAAATCCACAAAACAATAAGTTCATAGCTAAATTGTAAATTATTACTTTTTCAGGTTATCTTGCAATATACTCTTTATTTAAATAAGAAAAAAAGATTGCATTTCAAACCTGTTCTCCATCTGTAATGCCAAGTTTCTCTGCTAACTGTCTGTTAATCTCTGCAATATTTTCACTTTGGTGACCTCGATGCCTGATTTCCATCCAGCTCAAAAATACAGGCTGATGACCACAGGATATTTTCACAGCTTGGCCCTATGCATTCCAAAGAAATAGAACAAATTAACATCAAACAAGCTAAATAAGATGACTACTCATCAACCTAAACTGTATTTGATTCCAGAGATCACAGGAATTAAAAATATTTTCCAGATTTTACATGCCCGATTTTAATTAATATTCCCAAACAATAACCCGCAGTGTTTACAATAGTAAAAGGTGTTTCTATTAGCACTGACAGATTTTTTTTTTGTTGTTTTTTTTTTTTTTAATTCTGTCATTCTGGCCAACTTCTTAATAACCAAGACCTTCCTTAGAATTCTTCTCCATGTTACCTATCTGCAGAACTCTTAACACAGATGTACCTGTTGGTTTCAATTTTTAAACAGCTTTTAATTTTTATGGACTATTTTTAAGTAAGGAAAATAATTCCTCTTCCCTTCTGTATTATAGTCTATCAAACAAATATCTTACAGGAATGTGTAACTACGCATTGCTATTTCCCAAAGGAAGAAAAAACATCAGCGTACGCTTAAACTTCACATGCATTTTAATATTCGCATGGACTCCAAGAGTGCTTTCGTGAGCTGGGGAATGTGCAAACTAAGTCACAAGTCACACAAACTCAGACCCAAATTATTTTATCAGTGTTTCAGAACAGCTCAGCTATTCTGATTCCAAACTGAAGCATCTTGATAAGGTCAGTTTCCATATACAGAGACTATACCCTACATTGTATCACTCAACTGACATTTTCTGGTGGATTTTTTTTTTTTTCCAAAAATGACTATTTTTATGAAAATCAAGGGACCAAGACACAATGTACACTGTGGATATACCACAGATTTAGTTGTTGACACAGTGATGTTTTCCGCTTCGTTCTCAGCTGTATCCTAATAATTTCAAATATTATTTGACTTTTTGGTAAACTCTGAAAACACAGTATTTAATTTACAGCTCTTCCTTGTATTCATACAGATTAAAACACTCAGGGAGAGGCTTTATATTCACACAACGTTGAGTTTCACAGACCATTTTACCACCCACTTACCTAACACCTTCTGCAATTAGATTTAGCTTTTGATTCCATTTAAGTTTTTAAATTATTTACTCAGTATAATCTATTAGCATAATTATTTACCCCCTTTTAAACATTTTTATTCAAGAGTTTGCACTTAACATGTTATTTCTGTGAAAATTTCAGAGATCGTGTACTTCCATTTTGCGGATCATGCTGCATAAGAGCAGGAGCCTGCCATAACCAACTATGGACAGAATCATGCTACCAGACTTCAAGGCAATTATGCTTATTTTCCTCTCCCTTGCCAGCAAATGTGTAGAACATCCAGCAACCATAGCAGAAATGCAGCTAACATTCTGACTGTATGCTACCAGACTTCAAGGCAATTATGCTTCTTTTTCCTCTCTCTTGCCAGCAAATGTGTAGAACATCCAGTAACCATAGCAGAAATGCAGCTAACATTCTGACTGGAATTCTTGCAACCCCACCAACCTCCTTCTGCTACCCCGGAGGGAAAAAAGTGCAGGTTTTTACAAGCCTAGATGATTTTGCTGTCGTGAAATGTCCTTTTTGGCCTTGGGAAATGAGCAGGTTACACAGGCCGGGTGAGGCCGGCCTGGCCGAGCGGGGCTTTGCCATGGCTGCAGCCGCCACCGCCGCTCCTGAGCTTCGCTCCCGTCTCCCCCTCTTCACCCACCCGCTCTCCCCACTTCCCACCGGGCCTGTCCTGCTGGCCGATCCTCAGCTCCTGTGTTCATCGTGCAAGGGACGCACGCAGGCTGTGCTCTTGTCTTCGTGCGTGAAATGGCATTTAAAATCTGAGGTGCGCTGCCTGCACCTGACCCGGGCGCTTAATAGGACTTGGCATGACAGGAGCCCCTTTCTACACAGGACCATACAGCGAGGGATTTATGCACACCCGGAATTAGGATTCTGCCCGGCTTTACCACCTTACCCCCTCCCTTCAAGCTCAATTTACACGCAATTCGGTTCATGCCGGTGAGCTGCGGTGAAAACGGGCACCAGCCCCCTGCTACTGAGAGAAACTCCGGTCCCTCCCGCGCTCGGCGACGGAGAGCGGGCGACAAAACCGGG
>NW_009258383.1:3010644-3023182 GCF_000687185.1 Egretta garzetta
GGGCTCCCCCGCGCTGGGCTGCTCCGGTGGGGAGGCGAGGGGAAAGTCGCGCGTCGTGGGCCGCGCCTGCGGCGTAGCAGGGGCTTACTGCAGCAGCAAAAATGGTGGGTTTGCTTTTTGTGGGTGCCCTTAAGGTACAGCGTGCTGCACAGGCGCCGTCTAGGGCGGGCTGGAGAGAGCAGGCGGAGTTAACCGCTGTCACAGGAGCAAGGTACGCGACCTGTTGGCAGGGCGGCTTTCGCGATGGCCGTTTGAGAGCTGGTTTCCTGAGCGGTTCCCTCTTTGTCCTGCATTTGCTGTTCCTTTGAGGAGGATGCGTAACTCGTGCCATCTAAATGTTTTTGTAACAAATCGGAATGAATTCCCTTCGATCTTACGGTTCTGCTACCTGTTGTACGCTGTGAGCTCTCACAGAACCCTCCTTAGAGGGCGCGTTACGCGACAGTCGTTACACAAGGCAGAAGAGAGTAGTTTCTTTTTTTCTAACCTGTTGGGGGAAAACCTTGCTTCTCTCGGCATCTTATTTGCATTGGTTTGTCTTAAAAACATACGCTGTTTGATCACTGTCGCAAGGAGGCAGCTTTGCGTGCATGTGATCTGCCCCAAGGAACCGTGGTACTTTTGTTTTGTTCCCAGCTCCCCCCACCCCCCCTTGTGTTTTACCTATGTGGTCTCTCTGCCTGTGAACAAGACAGGTTTTACAGGGGTTTTTGTCTTCATTTTGACAGTGCCTCACAGTAACTGGTTACTAGTCAAGTAAGGCCTTGCAAGGGAGTTGGCCAGAGACCTGGAGATTTTACTCAGCAAACAGCAGTGCTCTCTGACCTGCTGCAGGAGACTCACCTCTAATTTGTGATCTGCTTTGAGAAAGAAGCTTGAGTTCAGTTCCTGCTCAGTGATGAAGAGGGCTCAGATGTGCTTACTTTATTGCTCCCACAAGAGTCCAAAGTCAAAACAGAGCACAGAGGGATTTTCAGCATTCTGAGAGGATTTGAGGAACAACAGAAAACAGAGAAAATGCCTTACTTCTGCAGGAAAGCAAGGACATGAACATTTTAGAATACTCGGTTATTTTTTTTCTTTTTCAGGTTTATACTGTCAACTTGGAATCTCGTTATTTACTAATACAAGGAGTTCCTGCATTAGGTGTTATGAAGGAATTAGTTGAACAGTTTGCCTTGTATGGTGCCATTGAAGAGTATCATGCTCTAGATGAATATCCAGCGGAGCAATTCACTGAAGTTTATCTCATAAAATTCCAAAAACTGCAATGTGCAAGGTATTGGACAGGGCAGTATCTGTCTCTTGCTGTCTTAATCTTTCACACCTTCTTTATCTACAGTCTGTTAAGATTCTACAGAGTTGAAGTAAAATCCTCACTTTTGCCACTACAATTTATTTCCCTTCAGGGTGGCCAAGAAAAAAATGGACGAACGAAGTTTCTTTGGCAGTTTGCTGCATGTGTGCTATGCTCCAGAATTTGAAACAGTCCAAGAAACCAGGGAGAAGTTGCAGGATAGAAGAAAATACATAGCAAAAGCAACAAATCAAAGAGGTTGGTAATGAAATTTCCTACAGAATCTTAACATCTTGCTGCAGTGGTGGGTGGGGTTTTGGTTACAGTGCCCATTCAAGAAAATGCTTGGTATCTGGCTGGTTTAAGGAATGGAGACATCTTTCAACATTTAGAGGGCTCTATCTTTTTCAAAGCAACTTTTCACTTTTGGTTAGGACAAATATAAAGAAATGCTTTAGCTTTAATAATGAAGTATTTCCTTCTCTTTTTCTTTTCAAAATGTTATCAGAAATTTCAAGCACTGGCAGGAAGTTTGGGATCATCTTTTCACCCTTGTGCCAGCTTATTCAGGCATGCCCAAAGAGATAGCTTGTAAGGAAGGTGACTATACCAGAACCTCCAACAAAAAATTTCTCCAGTGTACATATTGGCACTGGAGGAGTACTAAGAATGGACGGGGCTTACAAAAGCTACTGGTACTGCAGAGTTCCCAGGCAGCAATGAAGGCAGGGCAAGCTGAGAAATACGCCAATGGCCAAGCACAGGCTTCTCCTTTCTTGTGCTTATGTACTTTGATATCATTACTCATTGCATGAGGATGTTTAGAGGGAGGAAAATCACTGATTTTTAACATCAAAACACCTAGGGGGTGTTTTGATGTTGCAAGACAGCCTTTCCTTCTTGAAATCATACCTGGAGGTAAAACCCATTGATCTGCAACATCAGAAATATTTTCTTCATGTTCTTAAAACTGCTGCAATGCTTCTGCTCAGGCATTCCCCACAAACCAGCAAAGGAACGAGGCTGAAAAACTTCAGTTTGAAAGGTGCCACTTAGGAAAAAAGAATCACAGAAAGGTGGCCGGGAATGAAATATAACTGGTATTGCTTCTGTAATTGTATTATATGTTTTTTCTTATGTCTTAGAACTAATAATGACATGAAATAGTGAAGCTACTTTTTTGTTGTTGTTTTAAAGATTGGTTTGTGGTAAAGAAAGTAGAGGGGCCTGAGAAGACCATCTCAAAGAACCCTGACTGTCCGTGGAGTACACCAAGGTCATGTACAACCGGGAACTGGGATCCATCATGCTTTACAAGTTCTCACAGGGTATGCCAAAACACAGGATATCCATCTGGGAATCATAATCAGAGCCTGTTGATGTTTCCCCAGTGTGATAACGAGTGTGCTGAAACTTCTAGGTACTTTGGTCAAAGCACATCCCTAACTCTAAATGTACAGCCAGGAGGACGTACTCCACCAACTCCTTTAATGCAGCAAAGAACAGTTCCCAATGATAACGGAATTGATAGGTTTATGCCTCGTACGACTCACCTGCAAGAACGTAAAAGGAAGAGAGAAGAAGGGAACAAGTTTTCCCTCATTGGAACAAGTGCAGACAATACTGAAGTCATTATTGGTCCACAGCTACCAGAAATACCTAAAGTGGATATGGATGATGATTCATTGAATACTTCAGCCGCACTAATTCGAAATAAACTGAGAGAGGTATGGATTTTGAAAGTTCTGGTATTTTCACTTTCAAGCATATATATTACATGCTTGGTATCCCTAAAAATAGAGTCCCTAAGGTAACTTAATTCAATATTTATTCAGTATTACCAGTTTATTTGCCACTTAAAGCTACCGTTCTTACTAAACTCATTTATAATGCAGAACATTGCAGGCCATTGTACTCCCCACCTCTTACACTGTACTTCAGAAAGTATAAGTGTCAGCACACTGTCCTAAATGATTTTTAGTAAACTACATTTTTTTTTTTCCCCCAGGTAGGGAGGCATGAGAACTTTGGAGGTAGTTGTGGTGACTCCAGCGTGGTACTTGTATCTGGTTTCTGATTGAAAGGGAGTCAAAAACAATAGTGTCAGAGTTCAATGTAATTTTGCTCCAACACTTCTTATGGCATGAAAAGAAGTACAGAACCATGCTGAGAAGCATGCCTAAAGCTGTATAACCTTTTATGGAGGATATTAGTCGATTAGCAGGTTGAACATTCCTGATATAACTTTCCATTTAAATTAAGATATGAAGAAACTCCCTTGATTATGACTAACTAGATAGATTTGAAAGAGGTGATCTCCAGTCAATTGAATAAATAAGCACACCTTATGTTAAATACACTTCTAAAATATATGTCAAAACATATATTTTTTCTTTTCCTTTCCTTTCCCTTTTCTTCCTGGAACACACGAGGTTAAAAAGCATACTAAGCCTTACTTTGAAAACACCTCTGGTAGGGAGAGGGGCGATAAGATACATAACACTGTATCACAGAGCATCTGAAATCAGTTTGTGTGGTTAAAATACAAAAATGGTACTGTTAACATTTCCAAGTTTCACCTCTCCTGTGTTTAATGCTGCCTTTAGTGTTATTTTTTTCCCTTTTTCTAGAGGGAAATTCAGTACAAGCGTGATTATAGTAATACATCTCTCCCAATACTCAAATGTTGGAGACATGGCCTTACTCTAAATCTAGCACAAAAAAGGAGTGGTTACAGTTTACTAAGAATTTTTTTTTTCCCAATTAGGTAGCTGATTCTTTTTCAAGAACACCTGTGGAAAAGCCAGAGAGTAGCTCAGCCAAACCACTTGTAAAGCAGAGAAGAAGAATATAGATACTGCTGGCAGCATCTTCCAACAGTCATTTTTTAAAGTATATAGTTTAAAATACCTATTTTTTTATGTTAACAATAAAACTGTTTTCTACTGTGTTTCCAAGCCATTCCCTGTTAAAAATGGTATCAATTTATTTCTTGGAATGAACAAACCAGTGTATTCCTATTGCAATCTTTTCTTGTGCACTTCAAACTATAACATGTTTCGTAACTCATGAAGAAGTCTATTTAGGTAGAGTAACAGAAATAAATTCTATTTATTCAGCAGCTTTTGCAGTAAAAGAATACTGAAACTTAGTAATAGTTTCAAGTTGCTCCTATTTTTACTATACCGTGAAGAATGGTGAAGAAAAAACCTCTTACAACAGCATTCCACTTGGAGTTACAGTTTACGAGTTTCCTGGAAAGTTTTCTGTTCAAATGCCATACTGCTCTGTTTAAAAAAGGGGGGGAAAAAGTTCATTTTCAGTTAACTAAAAGATTAATCAGAAAAGATGTTAAACTAAAATGTGTAAGCAGTGACAGTCCTTACAGTTAGGCTACCTCTTGCTTTTCAGCTTAGAAAAGGTAAATTCCATAGCATTAACAATATCATCACTGGGGGACCAGTCAGAACATTCACAGTTATAACTGAAGGGGAAATGGCTCACTGCAGTAACTTGCAACCAAGGAATGCTCTGGCATGGAGGGTGAGAAGGCCTAGCTGCAGAATGAGTTAAGCTGGCTGGAAGCAGGAATTCTAGAAACCGAGTTGACTTTGTAAAGGTGTGAAGTTTCCCTTTGTGATAACAAATATCCACAGTGCTGTGTTACAACAATTCTGGAGTGGGAATACTCGGGGGCCACCTTTGGGCAGCAGAACCGTCACTGGGGGGATGAACCCAGTGCTGGGCTAAGGAACCCCGTGCTGACACTCTCAAGGTTGGTGCTGGTGCAAGAGTATGTAAGGAATCGGCTCGTAGTGCATCTTTGCAGGCTCCTTGTAGAACTGCTCATGGTGGTTGCTCATTACTTTTTTTTTTTTTTAAATGTATTTAAGTACAAATGAGTGTTTAATTTGTGTCAACGGGTAAAATTAAAATTCTCCAACACAACCCCACTGGAAAATCTAGTAAGTTGTGGGTTTTCTTCATGTGAAGCTCATAGCCAAAATTTATTTATTGCTTTTAGGGCTTGAAAGAAAATGTAAATAGAATTCTCTTTTAACTGGAGACCTAGCAAAAAGGCAACAGTTAGGTAGGGTATAGAACAGAGGGCACAAATACTATAAGCAGGAAAGAAGCAGAGTTTTCTACCCTTGCCATGATTAGCCTGAACCGTGTACCTGCTTTATCACCAACACTGACAGAAAGCAAGTCACTTTTTTATGTTGGTTAGTGAATGAAATTTTCTTCAGGAAGTTTTTAAAACCTTTCCACTGGTGTAAAAAAAAAGAAAGAAAAGGAAAAGAAGAAGAGAAGAAGGAGAGGAAAAGAAGAGAAGAAGGAGAGGAAAAGAAGAGAAGAAGGAGAGGAAAAGAAGAAAAAGAGTACTTCCTTGGGTTTTCCCAAACCCTTGGAAGTCTTGTGACAGCCTCCCAGAAGAAGTCTGGTGTTTTGGAAACAGCTGCTTTGCAGCTGACATGATACAGTACAGGCCGCAATCAGGCTACAAGGCTCTTTCTTCCTGTCCTCCAGCCTACCAGGTAGGTGAGCTGGCAGAAGTGTTGGTCTCCAGCAAATCAGAACTTGCGTTTCCAGCAGTTTTACAAAACTCTTCTGTTTCTAGGAATCACTGCATGTGTTTCAGAATTTTGTTTTTTCATCTCTATGAAGGCACAACTTTGAGTATTTAAAAATGACACGCAGTTCAAAAGTGTAATGATTATTGATTAAGAAAGAAAATATTATTGAGCAGAAACACTCTCCACAGTCGAACTTAGGACTGAGGAAATAAGCATGTTCTAAATTACCATCTTCAAAAAAAAAACCCAGCCCCAAAATTCTGAATTGAATTAGATGTATTGCTAATAAATGAAGCCTAGTTAGATGTAATTAAAAAGCAGTAGTGCCACACTGAGATGAAGAACCCTCTCGAGGTATTTTTTTTAGAAAGTTAGCCTCTCCCAAAAGAGGCTGTAACTGAGGTGATGGCAGTGTTGTCAGTGGCACTGAAGAAAGAAAAATAAAAGCTGTATTCCTGGAGAGCTTTTGGATAAACAAGAGAATGGTCTCATTTGCTTAGTCTCAGTGGGTGCTCACTGAGGATCATTCATTATATTGCTGCCCCAGGACAGACAACCACTGAGTAACAGCATGTTCTTATATTCTCTGGCGGTGTTTGTATAAGGAAACATTAGTGCCGTGAAAGGTAGATACAAACTCAGGACATGTGTATCTATCTCCTAACTGAAGCACGTATCAGTTGACTTCAGCAGGCCCCGCGTAATGACAGTTAATACCATAATACATACATCTCCTTGACAATAGTACAGAAAGTATTTGCACTTTTTTTTTTTTTAACTCAAGACTGATGTACCTTTAGGTCTGGCAAACATGGTCCAAAGGCTTCTAAGAGAAGATTTTCATCTCTGACTGCTTTTTCAAAGTCCATAAAAGAAAGCTTGCCATCATGATCGTAGTCCTACAAAAGGAAGAGAACTCTTCAGCAAAGGATTATCACTTGCAGTAACTCTTTTTGTTTAACAGACTTTCACGTGGATTCTATTTTGAGTGTACACAAAAATAATTTTCTTTAGACCATCAGTCTCTGCTCAGACTAAGATCTGTATTATTTGCCTCTACCTAAGGCACAAAAGGTGGAGCAAGCTCAACTATCTCCTATAGCTTTGCTAACAGAATTCCACAGAAGGCAGAACTTTAACATGGGAAAAGGCTGAGCTGAGAATTGCACAGACAAATCTCAAGCACTATTGCACTGAGATAAATTAAAAGTAGGAGACTTCAAAGTAGGAGAAAATGTTAGGATAAATTCTGTATCTCTATTCACATCATGGTGTACCAACACCCTGTTCATGAGGCTGGAAATACTTCACCCTAGTGCTTTCTATAGTGGGCATACTTCTGCCCTGTCTTTCACATATAGCACACAGAAGCATACGGTGGAGTACGCTGATGCCAGCCCACTTCTTTTGTACTGTAGAATCTCACCATAGCAGACTATTCCTCTGGGGGTGGAAAAATCATCCTCGTGTTTTTAGCATTTCTGCAATTTGAAAACCTCCTGTTTCTACTGACATGGTGGTAGCTTAAAACGCCAGCAAACGTTACGGTGAGCACAAATACTTCTTTAAACCATATAAAATAAAGGCTTTATGTGAAGACTGATGGGTGATGTTCATGGCACAGGGCCAAATCAAAATTTTTGAAGATCAAGCCATGGCACCATCACAGCTGGTGAACATGCAGGGAGCACTGTTTCTAATGGCCACAAAAGCAGGGGCAAGGAGCTATGTAGACAGATTCCTGAACAGAAAAACCTGCCACTGGGTGCTTGAGAGAAACAGAAGTGGCCGGGTACGCTCTACCATTTACACTACTCAGCACAAAGGTGAGCAGGGCATGAGGATGTTCATTACAAATGCTTTTAAATATGAAAATGGTTATTGTGGGACTGGACGTACGCTTAGTCACAGTGCTGTTGTAGCTACAGGCAATTGCTCAATGAGAAGTTTTTTCTTCTTTGAGTGATGGACTCCACAAATGCATTTTGGGTATCTAATAATTACTTGTTTAGTTATTTGCGATGGGCAGCAATATCATACTCTGACAACTGCTCAGCAGCCAAATCAGATCTGGACATTCTTCAAACATGTATCAGAGCTTTATTAAGTTCTCGTGGTAAAGCTGAAACAGGATCATGTGCATGATGAGTTTATAGTATGTTCTTACATATATGAATGATATTATGTCCAGTGCATAGTGCTTGTGCTTGAAGTAGCATAGCCCACGTACCAACTGCGCAGAACATGAGGGTGTTCATTTTGGATGCAACCTGCAGGAAAGCTGAACATGTAGGTGCTCCAAAGATGAACAAATTGCTGAGTTATAGTTTGCTTTCTGTGTGAGAGGAGACTCAGCACTGTCAAGAACTAAGGGTAAGATGGACCTTTCAGCTGAGGTTCTGCAAGAGGGGTGGGTTTGAGAAATAGAAAAAACTGGGATTCAAGACCTGGTTTTAAGTGAGATTTTTGAATGCCACCATAGGAGGGGAGGTTATATTTCTTGATGAAAATGTTGAAACACAGTCCCTGGCTGATTTGGATATCCTAGATGCATCACAGTGTGACAAGTTTTAAATGAATAACCTTGAAGTTACTATTCTAATAGAATATATAAATTGGATAAAGATGTTCAATGATCAATTGATAAAATACAAATGTACTTAATAATAAAGCTACTGCAGATGCCTAACTCTGGAATAAATGCAGCTTATGCTTTTGGATTTTCCACTTTTGACTGGGCTTTTGTTTTGACTGGGCATGTGTGCGTGTATGCATACATACATATGCTAGTTTATACGTATAGTTTTAATACATTCCCATAATAAGTAACAGTTTCATGTGAGGATACTGGACTGGGACTTACTAGATCTGGATTGTATTTCTGGCTTTCCTTAGGAGACCTGTTTATCTCAGGTATGTAACTAACTCCATGGCTCAGAATCCCACTGTGAATCAGACACAGTATTTTGTTACCTCATAGGAATGTTCTAAGGTTCAGCCAATGAGTATCTGAAACACATTTGAGTATCATGATGAGTAAGTACTTGCCATTTTCTTCAGTGCTATGTCTACCAAGTCCTTAATTCCCTCATCAGGATCTTCTTCTGATGGCTGTTTGAGAAGGCTGTTTTTCAGCATTTGAAACATTTCCTCTCTTGAAATGTATCCATCACCATTCAGGTCGTAAACCTCAAAACAGTCTTTTTGAAAGATAAATCAATTTAAAGTTCATACAAGCTATATCGCATATCCTTAAATCTGTCTGTTACCTACAGACAGAAAATGTGAATTGTACAGCATATCTACTGAGCCACATCTGCTATATAATAATTATATATGAAATATATGTATCACATTTTGATACATACACTAGTCAATTATGGCCTATTTACCCTTCATAGTTAAAACCTATTTCTGCTCAAATAAATAATCTTCAGTTCACAGAAACCATAGTAATTTACAGATCTTAACTTCTCTAAAATTGTTAATTTAGAATATAAACAAGGTTCTTGTTTAGAAGCTGTTTCCCATGGTGGGGACCAGCTGCCTATATCAGAAGGGCTTTGCACCTACAAAACACATCCTAGTTCTTTCAGGAAGAAGCTGAGTTAGAGAAGTAGAGGAAAAAGAAGAATGAGCTTTACTAGTATGGAAAAGACAACTAAAGTATCCCTTAATGCAAAGAGAAAATCTCTGTAACAGAGTATTTTAGGTATGAGTATCTGCCCAATTTATCTTCTAATTGTTTCTACCTCCCTGGAATCAGAAATCTAGGACCATGATAAAACTTTACTTTCCTTCACAAAACTTATTTAAACGAACAAACAAAACTTTTAGTTCTGGAACACAAGAGGTTTTTTTCTGCCAAAGGCTATGCCTACAGTGAAAAATTGTGCTGGCATACATTTATGACAGACAACACTGTGTATCACTACACACTAGTATATTCTATAGTGCTTACAGCAGGGCTGCGTATTTTACTGCTTGTGGTTGTACTGACATACTGAACTACATCCCAGGCCACCTTCCAGTGCAATGCTTTATGATGAATTTATATAGGGCATTAAGGATGGCTGGTGCTGCAAACTGGGAATTACAGAAACAACATGCTATCACTCTCCTGTCTCTATTATACTTTCCCCCCACACTGTCCCCCTTTCCCCCCCCACCCCTTGCTTCTTAAAATCTGGAGTTCTTGCTATTTTTTCTCTCTTATCTTTTTCCATCAGTACTGTGGAGGTCCTCATGACCATCTTACAAATACATTCAGTTTTCCCATCTATGCTTCCAGGCTGAATAATCTCTAGAATTAATGCAAATGCTGCTCTGTCCCCATTGTGCCAGTACATGATGCTGGCACAGGTCTTGGTTGGTTTGAGACTGCGTTATTCAGCCAAAATCACCCTGAGCTACATCTGCTTCTTTCTAATTTTGTTTGTGAGTACAAAAACATGTATTTTGTCAAAAAACCTGCATACTGTACAACAAGCTTCAGTTCAAAAGCTAGTTTTTTTGTCAGCAACAAAATGAGGTGGCAGCTATAACAGCAGTTTACACTGCTGAATAATCTGTCTCCGAGAAGCTGTTCAGTATTCAGTTTCATAGCATTAACCACACAGAAGAAAACTCTTCAATTACCAAATACTTTATAAGAGTAACTACTAAATTATAACAAAAGCAACGTGTAATTTAATAGTCATAAATTCCATGATTGCTACTAAATAGTAGCATGCAGATAAACCTTACATTTAATCCTTTCTTCCAATGTCCCCCGAAGAAATACTGATAAGCCTTCCACCCATTCCACCACACTGATGCAGCTATCGTTGTCTTTATCAAAAGTGCGGAACACTGAGAAGTGTATTAGATAGGTTTTAAATTTATATGATAGGGAAACACAAATGAGTATTTTCTTAAATTCAATGAAAATATAAAACCGTATTTTCTGAAGATGTTTCTCTGCTTTCATCAAGTTATGACTACCCTTCTTGAATCTTTCTAAGCCATAATAAGGAAGGGGATTTCACCCCTCAGTCAACTGATCTTCCACTCCAGAATCCTGCTGGGATAAGACATTTTGTTTCATCTGTTGCTTTCCTGACTTCAACAACTACAGGAAGTATGCTTCCATGCAGACATAAACCAAATATACCAAGATCCCTTACACTAAGGCATATTTGCATGTAGAAGAGGATTTTCATCACTAGGTTTTGTCTCAAAAATCTTGAAGTAATCCTAGAAACAATACATAAATATTTTAAATATACAAAGAAAAAGAACCTTCTCCCATCTTTCATGTACCAAGGCCTTTTTTCTTCTCCCTTCCCTGAAATAAGAAACTTTCAGTAATTATTTATACAGCCTGTAATATAGTACTTCAAGATATAATTCAAAGCATCAACTTACAACTATTACTAACTCGCATTTTAGAATGCTAATTAGTAAGTTGGCTACAGGAACATATCTGTACATGCAGAGCCAAGCATTTTGGAATTGGAAAACAACAGCTTTGCTTTTGCAACTGAATTCAGCCTCCTTGTAGGTAAGTGTTAAAATAATTTTTAAGAATGTGTCCACGTAAAGCGTTTTCCAAGACACACTTGACTTGTGGCATAAAATGGCATTTAAATACCCCTCCTGCTAGAGAGTGGGAGAAAGCTGAACCACGGGGTGGCTCTTGGCAGGCTGAGACTGAAAAGAATGGCAGACTCATGCCTCCTCCACATCCTCCTCTAGACACCTGTACATCAGAGATCATTCACGTGACTTTCACAGTAACTGGAAACACGGCTCTCTTTAATCTGTGAAATCACTATATTTTCAAAGGGTTATTTGGCTCATTACTCTTATCTCCCTGTATTGTCTCCGTCTCATCCCTTCAGTGCTGTTCACAGCACCTCTATTCCCGAAGTTATCCACTCTAACAGAATGCCTTTCTGGGACCTCCAAACCCGAGACAGAGCTGTCCACCAGCAGCAGTGACTGCAGCTCCTGGTGGAACCGTGGGAGAAAAGAGGAAAGTGACGCCCATGCTACAGTGACTGGGACAGAAACTGCCACAGGACAGCACTACAACTGCTCCTCCGGCTGGTCCCCCTCATACAGGGGCGTGAGCTATCCTGGACCAAGGAAAAAACTATTCCACTTAAAGAAAAAAAAAAAATATTTCCCTTACTCAGCACCTCCTGAGCCTAACTCTTCCTTTGCTGTCCTTACAGGGATGAGATGGCACTATGTCTAGGTGTGCACATTGGGTCAACAATGTAAAACTAAAATCTTACATCTTTTTTAGATCTATCACTCTCACCTCTGTCCATGATCATGTCATCCATCATGCCAAACACGCTGTGCAGCGTGTCTCTGAACATGTTTCGGTCAAAGCCGACCGTAGCGAAGCGGTTACTGGGCTTGCCCACCAGCGTGTCGAAGAGCTTGATCAGACTTTCCACTTCGCTTTTGTTAACTGCCCAGTCAAAACACAAGTGAATGTATTTTATAACTTGATAAAAATTCACAGCAGGCACAGGGAAGCTACAGGGCCCACAAGCCTCAGGTGTCAACCATTAAACAGACTGCCCCGCACCCCTCCGCCCCTCACCCACTGCCCCTTGGGGGGGTGGGGGTGAGCAGGCCCCAGCGCGGGCACAGGGGACAACGGGTGGCC
>NW_009258383.1:3023490-3039540 GCF_000687185.1 Egretta garzetta
CTATATATTATATATATATAGGCATAACGAAGAGAAATTTTCATGACACATTAAAAAACAGCAGTTTTGTAAAAATAAATAACTGAATGTCAACCTTCTAAAAACGTTTCTGGAAAGAAAGAGCTAAAAATTAACTACTACATACAATACAGTTTGTTCATCTGCGGTCAGGAGACAGACGACTACCAAAATACTTTTCTTCCCGCACTGCTCGCTTTCTGCTGTGTCCCACTGCTCAAACGCCGTGGCTGGTGCTACCCAAAACCCCCATCACCTTCCCACGGGCTCGGCCTGTACAACCCGGGAAAGCTGACGGGGTCGCAACCAGACTTCACTCTTCCTTCAGGGGGAGGAAAAAAACCAAAACCAAAAGACTATGCTTGAGGAGTCACAGCGTATTTGCTGTTGTACTGGAAACAGCAACACTGCACTGTCGGTATCAAAGCAGCTCCGTTGTGAACGGGCAAAGCCCCTAAGTCCCTCGAGCAGCTACACCACTTCCAAAGCACGACAGCAGCATCTGAAGCACACGGCTGACCACAACACACAGTTATATTCAGACAATTAAAACGGCATACCGGCTTATGTATTTGGAAGACTGGGGCTGTCATTTCCATTTTTATTTCTTTCTGTTGCAGGTAGTTGTGTAAAAGTCAAATAAGGTATCACACAGGACAGAGCATTTATGCTATGGTTCATTACAAGTTCTTTTACCCAAGCTGCAATGCCACAACCTAAAAAGAAAACCACCCTAACAAAACCAAACACAAACCCCAAACCAAACCCCTACTGTTCACTGCATCTTGCCTTTATTTTAACCTCACTGACAAAAGTGTCTAAAATCGATAACATCAAGCCCAACAGTATAAAATATTTGATCAAAATATTCTTAACTGTGGTTTAGAGGGCCATTGCTACAACTCAATGGTTGCATTTTCCCCAAGAACTTAACTTGAAGTCAATTTCTTTGCAGAACGGCAATACGAAATAATCCTTCTCCCCCAGTTTTTAGTTATGGTTTGCAGACTAATAATCAAGGTCTTAAAGGTCTCGAAATTCTTGGCAATTCAGTATTTGAAACATCTGTATGCAATAGAGGTAAGTTCTAAGTTAGCACCTGTGCAATGAAAAAAGAGGTGGGTGAAGAGTACAATCTACAGTTGACCCTCAGGATGGACAGGCAGTTTTTAAAGGCTAACAGGAAGCCCAGCACAGGGACTTCAATGGAAAATACAATGAGGATTTCCTGTAAAAACTAAAATCGAATGGTTGCTTGTAGTTTTTTGCATGCACATTTAATTTATAAAAGCTTTTTTCAATTTCTAAAGCAACTAATTTAACATAAAACAGCTTTATGATGTAGGTCAACTTTCTGTAGCCCTCAAGTACAAAAATATAAATACAAACTGTTTAAACAGTATCTTTAATGAGATTCTGGCAGTAGTTTTTTTATCTAACAAGACACATCACATAACAGGTCTGCCACTGAACTTGCTTAAGAGTAAAATCAGCTTCAATATGAAGCTGTTAAGGTATCAAAACCCTGCTTTGTACATGCTAAATATCTTCAGCAAGTGTGCACTTAAACACAGCAATGAACTTAACTGTAAGAATAACTAAATACATACATGAAACGCTGCATGTGGGACGTAATTCATAGAACTGGTTACAACAAGTGATTACCTGCATTTTGTTAATTTAAAAATGGTACAAATCATGCAAAACAATTCTAAAGATAATGCAAAGAAAGCTACCAGTGTTTGCAAGAAGTGTTCAACTAAACCAAAATTGCATTAAATGAAATACGCATATTTACTAGCAAAGATCTATCACTATTTCAAAGAAGCAGAGGTAAAATCTTCAGGTTTTGAATGTCAGTTATACTGCAAAATGTCATTGCTCTTGCTTAATGCAGAAGCACATGCTTAGAAGCCCAGAACTTATTATTTATTCAGATAAAGTCTGCTGACAATAGTTCTGCCTTCCTAGAATCAGAGATGCGGCATGGATTAAAAATAGCAGAGATTTGCAAGAATCAAAGGCAAAGGCACCCTATTCAGTTAGCCAAAATGGTAGCATTCCCTTTCTCAGAAGCATGAAGACGGAAATGGGGCAGATGATAAACATTTCTAAAAAGGCAGCATTTTAAATGTTACCATTAATTTCCCATTTTGTAAATGCCATTAGCAGACACCAGCTTGTAATAGTTTATGTGCAATATTAACCTGCAGGATGAACTTGGGATTTTATTTGTCCTGATTTACAAATAAAGACTATTACTAATGCTTTAAAAGACTACTTGTACTATCTAAAAAGTTTAACTCTTACTTTCCAATATTTTACACCTCAGCTGGACTACCATCTCATCTTGTTTCAAACATCTAACACTGCTTACTGGAATTTTATAAAAGTTGTACCTCATGTATTAAGCAGCAGGCAATAACAATGGTCTTTCCCAGCACAGCTGCATCTGGCTGGCTACTGAAAGATTAGGAATATTTCTAAAACACGGAAAACTCATGCAGTTTGGTAAAGTTTGCTGTCATTTCACAGTTTAAGTTTCCTTTAGTCATTGCACTTCTGTTGATAGTCTTGTTTTTTTAAAATATTATTCCGAATCCGAATTTGAACCAGCAATCTTCTTTTTCTTCTTTTTACCATGTTTCTTGTGCTTCTTTCTCTTTTTTGTTTTATCCTAAAAAAATAGTAAAATTAAATGGAAGTTATTGTATAGTAAAATTGCCATTATCAAACTCTGCTAATGCAAAATGAGAGCATGGAAAGGATATCTTTATAAAGACATTTCAAAAGTGATTTCTATAAAAGCCTACTGAAAAAATCACAAAAAGAAAATTCATATTTTACCCAGTAATTTGCACTATTATGTGCAGTCTTCACTTCATCTCCATCATGATCTGGCTATTTCACACCTCTCATCTCACTGTCACTATTACATTTCCTAATCTTCTAAATGAGTTTCAGTGCTTTACAGGCTTCTGAGAAAGTAATAAGGAAGTGCTTTGATGGGCACTGACATCTTATGTATGTGGGAATAACTAGGATGCTTACATATTTTGAAGTAAGCGCTTATATTTATTGTGTAAAATTAAGTAGTTCAACTACACTTGGCTATAATCTCCAGCACTTGCACCACGTTTAAAATAAAACAATTATGATCTCAACTGTAAATATGAATACACTCAATTAACCCTCCTGGATTCAGTCCTGAAGTTATTATCCTGATCACTGTAACACAGAAGCTGAGAGATAGAATCTTGCCTTTTTGCAAGCAGAATTTCAACTGGAATTCCTCAACACGTACGGCATTATATAAACAAAACAATCTTGGTACAAATCTTTGTTTTATACATACTACTTATACACACCATTCTTCTAAGAAAAAACCACAATCATTCACTAGAAATTTTAAGGCAAACAGCTTATATGATTATAAAAAAACAAAGAGGTTCCATGGAAAATGCATATTGAGTACCACTGACGCACCTATGCTTGCATTTTTAGGTGACTAATGTAAGTTGTCCCTTTGCCCTAACTCATTTAGACAACCGAGATGTCTAATTAGGAATGCTGTTGCTGACAGGGAAGATAGAAAGATACACAGACATCTCAGGCGGCCATTTCAGATCTCAAAGTCACTGTACTCCAAACTGAGGAGCCTCAGGTACATGCGATGAATCTGAGCTCTACATAAATCACTGCTAAACCTTCGTCTCACTTTTACCAACAGAAACAAGTCAACAAAATTGAGAAAAGCAACAGGTTGCTGGCAGCTTTTTATGTGGTTGGGGGAAGAATTACAGTAGTATAGGTGTTGCAGCAATTATGTCCAAAGGCCCTTTTTGTGGTCTGGTAGAGGGGGCTTACCAAGGAAGAATTATACAACACTAACAAAGGAATTCAAAACAACAAACACTGATGTCTGTGTGGCAAACTGCTGCCCTACTCAGTATTATATAGATTTCAGTAGTTCTAGTAGGTTGATACAGAGTAAAATATATGCCACGGAGTACATAGTATTTATATCCTGAAACTACAGCATGAGTAAGTAGGATACTTGCTGTTTTCTCTTTTTCCTCATTGTTTTTCTTCTTTTTTGCTTGCACCTAAAAAAAACAATAAATCAAATGTAATGGGAGAGCAGCTTTGGAAACACTGTTTTAAATAAAAATTTGAGCTGTTGTTGCATGTAAATGAAGGATGGCACAACAGTGGTAGAACATACTGAACAATAACCCATGAAGAAACACTGTGTTCTATTCCAGAATACACATTATTCTATAAACATCCAATTTGGGAACACACTCTGCTTTTAATACACAGCAGAACAAAAACCAGAAGATTTATAAAGGTAAAATTACTAGGCTGATAATATGGCAAAAATTCTTAATGAAGAAACACAACACATTGGAACCTTCCCAAATTTTGTAATCCTCCAAGAATACAAATCCTCAAAATAAATATACATGAGGATGACAGTAAGATTATTACGTCCAAATTTTTTTAATTCACTGGAAAAGGGAGCCAAAAAATGGTAGTTATCTTGAAATCTGCCAATCTATTCAAAAACATCAGAGAAATCTTGTGAAGGACACCACACCAATCAGCCTCATTTCGTTGAGCTCTAAAATATCCATTAAAAGATGAAATTTTTTAAGACAATTAATTCAAAATGACTTGTAAGTGATAGGAGGTGTACTAAACAATTCTTACTAAAAGTTTTTAAAGAGAAAAATATAAACAACTTTGCACTGCACTCTTAAAATTCACCTGTATAGAGCAGAACAGTTTCAACATAATGTTAAATCTAAGCTAGTTCATTCATTCACTCATGCGAATCAGTAATCTAAAAGCATTATAACACCTGAAATTGAGGTTTCACACTGACCTCCTCTGTCTGATCCGATTCTGATAAGGATTCTGATGATACAGGTCCATCACCACGATCGGCTTTCTTCCTTTTCCTGTGGTGATTTTTGCCTTCCTACACAAAGTAATATATTTGTAAGTAAAGTCAGGCCTTTCAAGTTTTATAAAACTTCTGCTGAAAACTTAGGTTGAAATCTTATTTCTAAGTTGTGAAATATTTTTAAATATTGTTGACAATAAACTAATTACTCATCATCAACAAATTACCCTACCAACTATTAAATCGCTTTTAGTGGAAATAATCTTTTTCTGTATATTCCTTTCTCTTGTTACCAAGATACAGCAGCCTTCTAAAAGCGAGAGCAGTAACACTACAGTATAGTCTCTTATTTTAAATAGTAACACATGAAGGAGTAAGCATTAGAAAATAAAATGTTTCACCACCTTTAAATACTACCGAGTAAATGAAGATGTCACAATATGTGCATACAAACACTGCAGCTTCAGACTCCTGCTTTGTTGACAAAATTAAAAGACAAAGCTCCTCTGTATTTGTGTCCAACCAGGACAAGCTGTCCCTGCCAGCTGCACTTCAACACTTCATATATAATCTCAATATATTTAAAGGACAGTCTCTTTTTTTTTCTTTTTTTTTTTTTAATTTTCAAAATTTTGATGCTGCATGAGATTGCTCTGATAAGCTACATTCCCCCACCCCTCCTTTGCTCTGGACCAGGCAAATGTTCCTAAGACTGAAGCTACTTTCTTTCATTCAATTTATAAGGCCAAGACACTGAAAAAATTCTTGCAAATGATCTTTTTGCAAGGTAGGATCACACATCTCAGCTGTCCTATTTAGTCTATTATAGGTACCTCAATCTTTTCCCAGAAGTACTCATGAAAAGTACACATGATGCAGCCCATTCGAGAGACAGGGTATCTTCAGACAGGGGAAGACCTCTAGTCCCCAAATGCCCTTTGCTTTCAGAAGATATGCGGAAGTAGCATTACAGCTTAACCAAGAATAAGGGGCTACGCTTGGTCTTTGAAGAGAAGCTACTCAAAGTTAAAAGGAGTTGGTGGGAAACACAAAGTCTGTGAAATGGAAGTAAGAGCAAGGGAAAAAAAGAACACATTTGCCTTTATACAATGGAGAATCTGTACATCAAAAGTCAGTACTGTTGACTGTAGTAGTACAGGCTGATGTGGTAAGAAATGTAACTGGAGGGAAAGACTAGGGTGGACTCTGAAAGCATTTTTAGTTTACACATAGTGTAGAAATAACTGCAATTTAAGTCAACAAGATTATTTGCATTAAACATAATGGAATAAAGTCCTCAGATGTGTGTACAAAATGGTGAGGTGGTGGGAAAGAGAAAGCATTTTCATGTTCAGAGAAAAGACGGAATAAAGTAGTATTTCTTAAGCTAATACATTTTTTTCTGGAATTTTTCAAAGCCATCATGAGTACAATATCTATAATCATGACCACATTTAGATAAATATATCCTCTGTTTGATATTCCTTAATTTACAGCAATAAGCCAGTATCCTACCAGGCATGCCACTGAAGTATCATCGCACATATTTTTAGCTCTTTGTGACTGCTCAAGATAAAACCCAAAATACTAGAATGCAGCTGACCAACTACAGCACATTAGATACTTTTTTCATTTACCTTCGTAACAAAACCAGATCTAGCAGTTTCCACTAACAACAATTACTAAAACAGGAGCTGAACTTAACTAAAAGTCTACCTCAAATTGGGGGTACTGAATACCTTCTGAATGTGTAGTTTTGGAGAGAAAATTTCCATAGGTGTAAATTGAGGCATTCGATACTCGAATTAAAAAAAAAAAGGGGGGGGGGAGGAGAAGAGAGAAAAAGAGAGACTGCGCTCCATTATGTCTGTAAAATGCGGTTCTGATGTAATTATTTCAGGAATAAAAATACCTTCTCTTTTTCATAGTCTTCCTTTGACCTTTTCTTTTTTGTGCTGTCCTAAATAGAAAGAAAAACATAAATCATGACAAAATTATTTCAGGAAAAAAGCTAGAAATCCCCAAAGCAGTCTCACCCATTGTCTTTTTCTATCTATCGAAGGTCATTCTTCAAAGTTGCTCTTTCTACCTTGCAGTTAACAGGAAAAATAAGAAAAAGCCCTAATTTTGATGCAACTGCTAATTTCCTGAACCAGCAGTGTGAAAAGGTCTGTATGGAATCAGGCAATAGAGTATTTGCAGGACACATAGAGAGCTTCTGGAAAAGATACCAGCTGTCACTACAGAAACCACATATAACATATATGTCTAATATCTAATAGTCAGGAGACTTTATTATCTATCCATGCCCATCTCTGCTGATCAGGCAGGGGTTAAGCAGGTGTTTCCATGGAGTTTTCTGCCTTCCAATTTCAGCAGTAAGGGTATCTCTGTGTCCCTTTATGGAGCAAAAGTTTTCAAACTCCCATTAGCACAAATTCATAGGTGTATGCAAACAGCGACTCATAACAATTTATACCACACCGAATTAGGCATTCCAGTGAAAGCCTGCGATAAAGTCTACACACAGAATCTTAATAACTTGCTGTGTTATTGATATTTAGGCAAGACGTACAAGTTACTATCCACTGTAACACCAGAAAATGCTAACATAACAGAACAATTGCCTCATATATCTTCTCCACTTTTTTGTTCATCCAGTAAGCCTGTGTATGTACATTGCTCTACTTTCAGAAAAAAGGAAAAAGACACCCTCAATTGAATATGCATTTGGGAACGACTCATCCCACAGATATTTAAAAAGGCAATATTCTGGCCACTGATATCCTGCAATATTTGTATTTTCACAGATGGTGTTCAATTAAATAGCATATTCACAAGATTTTCACAGAACTTTTTTTTTTTAAAGTGTTAATGTATTATTAAAACTAAACATTTGAGCAGCACAAAAGCTGCATATGTCTGAATTCAGAAAAATAGCTAAAAATTGCTGGAATAAAGCATGTTTATTTTCTAAAGATCAAATTATTTCTGCCAGGCATTGTGGCCAGTGGAGGTAGATTCCCGATTGCATCTAGAAGATACAAGCACAGGCCAGCTACAGTAAGAATGCAAGGCTTTAAATTTGGAAGATTAAAAAATACTGATATGTGAAAGTCAGGCATGTTTATGACTTTATATCACAGATCAAGAAAACTTGCCAAGTTTAACATATCTGCATATTTACCTTGCTGTCTGACTCAGATTCAGAAGTTGAGCTTGCTGAAGATTTCCGTGAGGAGCGATACTTCTTTTTCCTTCTTTTCTTCCCTTGCTTTTTATCCTATCCACAAATATTGTAGGAAAGAAGAAAAACACAACCCTTGATTTATTCTCACTAGAATTAAAGACTTACAGTAAATGTAAAGAATAGGGAACACTAAATTCCTACATGTTATCATGTTCTCCTGAGGAATAAAGTACACTACAATTGATTCTTTTAGCGGAGCACCTTCTTAACTCTTCTGCATTGAAAAAATGTAAACTGGTGAAAAATCCAGGTTCTCTAGATTCTGTTTATTATTTAGATGTGTGCTGTAGAATCTGTAACAAAGACTTTTGCTAAGAAGTAAAAATGGTATGTTTGCATATTTATTATTAGATAGGGGTTTCTATTGAAAAAGCATACAATTCAATGATGAAACAGAAATGGATCCAGTTTACAAGCCAGCCACCCAAAATTTATAGTGTTCATAAAGAAATTCTTGAACAGATACATATCTAAAGTTCACAGCTTTATTATATGTACCAAATGCATAAAAATTAAATAGTTTTATGCAAACCAAGCCCTCAAACAATATTTCAAAATATATTACCAAAATCTGTGTTAAATAAGCCTCATGAACAAAGCATGTTAGATTCTAGTAAGTTAGTTCTTACCTCATCTTCTGAATCAGATGAGCTGCTGGAAGAATCAGAGCTTGATGAAGAAGAGGAAGATGAAGACAACTTGACCAAACACAACAAAAAGTGAAGCTTGTGAGATGCACAATTTTGTCTGGCAAATAGTCAAAAGTCCATCCAAACACTCTCTTTAAAATGTCTTAATTTGCAAAGTATTATCAATGGAGTTTTGCTGGTCTTACATAGGTTTTCTTAAATAAAACTGTAAAAAGTAACTTCTAACATTTTTAATTTAATAATATCTATTTAATGCTCTTTTCCTCCCTTTAAGCATAAGTAAAATTCTCCCTGTACACCACCCCTCACATAAAAATCAGTTAATTTAACAGCTAAATCCAAAGTTACAGTTATGCTCTCTTTCCAAGAGAAATTAAATGACAAGTGGAGCAACTCCAAAGCAAAAAAGCTCAGAAAACTGAAAATTTTGCTCACCCTATTAGATTTCTTCTTTTCCTTTTTCTTTTTCTTAAAAATAGAATAAAACAAATGTTACTTTGGCATCATGTTCTTTTGTCATGCATTTAGGTTTACGTACTTTGATGCTGGCTTTTAAAATGTATTTACGACATTCTGTACTGGCAACATTGATGATAAATCCAGTTCCAAACACAGACTGTATGAAACTGAGTAACTTACCTCTTTCTTTTTGGAGGAACTCTCGTTTCCACCCAGTAATTTCTCCCTGTGTTTTTCCAGTTCTTTCCTCCAATTCTGAAAACAAAACCAAACAGAGAGAGTGACATAAGCATCATTTACAAACATCTTCTTTTAAGAGACCTTTTCAAAGTCCTGTCCTCTACCTGACATTATAGTTTTCATAAACCCCACAGAAAATAAACAACACATGTTAACCAAGGCTATAATGCATTCGATTTTGCAGATTAATATTCACTGAAATACCATGTTAGTTCGCACCTTAATGTTCAAGTTTTTCGGATTTAAGAGATTGTCATTTATCCTGAAGGTCATCAATTATGGTATTTTTGCTTTTGTATCACAGTGCTCTTGCCAGAGCACTTCAGAAAGCCATGTCACCCTATCACAAAAATTGGTATTTTGTCTTAGTTTTAAAATCACCTGAAGCAAAATTTCAAGACAAATTCTCCTGGCTCTTCTTCAATGTATGGGCATCTCTAGTGTCTGTTCTGAGTCTTGCCACTGTCAATAATGATTAGAATATTAAATTATTATACACATCTTTATAGAAACACTCTTATTTTTGTTAAGCCGAGCACACTGCACGGATGGAAGTCTCCTCCCATTCCTCCTTTTCAATCCCTCACAAGGTCTTTACCTCTTTACCTCCTCCCTTCAGGAGCTCTGAAACATGCAACCCACTCCCACCACACTGAAAGGCTGCTAGTTTCAATCTGTGCTATTCCTGCTTCCTGTGTCAAACACATCACATGCTCCCTTCTTTATCATTATTATTCTGATCCCCCCTTTCCTCACAATGAAGCCATCTTGGTATTGTACTGGCAAAGCAACGATAATCCACATACGCTTCTGAAGGGCCAGAAGTATCAGGAATTAAGTAAGATTATACCTGTGCTATGCAAGATGATACACAGATCCCCAAGTCAGCATACTGTGAATTAGCTCAAAAATGCTGCTGAGAGACATGGCAGATTAGCCAGGATACAGAGCTGTGCATAATGTGTTTCCACGGACCAAGGTAGCATCCATGTGCTATTGCAGCGGGCTGTGTACTTTGATATACCAGCGACCGCGAGCTATCTGAGGTGTCTCTAACAACAGCCTGTGCTTCACTAGGCAAGTGTTCTCTTTAAATTATTTTAAGACTGTGCTAGTGTTATTATTTAAACAAAAAAGCACAACATCTGTCAGTAATATAGGACAGAGAGCACCTCATTCAGAGACTTACAATCTTTTCAACCATTCAGAGATTTGTTCTTAGGAGATTTAGGAAGAACTCATGGCCATTTCACGATTCCCTGCACCCCTTCTTACCCTTCTGCCATACTGAAAGGCTATTATCTTCTGTCAGTTTCAATTATTTCACAATAAAGCAGAGATAAAAGCAGGAAAGGAGTATGATAAAATACTAAACCAAACTCACCAAGCTAAAACTCACAGAGCACAGAACATCTGATTCTCTCAGAATAGCACCCCATGACCCTCCAAATACCTGTATAACTTCTTAGGCAAAAAGGTATAGCAAGAGGAGAGGTACTATGCTCTCCCAGTAACAGAGGAGCATAATCTACTTCAACCAGAAACTTGCACACAATGATGAAAACTACTACTTGAAGGAACAGTAAAATTCATCCTATACTAATTCCTTCCTATGTATACAACAGGAGTTATACATGAAACTTTTTTACAACATGCTGATCTCCAGTAGGTACTGAACACAAGCATCAGAACAGCTGCATTTACAGTAGGGAACCAGCATGGAATGTAAACAGCTTAGTAAGAGAGAGAGAGAGAAGTGCTTTATAGTCCTGTCTGTATATTGAAGGCCATTCTTTGTGCCTTCTCCCATATCAGTATTACATGTACATTCCTTGCCAAAGATGTCTGTTTCCAGCAGTACACCTCTTTACAATATTTTTGGATTGTATAACCTTAAACAAGTGAAGATTAGCACAACAGACGTTAGCTTATCATACTGAAAAGTGCATGAGTTTCATTTATTAATACAAACATATGCATTTGCATAACTATATTTACAGTTTATATTTATTACATTTATTTATGAACAGTTGAGGTTTTGTTCAGCAGCAATTTTTAGAACTTTTTATATAGTGTTTCTCTGATTTGAGAGTAGCTCTCATTGGTTAAGCTGTAACCTTAACAACTGATATACACAAACCAAAACATTTACTCGTTAAAAGCCTGAGTGAACTGAAATATTATGTGTACTTGGTGCTGCTAACACTAATGGAGGAAAAGTAGCATATAAGAAAAATTGAGTATTAACATACTAATAACGTTACCAACCTCATTCATCTTTTCTTCAAACTCAGCCAAAGCCCTGGATCCTTTCTTTTTCTTTTCTAGTTGCTCTTTCACTTCTTCCCTACATAAGAAGGATGATAGATCACAATTACTTTATTTTCACAGTTAAAAATTCTTCAGCGTCTTAACTTTTTGTAGGTTTTCTGAAGTTTAGCTTTGGCTGAACTTCCAACAGAAAGAAGAATGAAAGCATTTTAGATTTTATGCATATGGTAACCTAACCCTAATAACTTAAGCACAGTAGCTAAATCGGTCTGAAAGGTCTAAAGCTAACTTCACAATTAGGTAAATTGTTCTCTAATGTCTTATGAGCAGAGGCAAAATGGACTGAACATAAAGTAAGTTGTTGATAATATCTCAAAGTGATGATTTTGTTGGGTAAACCATGTTTTAAGAATATACCAGCAAAATGTTTTTCTAGAGATTATTTTGTTTAAAAATTAAATATATCTGCAGGCTTTAGGTATCAGGATTTGGGAAAGAGGTAAAATGACCAACACTTTCCTCTTCTGAGAAACCGCTGCCAAAATATTTAAAGACAAATGAGAAAAATGCATTTCAAAATTAAATACTATTGTTTTTTAAAAGAGGAGACTGAATACCTATTTAGAAAAGAACACCTTGGCCAGAGGCAAGGAATCTTTCAAAATGTATTAATGTGTATTCTGGGGTGGAAGTAGGTAATTGTCATTTTAGTAAGAGAGAACAAATCTTCTACTCAGAACAGCAGACCAGTATTGCCACTTACCATGTTGGTCTTGGCCTGTTCAAGTAGTCTTGTATTGTTGGTCCTGAATTTTGGGCAGGACCTCGTGCTCTGGCCATAGCTATGGGATTCATATAAGCCTTGAAAATGAAACAACAAAAAGAAATACAAAATTCATCAGCTGTCCATGATACCAAAATCTGCCCTTTTTGTTCATCACAGGAACTTTTCTCATTCACTGAAAAATAATTCTGACTTGGTTCTAAAAATATTAACTATTTAGCTAAACCAAGTTGTTTCAGTCTGGCAGAAAGGCTCAGGTAAGTGCTTTCAGACTGTGGCAGAAAGAACTCATGCACAAGGAGACCATGTTCCTTACAATAATTCCCCTCCCTGAGCAATGATTTTGCAAACTGAGTACAGTATCATGACTGCTGAAATACTCTTCCTTCGGATATGGAAAATGTAATTAAATTTCAGGTCTTACTTTCTGGGACAACTGTTCTTATGCCTTTAAAGTTCTGTTCAAAATTGATGAAAGCAGATTCAACAAATTCTGCATAAAAAGTTTCCTGCTGTAACACCAAAACAAGCAAGTGGTGGTGCTCTGCTGCAGTTACGCGTGTATGAAAATTCTGTGACTTAGGGCTATTTTAAGGAGGAAAAAAAATGCAAAGCCCCCAAAACCCCAGTGTTATATGCATTCTCTTCATATTCACTCTAAAAATATAATAGGATATAAAGGACGAATTTAAAACTTAGAATCCATAATCCACCTCAGGAATTAATGGAAAAACTCTAATGTAACAATTTTTTTTTTTAATGCCAGTAATATTTTGCTCGTGCAAAAGGGATGTGCTTACCTCACGGGCTTTTATCACTACCTTGTCCCAACATGGCACAATTTACTTTTGTAAAACATAACACACACTGTTCCTACTGTCCACAGTGTGGAGACGGGGAAAAAAAAAAACCAAAACAAACAGTCAAAACAACAACTAGCTTTGGTTGCCCCATCTGAGGTAATTTTTTTTTTTTTAAGAGTACAATGTTTTGTAGATTTAAAGTGAAGATTCGACCATATTCATAGCTCTTAGATGTCCAACACTGCTTTTTGTCAGGCCATAAAGTAAGCATTCAGAAACCACCATGCACAGTAAGCGACCATTTGTGAAAGCTGTCAAAAGGAGCAGCTGCTGCCTCCCTTCCTGTGCCCCCCCACCACAGAAGTGGTGGCCACAGCAACGCTGGGTTTCTGGACTGGACTGCAAGCAGGCTGGTGGCCTTCAGCTCCTGGGGCTACATTTAGTCCTGGAAAAGAGACTCTGGGCTCTGCCTGGGAAGGGTCAGCGGGCCAGAGGGAAGCACTCCCCACACTGAATTTGGCTCACAGTCTATCAGGTGGGCCACACTGAGGGCATCAGAGGATGCTTTCCAGTGGACTATTTTTTGACTCAAGTTGATTTTGCAACTCTAGGGGTGACATTTGCTGCCCCTTCTTGGGGCTTCGCTTTGTTGCTTTAGTTTACACAAAAAGGCTAACTAACATGGGCAAGTAAACACTGAAGTATGCCAACTTAAACTAGTTTAATCTCACTTTGGCACCTTCTTTTGTGGCCAGGTGGATGTATGCACTCAAGTAGTTATAGCACTTAAAGATATGTATCCACATTATTAACTCTAACATTTTATTATATTACAAATCTACAAGAGCATAAAGATTCTGCATTTGAATTCAGCTTTGAGAGGAAAAGGAGCTCCTTTAGCAATGCAGGAAAGCAGTACTTGAACACTGTTTTCATTAAACAAAGGTAATTTCAATGTACGAGATCCACTAGAGAAGACAACAGAAACGTAATTCGTGACTTTGCTTACTCCAGTGAGCGATGTGAGTCAACTCTTTCTGGTTACCATTCAAGGCTTTATATCTGAAAGCTCTAGCTTCTTACATAGTTATTATTCCTAAACCCAAGGTCTCTTGCTGTTCTAAAATAAAAAACAGCTACTTTTTTACCTGAAATGAACACCCCATTGCCCCCCAACGAAACTCGCTCTACCTGCAGAAGAGCCTACAACTGTCACATGTTGGTTTTCTACTTCCTCACACCAAGCCCAGATACCTGGCTAGGAAGCTTCCTCCATTTAGTGGCCTGCTTAAACTTTCCGGCAGCAAGCACATAATGACTGAATACTGCTCTATATTCCACAATTAAGAAATTTATGGCTTAAAACATATTCTTGTAATTTCAAACAGGTTTGTTTATGAGGAATTACTTTGCCCATAAACATTTCTTAGAAGTATTTACTTTGCCAAACTGCCTGTCATGAGCCAAGGCGAGCACAGAAAAGCACTCTCAGTAAAGGAAGCGCTTGCTTGCACATTCATTTTCTTCTTTTGGCAGTTTGTTCAAGCAGTTATTAAAAGGTATTTGTTGTATAGCTTTCATGCTCATGACAAGCATGAGGCACCTTCAGTCACCTAGGGTTCTCTGGGCAAGCCAGACAGACTGTTACTGCCCTGCAAGTATCCTGCAGATGTGAAAAAACTAAATTTATTTTCCATCTCAAAACAGTCAAAATGATGGTGCATTTAAGAAGGGACATAGGAAAGAAGTAACAGGTAAAAAGCTCTACGATCATTGAAGAGAAGCAAAGGGTCCTATATTATAACTTGTCTATAGTAGCAGCCATCATGGCATAGTGAACCTCATACAGGAATACAAAGATTTGCTGACACTGGTAGGTGCATCCCAACTTTCCTATTAAAAGAAAATGAAGACTAAACAGACACCCAACTACACCCAAAAACATTACAAGAAGGCAATACATTTCAAGCATAGGCTGAGTCTTGGGGTCTTAGAGTCTAACACTGTCAACTCTTTCTCAGTAGACTCCATTATTTTGATGCCGCAATAAAGTAACCAAAGGCACCGAGCTATCCACTTGTATAATGTATCTGTCCATCGTGTCTATTGCACATTATTCCACCACGGTAAGCAAAGACATTTCCCTGAATGGATCCAAGTATGAAATCATAGCACATAATAGAAAAAGACAAAGAAAGGGGAAAAAAATAAAAGCCTTATGACCTCTTTTTAATCATAAAACACATGAACTGTAAACTTACAATGCCTAAACAAAACATGCGCGTAAGGTGAATGGCTAACCAGTATGAAAATTTTAAAGAAAACTACGAGGAGGTATGACCGCAGTAACAGTACAGAATTAGGCTCTGCAATCGGGTGTGTAGAAGGGCATTTTTGGCCTTCTGACTGCTGGCTCCCCAGCTTAGTAGAGCACTGTGTAAAACTACATTTCAAATTGCTCAGGTGCAGCCGAACGCCGAGTTTAAGGAAACACGGCTTAGTGATGACCAGAGCTGCTTTAGCAAATGCTGCAACTCCCACTGGGAACGTTTTATCTTTGTAAGGACCGGGCCAGCATCTTGATCACCTTCACTCGGTGGGTCCCAAAGCAGGCATCAGTCCCACCTGCCGCCGGCTTTGACAAGGCAATTCGAGGTTCGGCCAGC
>NW_009258383.1:3040441-3091349 GCF_000687185.1 Egretta garzetta
GGGAAGATATAACACCGGGCCGGCCTTCGTGAGGGGGAGCGGGGTAGCTCTGAGGGGAGCAACGAAGCGTGAAGGCGCGCTGGTGTCCCGGGGCGCCCGCCTGGGAACAGGCGTCCCGGGAGAGGACAGAGTTCCTTCTTGAGGGCTTTTTCTCCTCATCTATCTAGTGGCCAGTTACAGGTGGAACGGCGGTGTTTCCTTTTCCTTTTTCCTTCAGTCGATGCATAGACTAAGGTATCGTGACATAGGAGCCTGTCCTGGCATAGAATTCAATGAAATGGGGCTCCGTTTGAAAAAAAGAAAAAAATAAAAGGTGTGTATTCAGCACTCGTTATCTAATCTTGCACTGCAAAATAAAGAACATGGCAATATTGACTGGGTTAATATTGCAGTAGGTTGATGCAGATGCTAAAAGCAGCTTGGGGATTACCAGGATCTAGTAACTCAGAATTTCAGACATCCTTTTCTTAGAATGTTACCGTTAAAAATTACTCCATGCTAGCTTTTAGCTTTGTAAAAATGAAGAAAACTCATTACATACTAATACTTTAATCATATGACACACAAACGAGTTTTGTTTCTCAAATAGCGTTGCTGCATTCATCATATTTAGCAACAGCTGAAAAAATCGGTAGTCCAGGAGATTTTGCAATACCAAGCTTTTTAGTAAAACCAAGAGCGGGCTGTGAGGAACTAGACAAAAACGAACAAGGTAACTACACCAGGATTGCGAGTGAAATTTGGTCAGTTGCAAGTAAAATTTACTGTTGAAAATTGCACAGTAGTGCATAAGGGAAGGGATAACTAATTCCTCAGAAAATAGTCGGTGTGTCGTAAAAGGAGGACGGCTGCTTCGGAAACACATCAGGCTGAAGTGCTCACTGAGCTGCCTGTGATGCCGGAGAAGTGCACTGAAGACAGAAGAACCAAACTGCATTAAGAGATGTACAAAATGAGATTAGGAGTGTTACTACATATATCGTGATGCCCCTTTTGTCAAGCATGGTGATGTCCTCACCCCGAGCGCGTTTTCAGATTTGGGCCGTTGGGGAGTACACCCGCGCGATCCAGTTTTAGGTCACCACGCTGCACCCGTGCAGGCTGTCCCCAGCGCTGCTGCAGCACAAGGGTGGCCCCCAGGTGTGGGAGCACGGCTGTCTGTCTGTCCCTGCGCTGACACCCTGGTAGGACTGCAGGTCTCCGTGGGGTTCAGCTCGGCCACAGCGGCACAGGCAATACTTGAGCTGTGTCCAGTCTGCCAGGACAGAATTGCTGTTCAGAAATGTTCTGACCAAATTTGAATGAGGAGAGTTTATTCATCCGACGCTTTGCGGCGCGAGACTGGTGGCTGTGAGCCGGTGTCTGGAAACAGGAGGGCTTGGCCATTGCAGGTAGCCACGGCTGAGGAGTCCCCACTGCAGGCAGCATGGAGGAGGGAGTCCTTCGCCAGGCACGCTGGAGTATTTTAATTAGACTCCCATTAGCTTTTCTTCCCTGGCTGTGAAGGAGGCTTGGGAGTCCAGCCAGACAATTCAGCCAGCTAAATCAGATGGCTAAAAATGGATGGAAATACTTAGAGAAAGGACTTCTGTGTGACAGGAGACCGAAAGATGACCTTGTTTATCAAAGGCAGGGGGAAGCAACACAACTGATGGGTGTAAAACAAGGAGTGATACAGAGACGGTAAATCTTGCTTTCCATGTATCAGTAAATGGCAGGAAAATGATAGACACAGGCACCGCATTTAAATCTTTTAAAATGAACATTTGTTTCTATGGTGCTAATAAGCATGTGACATCTAGTGTCATTAGATAATTTTGAGGGGAAGAGGATGAGAACATTTCTGTGAATAATGAGGAGAGTAACATTTGTGCTTATTTCTACAAGGTCCTTAGTATTTTTGCTTAATGGATTTTGTTTTTAATTTTCTCTTCCATAAAATTGGTTTTTGTGAACTTCACACAGGGGGTAAGTCACCTTCTCACAGGGGAGGGCTAGGAAGAAAATTCCCGGATGAAGAATTTGTTCCGTAGTTCTCCACGGACTGTCGGGTTTTCTTCTGTGGCATCTTGCCCTGAGCACTATCAGAGATGAAACACCGGACAGTATCCAGGTCCATACGGTAGCTCCTACCTAATCTGTTGAATACTTGCATGATTTTTTCCCTTTTTCACAATGCATTAGCTATGGCTCATGCGGGTATTTACGACGGTAACTGTTCTGCTCAGCCACAGGCCTTGCAGCTGATTTTGTGTCTGTCCCTGGCTGGACTGCTGCTCATAATCTTATAATGTGCTTAAAGACTGATTTGGAATGTCACACAATGTGAAGGTAGTTGCTCTTTTTATTTAGTGCTGCATCACATCTGCAGTGCGTGTAACTATGTTTTGTAAAGGACTTTCGTGGGTCCTTACATTTTCTAGGGACAGTACAAGGTTTTGGGTTTAAGTTATAAAATCCTTCATGGCTTTGGGGTCTGGTTAGCTTTGCAGCCATTTCTGTCTAGAGCTTTCATCCAGAAGCTGGAATCTGTTTGGATGCTTGAGCGAATAGTTTTTAGATTCCTGTGTCTGGTGGCTCATTGGAGGCCTCCTGAGTAGAAACTGCTTGTATCGTGCTCTGAAGAGCACTTAATGACCTTTGCAATGAGCTGAAGTTTTATTTCAGTTATTTTTATGAGCGTTTTTTTGGTTGGTTAGGAGTGAAGAGAGAAAATACGCATCTGGTTTTAGAGTTTGACGTTGCGTCATTTTGTGTTTGACTCAAAACACTCACCTTCACCATTTCTATATACCCAGAAATGTTGCTAGGCATATTTATAGCCAATCAAGAAAAAATGGTCAATCAATAAAGTGTGCTCAGGTTCTTAAAAGATGGAAGATGAAAGCAGCACAATTTTTAGGAATACAGAAATACCACGCCCATCAGTGCAACATTTGGATCAAGTAACATTTGGGGAAAACACTGCATTTAATGAATGACTGAGAGCCATCAGAGCTGAATTAAAGCACGAGTTGCCTAAACCAAAACAAAGATTTCAGTAAAGACAAACTAGCACTGAACTGTGTAGCCTTCATAGCAGCTGCAACAATTTTATGCCTTTGAAAGAAAAAGTGATGACTCCATTTTTAATTTTTTTAAATGAGCTCCTAGGTGAGCAATAAAGTAGTTCAGAAATGAGAAACCAGGACCTGTGAGGTTAGATTTTTATAAAACTAAAGGTATGTGGAAGGGTGCTTGAAAGGGTGTGCATGTTACGCCTCTGTGTCTAGTCATGTGTATGTTTGTTCGTTTTCTAGAATACCCAGGGTGTTGAGAAAAACACTTGCAAACATAAAAACTAGAAAGCAATGTTGCTAATTTTCTGTATTTAATATACAATACTTACTGCATTTGTATTCATTTTACATTTTTAGATAAAAGACAAATATAGCTAGAAAGGTGAAGTAAACCTCAGGAGCAGTTTTAAATACAAAACTAATTTTTTGCCTTTTTACTTTCCAATAATTTGGGAACAACTAAAAAGAACTTGACACTGTGAAAATTTTTATTATATTGATTTTCATACTGAACCCTCAGCACCCAACAATAAATACACAACTTTGCTTTTCTTGCACTGCCAGCAGCAAAACGTTCAGTTCCAAAGGACTGTATTCTGATATAATACAATATTGATTACCTTCTGTGTGCCTTAATTTATTGTCGCTGTATTGACACATGATTATTTTTGCAGTCAACCATCTTTACAAACTTGTAAAAGCTAAAGAATATGTTATATGGTAAGGTGCATGCTTGAAAGAGTATGTTCCAACGAACTTCAATGCAGTCAACATAAAGTAGCCCTGGCTGAGGGTGTTCTGAAAGCAGAAAGCCCCATCGGGTGCAATTTGGGACACAGAGCGGCCGTGCCATCAGATCAAAGGGCTTTGCTTGGAAGCTTGCAAAGGCAGCTCTAGAGTTTCCAAAGCGTCTGCATCATTTCCCAGCCATTCTGAACGGCAGAAACATACTTTTTTTTCCAATGCGTATATGGTAATCAGCAGCTGTGCAAGGAGAAGAGAGAGGCTGCAAGATTTCATGTACAGCAATGGTGCAATACTTTTCTATACCACAGTTTGCATGTGGGAGCCCCTTGATGTCATATTGATGACTAAAAGGTAAACCAGTATATCTGAGTAACAGCTCAAGAAATCACCATTATGTTTGTCTGTACCTCTTGTAGGCGATGCTATGTTTCACACGTAGGTGATTTTAATGCTGAATGCAAAGACTGTAAAGAACACCGAATAGTAATTAACAAGCACACAAAATAAAAAAAAAAAATAAAAAAAATGCACCTTTAAAAGAAACAGTAACACACGCACCTTTTCATGTTTGTACCCTGATTAAAAGAACATCGTGAATTTCAAGTATGAAGTGATACAGTGAAATCATGTCCTGTGAATAGGTATCAATGGTCATCTAGGTAGTACAGTTTGCACCGTAGGTAACTTTCCACCTTGCAAAATAAAATCCTACCGCATATGTAGGTAAAGTGACTTTAAATGCTAGAACTCGACGCGCCAGCTCTTTCGGTGGTATAAGCTGATATAATGCTGCAGAAGTCAAAAGGACTATGCTGATTTTCACCAGCCAATTATATGCCCTAAGGTGAATGAAAAAAAATGTATTTGAAACTGCTTTGGATGTTTTCCATGAATTATCAAATCCTAGACACTTCCAGAGCAAATTATATTTTATTACAAAAAAAGGGGGGGGCAGAGGGGAGGGGAAGAGAAAAAATAAGCCAAACAGCCTTGGAGGCTGTTTTAACTTTCTGAATGATTTTCATGTTATTTTTAGTAAAATCATACTGAGAAATAAAGGTATTGAGACAGATTTTGATTTGCTAATGGATGTTGGTCTGATCTAATATCAATTAATAAAGTTACTCTGGATGTGTCTCAGAAGCTGTCCCCGCTGTTCACAGTATTCTGTAAACCTGAAAACACAAGTTTTAATAATATCTTTTGAGAACGTAACTTCTCTTGCAGATTCTGAAACCAGCGTCCCGTGAGGGTTACAAACGGGCTTTACTTTTTACACGTCTTCTGTTAACTTCAGTGGGATTTGTCAGACATAAGGTAGGCACACACGGAGTGTCTGGAGCAGTAAGAACTGAATCTGATTTCTGATACATTTCTGTACCAGCATCGTGCTTTTCTCCACGTATCCCAATGCCACTAAGAAGTGCACTCTGAACTTTTGTATAAAGAAGTAATGAATAGAAATTTTGAGAGGAATAATGTTACTAGAGTTAAGATGTTTCAGACATTACTATTTATGTAGTATTCTTGCTGATTTACTAAGCCTAAGTATCTTTATATAGACCTGAGCTGCCTGACACTGAAATTTGTAGACTTACGGTGTCAAATTCTTGGTTTAATTTAGCTGTAGTCAGTGGAGCTACAAGAGTAAGTTATGCTAAATGATTTAAAATACTTTGAAACCCCAATCCTATTTCATGCAATTGTCCATGCACAAAAAAAAAAAAAACCAAAACCAACTAAATTTGCTGCCTTTATGCTTTTGTTTAGCCAACAATCTTCTTTAAAGCACAGATGGGCAACTTTTATCACTGCAAAAAACTTTCTTCAGTTACAAGATGACACACAAACTTGGCCCCTGGCTCAAGCATCTGGAGTCGACAGATACCTGCTGGACCTGCTACAAACAAAACAAAGGCAAAGGCAGCCTATGTAATGTTTTCTAATTTTCATTTTTCGACAACACTCCCCCACTATGTGTAAAATTAGCTCTACAATAGCATTTTGAAGTACTCTGCTTATTCCTTTACATATTAAACCAAACAAAAAATACCCTAAAGCATAAAAAATACTACATCTGAACACACATACTACTCTAGTTGCAAAACTCAATGTACAGTATGAAGCTTATTTATAAATTTTTTTGACTGATCTAGCTTTCTGCCTCTCTATGAAACTAGCTTTACTTCAACAACCAACTTGTATACTAAATGCAAATAAACAATAAAGCAGGAAGACTGGACACATTTTTTGTCAATTACCCTTTCACAGGACTAGTGTGTTCTCATAAGAAACAATATACTGAATGACAATAGCAATAATTTAGGTTAATGTCAAATAACTTGCGGATAAACGTGTCCACATCTTCAATGACCGCTGACGCCATTTACTGGTGTCTTGGTGCTCTTATTAACCATGTGTCCTCACAACTGCAGTCAATTACTAAAGGAAAGCCTTTTTCTGCAAATACTTCTTGTGAGCAACTATACTCATGTGAGTAACCCCTCTCAGCTCTGCAGGGCTGCTCAGGTGAGGTCCAGTGTTCACATGTTTGCATACTGGGGCCTTCAGACTGAAGAGTATCAAGCTAGCAAAGAAATACAAACACACATTGTTGCACAGAAAGTAGAAAGACAGACACACAGACGAAAGCACCCTGTGATGCTTTCGGGATTTACAACATAACCATCATTTCCAAAGTATACAGTTCAACTTCTAAGACATCATTCTGAGGGTATAATTTCTCTTTAACTAGAGCATCCAAAGACATTATACTTTTAAAGCTGTTCAAAGCAATGCAGCTAAATATTACATTAAAAATAAAACCCATATGAGATCCAATGGCAGATACAGACCACTTAAATGAATTGGAATGAAACGGACCATAAATAGGTTAATCTGAATGCCTGAAAAGAATTTACGAAGAAATTAAAGACTGAAAGGAAAGAATAAACAGGTGCCTGTGGGCTTGGTTTTAGTGCCAAAATCATATGGCCTTGTGCAGAAAACAGACTCCATCAGAAAAGTACATGGCATCTTTCTATATTCTCTATAAGTATTTTAAGATGCGTTGCTCGCTCTAACAGAGGTGACTGCCTTGCCTCAAGACTCTTTCAGGCCCTGTTTCAACTGGAACCGGCTCTCGTTCCTCACCGAAAAGCACCGCTATAATGTAAACTTCTTTTGCCCACATTGCTGTGACTCTAAGTGGGTTGTAGGAGGGGAGTTCAGTCTCCAGGAAAAGAGATTTGAACACTGCAGGGAGTAACAGCAAGGTTATTTAACAGTGCTGAATGCAAGGAAGATATCATGGATACTGAATTCTAAATTCTAGATATTGAATTCTAAATTCTGGATATTGAATTCTGGAATCTAAACAGAGACAAATGGTTCACTTAATATTGACCACCGGAGAGTGATCAAGATTGTTGAGCAGTGCTGGCCTGCTCTGGTTTTAAGCAGGTAAGCTGGAGCAATGCCTTTCTATTTGACTTACTATGCACAATAGGAAGGAGAATGGTGATGGTGGAGGTGAAATAAAACAAATCAAAACAAAACAAAGCTGGAAAACCACGGGGTTGCTAGATATTTAGGGAGAAAAAGGAAAGGATGGATCAATTTTTGCAGTCCCTTCAGCCTCTAATCTCATGACACTGCTGTCCCTCTCTCATGTTATGATAGGTAACCAGTTCAAAATGTGCACGGCAATCAATGCTTTCAGACGAGCACATTCCCACTGAGCTTATAGAAGCCACCTTGTGCAGCCTCACATCTACAAACTTCTTGCCAGCATCCAATTTTTGATCCACTTTCTGTTGTAGTGGCAACCTATGGTTACAGCCACCTTTGTTATAAGGTACTCAATGATAAAGTCCCTGCAAGAAATCCTGATGGATTTTGAGTCTTGCTGGAAAAAGATTGAGAAGCATTTCTTATTTAACCAGCACTCTGCAGATCTAGGCTGTATTTTGAACACAGTTTGGGGTTGGTTTTTTTTTCTATCACTGATGAAGAATGACTGAGATACATCATCATCCACCTGGAATAAAACATTTTGTCTTTTCCAACAGCATGTCCAGAATCCACAGTCATCCTTTTTGTGTAGCGAGAGAGGCTTCTTAGGGGAGTTCTTACAATACTGCTGTTTAAAATGAAAAGAAGTCAACTATCACAGAAACAGTAAGCATACTGTCCCCTCTAGATCCTGGCAAGACTTTTCCTCGGGAAAAATTTGGCATTAAAGTCCGTCCATGCCTAGTACTTGTGGCAGGGCTCTGTACCTCAAAACTGCCATAGCAAAAAGCAAAGGAACAAGCTGGATTGCCTACATGCACCCGAGTCATCTTGGGAGTTGGGGACCAGGAAGAACTGTTTCATAGCTGCTCTGCCTCACGCTGGGAGGAAACCTCGCCTTGGGAATGGTGATCTCAGGGAAAGGGAAGGGAAGGGGGGTAAGCAATAGAAGGCTGGCATTGCTGGTCTTGTTTGTATCCGTTAAAAACTTCTGCGTAAGAGAAGCATCATTAGCTGCCCTTGTAAACATGCGCATCACATGCAGTTGTCCAGGCATCTTCTAGACTTAGTAAATAATCTTCTGAATCAAAAATTGGTTTGGCTGATCAAACACATTATGTTCATTCTCACCTATTCTAGCTCATCTCTTTGCTTGAACCAAAGAGTGTAAAAGTAGCGCATGCTTTGCCATATTCTACTGTAGTGTTTCCCAGTCCCTAATGAGAAGCAAGGAAAAACTGTAGTACAAATCATTGGCTGCCGGCAGACTGAGGGGCTGCAGAATCACAAGGTAGTAATTTAGCTCACAGCTTCTTAAGTGGCTGTGGAATATACAGGGTCAGATACAAGTGACAGGTAATTGTCACCGCAGTGAGAGGAAGCAGGGTGTTGAAAGGCTATTGAGGAGTGGACTCCCCAGGGCTTCTTTCTTGGTGTCACAGTAGGATGATCTGGATAAGGAAAGGACGGTGTGAGTAGCCGGGTGATGTACCACTATATGTATTTAACAAATGCCAGAGAACTACTGTGTAGGATTAGAGGTTTCCCATCCCTGGAACTGTAAAATTTGTCTCTGTGCCAAGCCTAGTTGCTCACGCTTAATGGAAGGACCAAAATTAGCTGCTCTGTGCCAACACTTACCCGGCCACCTCCATACATGGGCTAAACACAACAAAATGCTACACAGGCTTTGTATTCTGTATTTTTGGAGGTAGCATAACAATAGTTAATGGTAGCTCTCAGGTTGGCACAGCAGTGCAGAAAGCACCATTCTTGCTCTGCAACCTACAAAAAGACTTTTTTTTTCCATGGCAGATGGTTCTGCAGTATTACTTACAACTGGGTGTCGGACAGACTCGCTAGGCTCTCAGACTTGCTCCTGTAAGACGGTGAGCCACCTGGACTGATCCAGCAAAACTTGCATGCGGATATTCTTATAAAAATCCAAGTGCTCAAAACCATGACATTTTAGATTGCCAAAGGATTTTCAATTTGTGGCAGGAGCGAGCTCACAATGCACAATGATACTGCACGCTAAAGGACACCGTGAGTGGCCCTCCTGCATTGGAGCTGTACGTTCTCTGTGTCTGCAGCTGAACTACAGGCAGTGTCTGTGTGGCCAGCTTAATCCACCCTCATGCTGTCTCATAAGACTTTTTTATATCTACACAGAAAAACCTCTAGCTTCTGCAAAATCTGTTTTAAAAAATAGAGCTGTTGCTATGTTGAAAAACTGCACTGGAACTCGTGACTTGAGTTGGCATGATAAGTGTCTGGAACTAAAAACCCGTGCAAGAGTCTTGCTTTCTCATCTTATGCTCATGAAAGTGAATGACAGGAGAAAACAGAATAGTTGGAAAAAAAGTCTTCACCCTTCACTTAAACATAACTTTTCCACATATTCAAATTCATTTGCCAAAATTGTCCTGAACTCTCCTAATCTCTGCCCATTTTTCCTATCTTTGCACACTTCACGGTTTTCCTCCCTCATCCAGCTACTCAAAATTGATCCTAACATTCCAGAACTGTTTTTTTTTTTTTAAAAAAAGCTGAGGATTTGCATAATATGACATATGTATGAAACATGGAATAAGAGGAAAGGCTGCATATTGTAGAAAGCTAATTACAAACTCTTTAGGAGTAATTGCACGAAGGAAGCTGGCAGCCTGTGAAAATTCATTTTCGTCAGTGGCAGAAACAGTGCTCTTTGGCTGGGCTTAACGTGAGCATGTCAATGGGAGCCAGTATTCATGTCAACACTAGAAAGTGTGGTTTTTTCTGGCATGTGGATGGGTTTAAGGTGCAGAAAGCTAAATATTGTGGACGCAAATTTAGCTCGCTCAAAAATGGACAGCGAACTTGAGAGCTTTACAGCATATCCACGTAGATGTCACCAAAGTAAATCACAAGTTAAACATTACCTGTTTTCCCTTCTCCTTTCAGTTGAATAGTATAGGTTGCTTTAGTGCAAATGAACATTAAAATGTTAGAATAAGTTCATACTTGGATTCTTCATAAAACCCTACCAACTTTGCAAGGTCAGTGAAAAAGTATCAGTTTCAATGTGTATTTAATACACATTGTTTGTACTTACATTTTTCACGTTATAAATATGCTCCTTTTCCCTTATCCCAGCAATATTTTCCCAATAGTTCCTTAAGATCACCTTTTTAATCTTTACTAAATGTCAAGTTTTTTGTTTTTTTTTAAAGAAGGCAGTATCTTTTGTCTGATTTTTTTTTTTGAAAACAAAAAATCTACTTTACCACAATCACACGGTATCAAACTATCCATAGCATAATCTCCTCTTACTTTCTCTAGCCATGCAAAAGTCTCATTGATGTTGAGCTGGATGAAGCTCACCAATATATTCTAACACAGATAAAACATTTAGTCTGAAGGAAAAAAAATGCTATATGGTTAGGGAGTTTTGGTTTATCTTAGCTGTTTTGCAGTCTTTCAATGAAGGCTGGAAATTTGAACATTGCAGAAGCTCTCAAAGGACTTTATTTACGTCAAAGCAAATTCTCCAGTAACTTTACTCACAGCAACCTTGGCCTTTTCTGCCCAAGCAAAAGACTCATCTAAGTATGGCGCTCGCTAATTTCAGCTTCTGCTGAACACAAAAAGAACGGATGGTATCTACTTGGCCTTGCAGAATCAGTTTTGAGAACAAGTTCCTATTTGATTCAGTTCTGTTCGGGTGCCTATCACTGTTAGAATTAAATACACATACATAATTTTCAGGAATATTTTAAAATGGAAAAATATATCAGTTTCAAATTTTTGAGAATTTCAGCTAAAAGAATGATTTTTAGCTGGTTTCTGCAAGAACCTAATGACCCATTTTTTATATTATCCATGCACACTACTCCTACATGTTTTTTGTGGTTCTTATATTGTGTATATATTGCATATCAGTATGCAATATTTGGTAAGCTTTAACCTAAAGGGAAGAAATAACACTTGGCAAAAGTATTTCTGTCAGTTCATATGTCCACATCTTTCTTCTTTTAATGGCCTAGTTAATTTAAATCAATGAGAAAGCTCCTTATTGTTTTACATAAATTACTGGGATTTGATGGTTACAGAATCTGGTCCTGAAACTGGAATTATACTACAGCCATAATCTAACAATTTTCAAAACAAAGAGATATAATAAAATAAATAGCTCACAAATGAAACTTGTATTTCAGCTGTACAGCCTGCTAGACTGGTAAAATAGTAGTTGAATTTTTGCATGCCTGAACTGTACTTGCACAAAAAAACTGGATATGAAAAGGAAACATGGAAGGTTAAATGTATAAAATCCCATTTACTTTTCTAGAGATTGTTTCTGAATTATTTCTTCATGGAAAGTAATCTGCATACTCCAATAATTAGTAATCAAAAAGAAGTAAAATGATAGCTTATTAACAGTCAGTTACTGAAGATTGTAATATATAACATGTTACTATTGTCTGTGAAAGTAAAAATATGTTTGTTAAATTTTCCCGCACAACTGCGGTTTGGAAAAAAGTTTTTTCTAATATACTAATTTCAAGAAAATGATTTACATGTTAAGAGACGTGTGAGATCCTGTTAACATCAAAAAAGATCTTGATATTTAGAAGCAGTTTTGTAGCAATAAAATAAATATGTTAGGTTCCTAAGCTTGTGAACAATTCAAGCTTCAAGCATCACACAACAAAATCACTCTAATAGCCCACTATCTTCTAATTCACATTGTATATCAATCTATTCCTGAAGCTACTGTATACGAAAAATACTAGCAAAGTGGTTCTATAAAACAGAATTCTTAGAATAAACTTCCTCATCATTCAAATCTGTCTTATACATGGAAGATAATTAATTTACATGACCTTTTAAACCAAACTGTGTGGTTTATGATTCATATACATATTTGACAACTGATGTGTTTTCAGTTGTGAGTCAGATAAGTGCTCCAAGTTTGTTGGCTAAAAGACCAAACCAGCATGTTTTCTCTTTGTTTTCCATATGAAAGTTGGCCTAATACCTAACAGCAGAGAGAATTATATGTATAATAAAACACGCTTCTCAAAGACAGTGAGTGAACCTGTGAAAAGTAGTACGGCACAGTATTATCTTCTTATTCACCAGAACAACCATCGAGTGTGAAAACCACATAAGAGTTATGATGCTGGATACCATCCCCTGCACAGAAGATGCTCAAATGCTACAACTTACTGATTTCTTTCATGTAAAAGGCTCTGTACACATAGCACCAAATTTCAATATTTTGCAAACATGACATCCTCATTTTTTGGACAGAAACAACAGAGAAAGGTACTCTAACATTTACAATTGTGCACTAGTAGGCTGAAAAAAAACCCTGGAATGTGGGCACAGCTTACACAAAAATATGCACAAACACTATTTTTAGAGTTTTACTTGGCACACAGAGGGCAACATAGGTGTATGCAAAACTAAGTGTAAGCAAGGAGGTGCACAAAAAAATTCTTTTTTAATCATTTGTTCTGGGCTGCTGGATTAAAAGAAGCAACACTTGGTAATACAGACGTAAGGGACACTGACACTGCGTAGCTACTGAAAATTCGGAAGAATCTTGTTGGAAATAGCACCTGTGAGCATCACTGACACCTGTTTCCATAAGGGAGCTGAAGGAGAACTGAAGAGCTAGAGTGAGCATGGAGACAGGATGAAGAGAGAAAAGGGCTGCTCCAGATGTGTTGCTATGGTTCAGCAATTAGCACGTCCCTAGCTGGCTTTGGTGGGATTTTTTCCTCGGCTATTGGTTCTGTTTTTCCTGCAGAATATATAGTAGTGATAAAAAAAAACATTGGTGGGAGATAGAAATTGCTCTTTCCATTACTTAGAACACCCTGTTCTCTGCTGAAAAGAGCACAGTGCCTGGCTGTGGGTGATGTAGGAGCTAAACGTCTATACTTATTTTTAATATGTTTTTTGTTATTCAGTGGTTTTTAGCTGCTGTTGAACTGCTCCTTTAGAACACATACAGGTATAGTTATTGCTAAGAAGAATTGCACTCTGAAGTTGTATCTAAAGATGAGTTTTCATCACAGTCTGGAACAGGCATGTCAAGGAGCACTTTCTTTTCCACACATACAATTCCTATGCCCTACATATATGGCAGTAATGAGTAAAGGTACTCAAATACTAGAGCTATATCGGCAAAATAAAACAAGCAAGGGCATGGGCTCGAGCACAGTCCCACAGTTGTCTGTACTGTCTAATTATGAGCATGATTCCTGGCATGATTTTAGCCAGTGCCAGCACCTTGCCCAGCCAGAGAACAGGCTTTCTCAGTGTACTAGTCTAAGTGAAGCCCTACGGTTTGGCAGGGAAGACAGGAATAAGAGTAAGCTTATGGTGTCAAATGGAACTTCTTCCTACAAAGATTTTGAAAAGGAGGTAATTTTAAAAGTAATTGGTCCTTTGAATCTAAGGCTTTGCTACCACAAGGGGCCCCATTAGATAAATCTTTTCCCTAACCCTGCCAAGACAGAACTTAGATTTCTTTTTTTATTTCTGCCATTCCCACTAGAAGGATGTTCCAGAATGTGACCATTAATGCAGCCCTTCTCAAGCTGTTCTCCTGAATACCCCCATTTATAACCTGATTCTATTTTGGTCCTCTGAATCTAAGGCTTTGCTACCACAAGGGACCCCATTAGATAAATCTTTTCCCTAACCCCGCCAAGACAGAACTTAGATTTCTTTTTTTATTTCTGCCATTCCCACTAGAAGGATGTTCCAGAATGTGACCATTAATGCAGCCCTTCTCAAGCTGTTCTCCTGAATACCCCCATTTATAACCTGATTCTATAGTAGACAACATACAGCACCATGTTGCAGAAGGTCTGCTTCTGATTCCATAAGCCAGCCCCTGCTTTTCTCTGCTGCTCTCTGAGCATTTCTTTTGATACTACTGATCGGGAAATACTGCTCCAGTAGTTCACTTTCTTGTGATTTCCATATTCTCATTAGTTTTTGGGCCAACACTAACCTTGGGCTTAAAGTGTTCTCTTCCCTTCTTTTTGTTTTACCCTAATAATGTACCTACATTCAGCAATCATATTCTCTTCTAGCCTTTGCTTCGCTAGGCTTAATACTAAAAGCTCTTCTAACACGGAACAGATGCACATCTCTATCTGAGAGTTTTGAGCCTAATTTGAAAATACCCTCTCCTCCTCTACTTTTTTTTGCCCTATGTCAGTTGTTGGAGAGCTCTGGGAGAGTTCCCTGACAGCTGCTGGAAAGCCACACCAGCTGAATGTCCTGATAAAGTATGTATGATAGCTTAGCCGTAGGTAGAATGTGGAATGCTTTTAAAAGTGCTAAACTGTATAGAAAACTTTTCTGTTTGTTACTATCACAAGATTTTCCTGAAGTTTGGCTCTGTTTGTTGTTCTAATTAGTGTGTAAAAATGGTTAGCAAAAATGTCACTCTGGCCCATCCTTTTCTATGAATGTTAAAACCTATTCCCACTCAGATCCATTGACCCATGGAGGAGTAGGGCTGGGACCACTACCAGTGCAGTGGGTTTGCAGTTCCCTTTGGACGTGGGAACAGAGAGAATGACAGAGGCAAGGCCAAGATTAGAGGGTCAGCTGCTGTGACCGCTCCCTGGCCTTCAGCTTGCCGCTCAGAGAGCTTCCAAAATTCTTGTGTTACGCATCTGTAGTATCTCTGTGTGCAGATGCCTCGTGCGTGCTCTTGCCAGGCCTAACTTGCAGCTTGCCTGTTCATGCTGGTAGGTTTTGCATAGGCATCATTCTGGGCATGAAGAAGAGCACAGGCCACTGCATGCATGCATGCAAGTGGTCCTTTTAAAAATCTGTCTTATTTAAAACGAAGTTAATTTAAACATATATCACATATTTATGTATCTAACTGTAATAAAAAGCTTTATCCAAGAGACAGATAAGGTTCACTCACTATCCTAGCAATGGGCCACGTCCCAGACAGCGCAGATACCCGAAAGAGAGTTAACAGTGAAGATCGCCACAACAGCCAGTCTATCACAGGATTGAGAAACCTGCCAGGGAGACAGCTACAAGTTCCCGTGCCACAGCTGGAAAAATTGTATTGCTCAACTCACTGCTAGGGACCTGCTTCTGCCAAGCATGCTGTGAATGAGGATATAACGCTGGCTCACGAGCTAGACAAGATGAACTAGAGATGAGGAAGAGGGAAGCCTAAGGGACTATCACAGGAGTAAGCAAAGCTAGCTGCCTCACTTATCAATTATACTGCAATAGTGTATATTTATGGTTTTATGGCAAGGGCTAACTCGTTGGACCAATATTTTCCCCCAAGTCATATCCAGGTAAATGCACCAAAGTCATGCTAGGGAACAGCTTTTATGGATTTAAAATATTTCTTTTTTTTCCCAGTACAGTATTAAAAAAATAAAAGCTTCTTTTTAAAATACTGAAAATATATTTTAGTTAAGGTAAAAATACTAAATATAAAAATTTAATGTAATATTTAAAATAACTGTGCTATAAAGGCATGTGAATTACTTAGTTATTTTGACATTCAATAATGGCACATTAACCCTTGTGGAGAAGCATGTACCAGTATACCCACATGGTGGTTTAGGAGAGAAGCTCATGCATTTCTGCATAGAAAACAAGTCTGCTTAATAAATGATGTGTAAGGGATTTTGAGACAGTAACGTTCATGCACTTGTGATGCATGGGGGAGTGTTCCAGGTAAGGCAGCGCAGTATACAGCATACAATTCAGCACAAATACTTATCTGTGCTTATTACAGCTATAGGATTCTCTGCTTCTGAATTGGAAATATTTTTTCTATTTTCCTTTTTGGCTGATGATCAGAACAGGTTGAAGGTGAAAATCTGTATTGATTTTCATTGGCTCTGCTCATGTCTTTGAGCTGCATATCAGAAAATCTGGAATGAGATAAAGAAAATGTGCTTGCCACTGTTTCCAGGGGGGAACGATAGGTTAGATGATGGGCTAGAATGTGCCTGGATTTCAACACAAACCGACCATTTGGAAACCAAAAGAGTCTTTAAGAACGTGACCCTAGCAGATTTTTAAAACACTTGGGTTTTTTTGCAACATGCACACAAACGTAGCTGGGTAATAACTCGTTTGTGTATGAAAAACCTAAAAGTTGAGATATTTATTATGCTCACCATTGTCACTGTTATTTTTATAGAGCGATTAAATGATAAAATAATCTATCCAAGTTTTCAAGTGGGGAAGCACCTGCATATATGCTATGAATGAACAGTAGCTGGATGTATTAATGCACGTATCAGTTAACTGCAGGTTGCAGAGATCTGATATTTCAATGCCATTCTTTAAATATTACTGTAAGAGACCACATAATAATAATAATAATAAAAGTACCAAATCATGCTTCAGCAGCTAGAAAGAGAGATTGCATCATGTTTTGGCAGTGACTCGATCATCCTACTCCACACTGGCAGCATTCAGTATAAAAAGGACAAAATGGCAGCAAAACCGGTCAGCAGCTTCTCTTCGTCTGGAGTTTTCCCAGGTAGATAAACAAAACAAAACCAGAACAAACATAAAGCTGCAATGGGAGCAGGTCAAAGCCCTGGCCCTTGTGTTGCTCTGATGAAAGTAAACTAGACTGATTTTCTTGGATAAGCACATCACAATCCCAAAATAAAAGATAAGTGCATAAAACCTCCAAATAATGATCTTCACTAGAACAGCTATGTGGTTTGTACAGGACAGTGGCCTTGTCAGCTACACATCTTGTTCATTTATGATTCATCTTCAGTCAGCATTATGATGCATTCACCTCACTGGAGTTTTGGCTGGATGACATGTGAGAGTCCAGATTCTCCTTGCATTTCTCCAGATCATGGAAATATGGGTGAGAGAGGGCAACATAGGCAGATATTCTCTTGGCTGGATTGAAGGCTAAGCATTTCTGTAAGTATGAAGAGAAGCTGGGTTTAACTCAAGTGTACAGTTAACAGTGCTAACATTGCATATATACATTAATGCATGACAACTTCAATTTATGATCAGTATGAGACACGACAGGGTCTCAGTAGGTGCTGCACGATAAGATGACCACCCATATTAAAACAAGCAGTGGGGTCATAGTATGTGACTATGACATCTCCAAAGCTAATAGAAAATAACAAGTTAGAAAATTAAAGTATTAATAGTTTAGGAAAATCCCAGAATTCAGGTTTTCTTGAATTCACATGCACAGGAGATCTGTCTCACAGACTGCAGGGAGCAACTCTTCATGGACAACTTTTGAATCCCCTCAGAGTTCAATGCACCATTCTTTTGTGGTTATATGAACATAGAATCATAGAATCACTTTGGTTGGAAAAGACCTTTGAGATCATCGAGTCCAACCTTTAACCTAACCCTGACATCCCACCACTAAACCATGTCCCTAATACATGGATGGCATCATAAGGAATATGTTCATTCCTAGGCTCAGCATTTCTGTAAGCATTGGGTCTTTGACTTATAGCCTTTGTATGCTAATGTTTTGTGTTCAGTTTCTCCCTCTTCTTCCTAGTTGTACTTTGCTTGCCTTCTTTCCAGATCCTTATCCCAGCCTTTGTCCAGCCAGCACTGAAATCTCTCCCACAGCCTTGCATTTTATAAGTTGCTCTCTTTTCCTTCATTCACCTCCAGATAGCATGCCCCCTACTGTCCTTGTCTAACCACTCCCTACTCCTATTTTCTTTTCTTGTATCAGAATTTCTATCATTTAACTTTTGAAATTTAATTCAGTGACTTCCAGTCCTACTCTCTCTTTCATCTGTGGCTCCCACTCTGCCTAACATGAACTTTCCACCTCACCTTCTAAGCACAGATATTTGTCTTCTTCCCCCCTCCCATCATGCCTCACACTCACTGAGCTCCCTACCATATTTTATTCCTTGTTGTTCCCAGAATCTAATTCTTGTCCCACATCTAGCTTCCATTTCCAGATGTAGCCCAGTTTACCACAGCTGGGAGCTGCAGTCCTAAGGACAATGGAGGATGATCTGCTGTTCTTTAGAGATAATGGTGGCCAGAGAGAGCAGTTCCTGAAGGGATGCAGCAAGTCTTTCAAGAGTTCCACTGAGCCCTCTCTACTGAGCCCATGTCAACCAAGATCTTTTAAAGGCTTGCACAGAACAAGTTTAGCTAGATTTCAACAAGCACAGCAAAAGGCAAACTGAGGCAAGGCCATTCCCTATATTCCATTCCAAGACTGAACTTCAGGTCTGTGTTTATAACATATCTATAAAAATGATGCAAATAATTTAATTGAATTCAGTGTTACCAGCTGCACCAGCACAATTTGTTTGCATCTGTTCAATCCTGACATTTTTAAGAGGCAAAACCTGGTGAATTCAAATCTCAAGTTTTCAGCATTCAGTAGAAGGCCTGCAGATGTAATCTGCCTCTACAGCCTATCTTCTGCTTTATACTGGGTCCACTATACCATGAAAAATGGTAGGTCGGTTTTTGTACTCATGTCAGGCTTACACTATAAGAATGGCTGAATCAGTGGCACAACAGTGGTCAGTAATGAGGATCAAAGCATAAGGTCTAAAGACAGATCAAACAGGTACTTCCCTGACACAGTCTCCTAGTCTCTAACTGTCCTCAGCTCTGACATCTCTTGAACCAAAGGTGGTGTCTTTGTGCTGATGTTTCACAGATTTACATGAATTTGCCTAGCTATTTTGGAGCTTTTCTTTAATAACACCATTAAATGGAAACATAAATGTTTCTTGGCATGTTGCATGCACAGTGGGAACTGTCAGTCATATGGCTTGGAGGACAACAAATAGAAACTCACTAGAAGCAAGTCTTTGCCCAGATCATCAATATCTGGTACAAATTTTTCAATAGGTTGTGCAGGTCTGGAAGTGAAAGCATTTCTTGGAAGAGCAACGTCATTAGGCCAGTCCTCTTCTTCTGGTAGTCCAATTACACTGTGAAAGGAAAACCACAACGTTAGGTCTGAACATTTATCCAGTCTCCCCTTTACATAGATTATACTGAGTGGCAGTTTTACTTTATAAGTCTTTTTGTTTCAATGAGATTAATTGTACAGTAGCGCACCGATCTCTGTGAATAGAGGCTGATGAGTGTAGGTCCTCAGTGTGCTTGGTAAAAATCATTCTCTGGCCAGCACAATTTTCTGGCCTAGGTCTCAATTTTCTGAGTCTTTTTTTCAAAAAAGGGCTGAATGCTGTGGAAGAAAGTTGCTCAGCTCTTGACTGGATAGTGCAAGATATGTTGCTCCAGGATGATTAAAAGCAGCAAGTTTCAAAGGGGAATTGCATGCAAGGATCTTTATTCACAAGAATAGGGACTGAGAGAAGAGTGTGGGTCAAGTTGAGGGTAAGGCGATAAAAGGGATGTTTGATAATGCTTCAAAGCTATGTGCAGTAATTGTTGCCCAAATTTAAACAATTTATTTTCTTCACAATACAGACTTTAAAGTCTCAGTTCAGAAGTGGCGTAGGACTTGAGTGCCTTCATGTTTTTACTTTCAATTGTATTTTAGTGTTTCTTTACCCCTTAATAGAATATTTTAATTTCCTTTTATAATTTATATCTTTATTCTTTAAGTTATAGAAGATATTTGTAATAATTAAATAATCATGGTAAGGGTTTAAAACCAAATAAATGAAATAGTAGGTAAACCTCTGATGGATCAAGTCTCATACTTTTCATGTTTTAGTGTGATGCTAATATTTGTCGGGTTGAAAAGCCAGTTTCTGATGGAAATTCTAGAAAAGACCATAGATTACTTGTCAGGTTTCAGGGAAATTAAATTTTTACAGCCTGTGAAATCGAGATTTTTATTAGAAACGATGACATGGTAAGACAAGAAGGAACATGAAGAAACGTCACCGAATACTTGGGGCTGCACTAAGCCCACTGCCACTAGGGAGCAGCATTGACCTTTCTTCTTACTGAGGTTGGTAGTAAGACTGTGAGGCCATGGGCCAAATGCTTTGATGCAAATCATACTTTATCTCACCGAACTTAGTGGAATTACTCCACATGTACCTACATGGATTTTAGATTGCAATTTGGCTCACCTAAAATACCTCCAAAAATTAATATGTCCTCAAAACAACAGCATGGCAATTAAAATCTCAGGACAATTTAATTATACTACATCTGAAGATATCACATCTCTTGGGAAATGATAAATTAAATTTGTACGAAAAACTGAATTTGACTTTTATCACCACAGATATGGTGGGGGTGTGGGGCAACTCCCTTGGCCACGGTGGTTAAAGCCATGTGATTGGCTGTTTGAGGATCTGGACCTCTATTAAATGTAATACAAATAGCACTGTAGGAAGATGGGGGAGTTAAGTTTTTTAAATAACAATGAAGTTTAATCTGCCATTCAAATGTGTTATTTAGTCCTAGGTTTTTTAACGTTTGCATGAGAGAGCATGAACAGGGCAGAATAAGCACAGACACAGGCAAAGCTAACAAAAAGAAAGAAGGAGGCAGCCTGTCAGGCAGGTAGGGTGGACAAGACCAAGAGTGGAAAGGAGAGACATTTTTAGTTACACACTCACGTAGCACTCAAACCTCTTAATAATGAATGTCTGAGTAGATGCCCTCATTCTGGTCTGGTAGCACTACCATTTCAGTGACTAAGTTTGGGAGTATCTTGGATGAGTTTCATCTCCTGTCAAAGGTTCAGGCCTGGTCTTGAGAAACGCTGAGTGCTTTCCACTCCCATTGATCACAATGGGAGACAAGTCTGCTCAAACCACTGCAGCATTTAGCCTGAAATCTATGAGGCTATCCCACACGCTGATGGTGCCTTGGAAAAGCAGGAAGTAGTTTTGGGCCATGTCTGAGGGATTTACCCTCCAATGCGGTGGAATTTTACCTGACAGAAGTCGGTACGCACATGTAAAGCAAAGGTAGACCACAGCCCCATTATCTGAAAGAATGCATCAGTCCAGATTGCACAAAAATCCTGAAACTACTTTCTGTCCAAATTAGCCTGCAGAATGAGTCATTACTGTAGAAAGAAACAATCCTCCTACAAGAAGAGCTATGCCTAACTGTAGGGGGTTCTCCAGCTGTGAAAACACAAAATAAACACTATTTAGCATACCCCCCCCCCCCCCAGAACCCAAGAAAGAAACTTTTGAACTATTTAAGGAGAACTGCACAAAAGAAGCAAAACCAAACTTTCTCTTTATGTAGATGTGTAATAAGGAATTTCTTCTAATATTAGCACGGCATTTTGTCTTCTTGATGAATTCTTTTCTGCACAGGTAATCTCGGCCCCTAGGGATGGAAAGATCCCTGTCGGAGGCTGCTGCTAGCAGCTATGCATTTAATCCTAGCTCAGTTCGTTTTGACTTTTCCCCTTAAATGTCATAAACGAAGCAAAAGCCTTAAAAAAATCACAGCTATGTCTTTTTAAATTATAAAGGATGTTGTATGTATCAAAACTGTCTTCATTTAATAAAGCAGAATATTGTAGGACTAAAGGAGTAGCTTTGGCAGAAGAAGAAAAAGTAAACTTTAAGGACTGATTTTTCTGGATTGGGCAGGAAGCGCTATTCAGCGCATGACAAATTAACCACGCAAGTGAGTCACATACACTGGTATGGTATGCAGGAAAGGGAAGTCAACTGTGTGAAATCAAGACCTGCAATTTAGGAACCTCATATTAAATAATGAAAATGCTTAGAAACAGATCTGTTATGATTTGAGAACTGGAAAAATGGATAAACAGAGAAATTAATTATTTATTCTGTTTAAGCTCTTCTCCCTAGAAACTTTGCTATCTTCTCTTTGGAATATCTTCAAGAGAATTATACTTCAGCCTTTTCTCTCTCTCTCCCCGCTTCCCCCCCCCTGCAGCCCTGCAGCCCCTCTGTACAGAAAGGAAAGACAGAGGTGCAGAGGCAAATGGGCAGTCATTCTCTGGAGTGGGACCAGCCCTGTGTGGCTTTGATTTCCTTAACTACATGATATGTACATCGGATCTTAAATTTACATGGTTCTTATAAATTCAGAAACATTCCTTGCCTTGGAGAGTTTTTACAAGAAAAAGTGATATAATTGTATGTAATTATCATATACGTAATATCAATAACTTAATTTTTTGGTTTTTAACTGAGAACATATTTTGGAAGAGAATTATTCTACCTCAGAGAGTTTAGAGCCTCCTCACCTCCTCAACATATTTGATATATCCGATGAAGAAAAACAAAAGCTCCTAGAACTGTAAAACCATTTTAAAGTAAAGCCAATTAGTTAATCTCTGACAAAGCACTTGTTAAAATGCTGATATTCCTTCTGTTCTCACAGTTACCTTCCTGACCAAAACATGGACTGTTAATCTTTTTAGCAGGCTACACAGTATATTTTAATAGCTAAAATATTTTCTTGTGTACAGAAGCCTTTTCTGCAAAGAAGCTGTTGGTAATCATCTTAGAGATTTCAGTTTAACAACAATTTTGAAGTATTCTAATGTTGTTTTCTGAAATACACAAAGAAATTACTGAAAAGGAAAACCTCTGCATTTGTTTATGTGTAGAGAATCTCTTGGATCTAACTGTTTAGGAATATGCACGAATGACACATGCACAATATGTTTAAGAGATTTAAAAAGCCCGAAAGAGAAGTCTCGCATAACTTCCTGATGATGGCTGTTAGTTCTGCAGAACTATATTCCATGTTGCTTCCTCCTCCCACTCTGACACAGAATACACGGAAATATCATGTTGCATACAGTAGCAATAGGAAATATGTTCTAGGAATACTTTGTTCTAGTCACATTATTGCATAAAAACATGGCAAAGAAACCTCAGAGTGTTTCAATGTTAAACAGATATTGACATAATGCAACTAGTTATTACTTACTCAAAGATTTTTCCTAGCTGATCAACATCTGAATTTCCACGGAAGAGTGGTCTGAAAGAACAAAGAAATATTTTTAGGATGTGACTTGCTTTAATTAATGTAAATTTGTATTTGTCATTGACAGCTGCCAACATAGGGTGAAAATACGTTATTTTTTTTGAGACCTCACTTCTGCCTCCATGTTTTATCCAGTCTGTGAGTGTACCTTTCAAGCTTCTACTAAAACCGATAAAAAAGGGAATAGATGAGACATGTTCTTGAGTATGCTACTTCTGAAAATTTAATTGTCCTTTAACACGAATGAAATAACTTTCTCAACTGATACTATCCTATGAATTATACCATTAATAAAATAGATTTCACTATAAAGAACATACTTAAATAGCTGTTTAGAGAGACAAAAACGGAGTGAATGTCATGCAATTCATTAAAACACAATAAAATTAGAGATGAATTATTATGGATACAAATTCAACATTAAATTTCTTGTATACTGTATATTGGAAATGTGCTCCTGGGTTTAAGGGGTCAAATAAATGACAATGGATTTATGAAGGTCTGTAAAGAATGGGTTGTGAAACGGTACAGAATTTACCTTGAAGGAGAGGAATACTTCTGCTGCGTAAATAAAGATATGTTCAGGAAAGAAAGAAATTAATAGGCTGAATGTCCAGACGCTTTCAGAAAAAAACAATGACTAAAAATACTTTCAGAGAGTGGTACACACTTTTTCTTTTCAAAGTACCATTTAAGATATTTTCACTCATCGTTTATAAAATACTATCATCCCATAGTGCCCAAGTAAAATATGAAATTCAGATTTGTGTGGCTGTATGGCCACCTTTGTATTGAATTCAGTAAGGTGTGATCAACAGTGCAATTTTATGTTTAAACTCCCAAGACATTCCAACAGATTACTGACGGATGATTAAGGATCCAGCCAAAAGTGAGGGCATCTGTGAAGATCAGGCCCCAGATGTTGCATACCATTTTGGTTCAGCAAATGGTAGATTACTCCAAGAAACACGATTCAGACACACTGCAAACTGAGATACTAACTTGGGTTGACTCATAGCCAGGCCACCCCTATCTTCTAGAGCACAGCTCTCGGAGTACAGTGCACATGGTAAACTTATGGTTACAGTTTCCAAAACTGTTCAAATGAGACCTGGTGACTTGACAAACAATGCATATTCCTGTGTTTCCACTGGAAGCCTTTGGTTATGGAGAGACGTCAGTTCTCCTGCATCTCTCTGCACTCATTTCTTCTGTCTGATACAGGTCCTTAACAGCAGCGATAGCCAAAGCCATCATTTCACTGTTGCTCTTCATAGAAGACCTCTCCTATCTACACGAGGAGTACTCAGCTATAGTTCTTCCCCTCTCATTGCTCATATGCAGGAGCAGGTGTAGGATCTAGATCTCCTTTTGCTAACCATGAGTTAATTCTGAAAAATGTTGCTTTACATCTTGACACGCTCATGTAGACAACAGAGCTCCCTGTCACTGCCGCCCATTTTGTGGGTCCACACCAAATACAGTAAATAGACCCAGAGCACTGTGACATTTCACAGTTAGACATAATAATCTCTCCAGAAATCTGTGCCACCAAGAAAAAGAGCAGAGCAATAACTGGAAGACATGCTTTGATGAACTAAACACACATTTTGTATCCTTCACATCTGCTGCCATTCAGGTGATGTCATATCAACTTATACTGCAAACTACTTTGCGCAGGGACATTGAGAGAACAATTTCATCAGGTCTGATTTGAAACCATACAATAACAGATTGAAACAGATGGGGTAAAATGCAGTAGCCTGCCACTTGTCCATGAAGGGCTTTATTTATTTTGATTCTGAATAAATAATAAATATCGGTATGCACTGCTTCCCAGATATCCATGATATTTACTAACTACAGACTCTATGACAAGAGTGTTTCAACTCATACTTAGAGGTTTCTGTATTTTTTTAAGCTTTGAAGTATCCAGCAATACTGGCTTCTACAAAAAACCAGCACTTATCTTCACTCAAACAGGAGCATCTACTTCTGCTGTAAGTTTTGAGCCTGATTTTAAAAATGGTCAGTAGCTACAATCCTAGTATTGTTCGTGGCAGCAGACATGCTCTGTATCTTCCAATGCCAGACAATGACAACATTAGACATTTTTTGAATGAATGCTTAAAATTATTAAGATACGGTTACTTTGAGCATTTAATTTTGGCTCCAGCATTAGAATATTGGGGCCCTTTAAAGTAACAAAACCTACACAATCAAATAATCCTATCCATGCAAATGGAAAGCTGACTTAATGTTTTAAAATGTATGCTGAACCTTGCGTTAATGTGAAAGCTTGGCAAAGTCAGCCTTGTTCGCAAATCACCTTAGGCAGTGTCATGCCAAAACAAGTATGATTCTTGGGATTTTTAAGGGAGGTTTTTCCCATCATTGTTGCTGTCTCAGATTCACTAAGGGCTGAAGCAAGAATTTAAATTCTTTTGACTATATAATTATACAACACAAGGTGACCTTCCAACATACTTTGATATTTCATCATAATGAAATGTTATTAATTCATCTTTCAGGTTCCTATCCGTCCCACCATCATGACTACAACAGAATGCCAACTCCAGGTTAGGCACTACTAATGTAATGAAACTTGCCTCATGAATTTTGGCTGGAGGTTCAATTGGAATATTGGACAGATGATTGGGGAAGCAGATCCACTTAATCAGCAGCCATATGAAGATCTCATCTCACATTTTGGCAGTAGTTACTCTTTAGTAATGACTTGCCAGTGCTGCAAGTCCAGTACATAAAAACTTTCACCTCAAGCCGATTGTTTTTTTAATTCTGTTCTTAAAGGTAGACATCAGGTCTCCCAGTACCGCTGAACTGGGAGCATACTCAGCAGCCACAGAAATGTAAAATTCCACCTTTGTTCTTGGTATCTTTCACGTGACTCACTCACCCACTCACTCCCTGAGGTTTATTTATGCAAGCTCAATCCAGAAGTCCTTACTTGGGGATACGCTCTCTTCCCTGTGATGATAATCTGTGTAAGACTGGTTAAATTCTGAGAGTCTGATTTTGTAGAACTCCTTCTTTTTCCCTTGGGAAAGGTGTGGAGCTGGGTTTGTTGCCTGTGGCAGAAGATATGAGTCTGTCCTCTGACTTCAAAGAACTCCTAAAATCTCTGCATATGTGTGTCTCAGGAAAGAGGGATATTCCAATGGAGGAAAGGGCTATCCATGGGGGTACACTTGCCTTTTGGGTGGTTCCTCGATCCTCTTAACCTTCCCTGACTTTGCTTGCTACAAAATCCATGCTCTGAGGGCTCTAACGCCATTGCTGTAACAAAACACACACTTGAGTAGGGAAGAAGATGGGACGGAAAGACAATGCACCTAATTTAATTTCCCTATTTGCTCAAGAAGTCTCAGATGTTTTAAGTCCCCATAATTTCCTATTTTTGTTGGCTGTTGCTTCTTTGATTTCTTAGGGACAGGGGAGGAGGGAAATGTTACAGGGAATCTGCAGGTGTCCATCTTGTTTGATCACTCCTTCTCCAGGCCTTGGAGATAGACTGTTATCCACTGCCTCTGGAATGGTGCCCACTCAATGCAGGAAAACCCCCTTCATGTCTAATGTAGGACCAGAATGGCCTTAGCCTACAGGTATGAAGATGAGTTGAAGGCACCATATTACTACCTTGTCCTGCTAAAATAAACTCCTACTGAGTCAGTAAGCATGAACCTTAGTTCCTGAGATACAAAATGGGCAGCTGCACAATTAAATGGATATTAGTCTGCATTGTGACTATTTTCACAGGATAAATCTATCTACCTTTTTATATGTCAGTCCAACACAAAAGTGCATATAACTCCTGGGCTGCATGAGGTAAAGTGTTGCCAGCAGGTCAAGGGAGGAGACCCCTTCCCTCTGCTCAGCACTGTCGAGGCCACACCTGGAGTGTTGGGTCCAGTTCTAAGTTCCCCACGACAAGGGAGACATGGACATGCTGGAGAGAGACTAGAAAAGGGCCATGAAGATGATGAAGGGACTAGAGCATCTGATTCATGAGGAAAGGCTGAGAGAGCTGGGACTGTTTAGCCTGGAGAAGAGAAGGCTCAGGGGGGATTTTATCAATGTCTATAAATGCCTGAAGGGAAGGTGCAAAGAGGACAGAGCCAGGCTCTTTTCAGTGGTGTCCAGTGACAAGACAAGAGGCAGTGGGCACAAATGGAAGCACAGGAGATTCCCTTTGAACATAAATAAACACTTTTTTACTGTGAGGGTGACCGAGCACCGGCACAGGTTGGCCAAAGCGGTTGTGGAGCCTCCCACCTTGGAGATATTCAAAAGCCATCTGGACATGGTCCTGGGCAACCAGTTCTAGGTGGCCCTGCTTGAGCAGGGCAGGTTGGACCAGATGATCTCCAAAGGTCTCTTCCAACCTCAACCATTCTGTGGTTCTGTGATAATACAGAAATAAAAATACAGATCACGACATAAGGTTGCAATGTGAAACCTCACAAATCCTGAAAAAGTTACCATCTGCTTACAGTTTAGAAGTACTTGCACCACTAATCTTCTGGCTGAAAGGCTCTCATGCTTATATGTAGCTGAACAAATTAGGTTTCACTATTCACCAAATTTAGGCTCTTTTCTCTTGTCCAAAGGAATATACTCAGCTCATGTTGTTGTTTCATGCTGAGTTTCACCTTCACTGAATATTCCATCTATCTCAGCTGGATATTGGTGTCTGAAAGGTTGAGTATTTTATAGACATTTTTTCATGTCTGTGCTACTCAGTAAAAACTGAAATATAATAAACATTTCCTAAGCAAGTCTCCATGAAAAAATTTTCCCTGGTGCAATTCCATGAACATGCCAAAGCAATTCTAAAAGTATTGTATACAATGACAATGCAATGACACCCAAGAGATAAATGTGGTTTAACTGTAAACTGGCCACCCTACTTCTAGACTTCACTTTAAGCCTGTGCTCTACAAAACAAAGAGGGTCCGCAACTTTCCACAAGAAAAGTTAGAGTTTTCATAAAGATTGGAATTAAAGATATTGATAAGCACTGTTCCAGTCTATACTGCAGTGCAGACACAAGGAAAAAATAGTCTAATAAATGCGCAATCATTGGGGCACAGGAAAAGATTTCTGCAGTTTTCTTGGCAGTGGCTGACATTTTGAACCAATTAGTGACATTCTGATTGGAAACCCACCTTTCAATTTCTGACACTGAGTTACTAAACTACAAGTAAAATGGATACCCAGAAGAAAGGTCATGTGATGAAAACCAGTATGGAAGAGGGAAAAAAAGTAAAGAAATTATCTTTCTAACCAAAACATATTACAGAGCTACCATGACAATTCTACAGTTGCCAATACAAGTGCCTCCAAGGCTAGATGAGTCTTTCCAGATATGTAAGAAGTAACTTCCAAAATAACTATCTGGATTCTTTCTGCTAGTCCATTTGCCCAGTGTGGTGACAACAGCAGTTGGGAATCCCATCCCTTTCCTTGTTATATACAATATTCTCAGTGAAAAGTGTGTTCTCGGTGAAAAGTCTGTATATTGGCAATCCACATGTACTCAGTGAAGTCATACAAGAACTCCCTAAAATGAAAAGAGCATCATGGGTGGGGAAGGTACAACTTGCTTTTTGGGCAAGTAGGGATTAGATAATCTGGTTGAAGAGATGGCAAGGAGAAGTGCTGGGAAGAAGAGCAGTGATTTCAGAATAGGTAGCTGCTGCTTTGAAGGCATTAGACAAGATGGGGGAGGTGCTGAAATAGAAAGTCCGCAATAATTTGACATAGCGGAGAGAAAAATGTGAGGGGAAAGAATATAGCAGCGGTTCATGGAAGTGGTACAAGGAATTTTAGAAGTCGGTAAGATTGTAGTAGTTAAGTCTAGGAGTTTGTATGTCTGTGTGTATAAGAGCAACAAGGTGACGGTGAAGAAACTAAAAAAGCTAAAGCCAAGAAACATTTGCCAAGGAATCCTGCATCGTGCCATGGGAAACCTGCCAAGCTACATAGTCTGTGACTCAGAGAGATATTTAAATGATGTTTTGTTTTTTCTTTTCATATTACAAAATGTGAATAGCTGGCAAATAATTTTGTCAGATTCTTAGTTACTTGTTATGAATAAAATATTTTCATTTTTAGAATTAAAAACAAATAGGACCTAAAACTAGAATTATGAGATGACTAGAAATAACATGATCTGGACTGTCCTGTGGAAACCTTTATTCAGAGGGATTATTTCTGAGCTGATTCCTCACTCTTGTTCCCACCACTGTTTCTCTTTGACAGATCCCCTGGAGAAGTCTGAACTGCAGGCACGAAAAGAGAAACTAAGGCAAGATAAAAGGAAACAATAAGTATCGCTGTTTAAAGTTGAAGATCACCGGCCCTTCGGATAGGTAAAATGAATATGGTACCATATAAAACTTTAGTCTGAAAACAGGCCACAGCTGAAAACATTGCACGCTCTGGACAGTTACCCACTTCCAGTCACAAGTGACTTGCCTCAGCTGTTGTGCAATTCAGAGTTCTCATTTTAAACGTAACATTTTTCGTACTTCTCCCTCTCCTTTCCCTTTAATAATATCTTTGTGTGGGTGGGTGCCAGACGCAGCATAGGAAGAAGTTACTTCATGTAGAGCTTATTATACTTGATCACAAATTGCACAAAAATTTTAAGAAACTTATCTTCTCTTCTCCTACATATAAGAAGAAAGATGGCATAGATAAACATTACAACTGAGGAAATACTCTTCAGTTAGAATCTGACAGAAAACAGATCAGCCATCTTGAATTTCTCATTTTAGTCTGTAACAACCCGATTTTTTTACTTGAAATCTATCATTCTTCAAGTAGGATAGTACCACAATCATGAATAAAATCTCTGAGATCACTGGGGCTGTGTCAGTATTGAACTATTATTAGACTCAGATCTAATGCATCAAAAGAATTGCAATAATTATTATTTTCTCTGGAGTTTCTCATGACTGCCTGTAGACAGAAGCAGATAAAGGAAAACAGGAGAAAAACTGAAAAATCTACTGCAAACTTAGAGTGCTCTAGTGTGTTGAATTTGCTTTCCATTGCTATTTAAAATGAAGTAAATGAATTCTAAAGCTAAAGCTAATATTCTGACCCCCAAATGCACATATAGACTTATTTCCTAAGAAACATACAGGATTTCTGCCTGAACTGAGAAAGCAAGGTGCTTCCCAAGCTGTGTGTAGATACAAGCCAGCAAGGGAAAGACCCAGCTGATACAGCAAGCTTCCAGGACACTGTCCATGTACAGCTCCAAAGCTGCTACAAATGTGGCTTTTTTCTAGGTAAAATAGAAAAGAATACTAATAGCAAGAGAGAACACACTAAAAAAGATTAGGCAGCAATTTGGCAATCCACTTTGGGGTTAAGATTGCTCGTCAGATGAATGTTTCCCGGTGTGGGCTGTCATCATGAAAAGCTTGCACTGCTTTGCTGCCAATGATTGTGTTACATGGAGATGCTGGACTTTCTGAGGGTTTTTAACATACACGTTGGCAGCCTGAGAACAGCCAAAGTTGTGAAGTAGACCAGTCACAAGAAACTTGCAGATGGATGTGCATGTTCCCTTTGCATGCGTAACTGAAAGGGAAACATTAGTAAAAAGGAAACCAAACAGGGGCACTGTGTACAGCTTTACGACTAAAGCAGGGCCAGCCTACTGTTTAGATTCAGTTGCTCATTAAAAATACAGCAAAAAGCAAGAGAAAGAGCATAAATGAGAGAAAATATAAGCATCTTCAAAGCTCCCTTAGGAACTAGGCAAAGGAAGATCTTTTTCCGGGTGCCTAACATTTGCTCAACACCTTTCTTGTAAATGTCATGTTTCAAGGTCCCAGGTGGCCTTGGAGCAGAACGATGGGCTTCGTCCCCCACCACTGACATAAAAGGGAGCTTTATCACAGACATCAATGACCCCAGGATCAAGCCAAGTGAGATCTGGTTTCACAACCTCTTATGAGAAGAAAAAGGTGCTTCAACAGAAGGATACACACATATATATATGAAATCCAAAAAGATAACTGCCGATATTATCTTTGACCAGAATATGCTGTAATGTGGGCAGATCTCATCTGTTCCTGGGCAGAACTGCTTCAGCATTCATCATTTAACGCTACTTTTTGAAATGGAAGAGCCTTGATGGGTTGAACGTCCTTCACTTATTCCCTCAGCATGCACGTCACAGTCCTCTTATCTGTGGACATTTGTTTCTCCAGAAGATTTGTAGGCTCATTTCACGAGGGCTTTAAGCGTCGTTAGCTCAGGGAGTGTGATATAACAGTGGCATTTTGAAAACTGTCCCAACATTTGAAGCAAGTTCTGGAAATACATACACGACTGACCTTGGAAAAAGGGAAAGGAAAAAAACCCGTATGGTCTCTGCTTGGAGTGGAAAAAGAAGCATTCCTCTTGTTTGTACTGACAGTTCTACTAGCGATATGATTTAACCATTTGTGTGTTAAACACCCGCCCCATCACTGCACGCAGTTAAGTTACATCTATCTTGTCAGTCAGCAGTTTGAAGTTTAATTATATAACTAAGCTGCAGGCTTCTGCATTTTTATAGCATCCCGAAAGAACTACTGGTATGACAAATACAATATGGTTGTGCTCTTCCCATGATCACTTATTTAGTTTTCTGTATTCTCTTCTCCCTCATGAATCTATTTCACATCCCCTTTCTCAACTTGCACTCTCTAAAACTGCCACGCTTCTTTGCTCTCCTTGTGCAACTCAGTTTTAGGGTTTGAAGGCAGTAACCGAGCTATGGATTAGACAAAAGCTGTCCAATTGGATGGACAGTCCTTCCTCTCCAGTTCACTTACATAAGCAATGGTGAAAATCAGCAAGCACAGTGCTGTGCGCAGGCGGCTTGTGTGTGTCTGCACGGAGCTCAGGAAAATCCTCACCTCCAGGTATTTGTGCGTCTCAACAAATTTGCCCTTATTTTCCTTGAAAAGATCTAAATCCTTCTTCCAGAGCATGCCAGAGCTGTTCTTCACCACTCCTTTCATTTAACTCATAATTTACTCCTCACTTAAAAATCTAGCAGACAGCACTCCAAAACGACACGATAGTCAGAATGTGGAGGTGCTCTTTAATGTTGTATTTTGAAGAAGAGGTTTAAAAACATCTATAACACAGCAAAAGACTTACCTTCAAGGTAAGAAATAGGAGTGTAAATTTGTTCCTAGTCTTTATCAATTACGCAAATGAAATGAAAGCAATCTTCTACACGAAATATCTACTCCTTTATCCTGTATGAAATTTCATTGGGAAAATCTATGCAATTCACAGTTTTCAGAGATACAGAATTAATTGTTTATAGTTCCACAACTTTTCTTGCAATGCCAAGATGACTCTGAGAGAGCTCATCCATTGACAATTACCCTATTTACTGGTCTAAAAAGTCCCTTTAAAATGGACCTTGCTGTGAGAGTGCCTCTCATGCTGGAACTAGTTTCAGTCAAGGGGATATGTAATAGGTTTTCAAGTCTAAGGCCCTCTAATTAAAATCCAATTCATGTTCCACAAACTAAATATATTTTCAGTCAGATTGCTTTCCCAGTAAAGCTTTAAACTAAAAGATTTTGTGCCATTAGGTTGATTTCTTTTGGAATAAACTCTTTTTAACCAAATGTGTAACAGTGTCGTCATCCTTGTATCAGCTGAAAGTCTGTGCACACATAATTATTGCTTGAAGGAAACTCTTACCTACCCCTGATTCTTCTGCTTCAAAGGAGAAGCAAGTTAATGTGAAAGGAACACATATACTACACCTACTGGTTCACTCAATCTGCCCAAAGATGCTTAGCAAATTAACATCCAAGTATGTGTTTCCAGGTTTTCTAGGGTTTTCTTTCTTTCTCAATAATGCTAAGCAAGGACCCTCACAAACTGAAGGATACTCTATAGATAAAAGAGCTTATACACTAAACACGTAATATAAAATAATGAGAAAAGACATAAATGATGCTTTGTTCCATCATTGTGAGTTACACATAAAAATGGTACATCTCTTTGACTAAATTACTAGTCTAACTTTTTTTTTTTTATTTCTAGAGCTGGGAAGAGTAAGGCAGAAAAGTAAATATCCAACTATGAAAGTGTTGGAAAAAAAATCTTAAAATCTTTTCTGTCATCTGCAGTAGTACAGTGACAGAGTGATAATGAGGTAACAGAGTGCATGGGCACTTTCTGAGACTTCAGACAAGACAGCTCCAATAGATGTCAAATTTTCATATTTGAAGGGAAACATAGAATTCAAAATGTTCTACACAATCTAGAACATAAAATTCTCAACATAGAACAAAATCCAAGAAAAAAGGATTTTTTTTTCCCTATGGGAAAACATTACAAGTTAAGAGAGAGAATCCTTGGGTTTTGTCTCCAGCTGGGCTTGAGCTGCTCCTAAGTGGTATTGAGTACATATTTTGATCTATGACCACTTCTGGTGCCCCTGTATTAGGTGTTAATGGCACCTGTTGCACTAAGCCTCTCTAAATTTTCAGATAAACCTGAAACATCAGAAGAGCTGCCGCCCCCCCGCAACTAATATGTCTCATCACCTTCAGTTGTAATAGAACACTCCTGATCAGAAAAAAATCTCTGAAAGGGGATTACAACCCTTCAGACAAGAAAGGCAGGAAAAACATTTCAGTACTAAACAGTAAACTGTTATGTGAGTAGAGGTGAAATTTCAACTTCAGACTTTTTCTCCAGCTGCTGAGTCTGAGTGTCAAAAGACATGAAAGTGGATTAGAAGGATGGTGTGAAGAAAATATTTTAATTTTTAGCAGCTGTGCTGGCTTACAGTGAATTAATAAACACCTGCAGAAAAACTTGAGATAAGTATTTAAGGTAGAAAGTATGTACAGCAACCATGCAAGGAAAACTGATACAGTTTTCAAAGGCCAGTTAAACTAGATATAACTTTGCCCTAAGCAATACCTTATCCCATGCAATAGACTGTTAACTCAGACTGGAGAAGCTCCAAGATTTACATTCACTGGCCCATGACAGTGCACAGTAATTTGAGTTCACCTATTGAGAGCTCTCTGGTTACTTACCCTTGTGCCCGCTTGAATCCTGACCAAAACAAAGAGTAAGTTAATTTCTTATATTGAAGAGAAAAAACAAAAAAGAACTTCCAGGTGATGACACTGCTCAGATGCCACCCTCCCCTACGCAACTACAGCATTAATACACTTTATTTGTGTGTTTCAAAGCTTCCCAAATTAATTTTGGGACAACTTTTATCCCTGCTTTGCATTTATTGAGCCATAGCCCTGCTTCTGTGTTGTCCATGGCAGAATGCTACTGGCTTTGGACATTATTTTAATGGGAATAGCATACAACTCTGTCTTTACAGAATGAATTGTTTCCTTGGCCTCTGAAGTACTGAGCACCTGTAGCTCCTTAAGCCACCCCACATCTTGAAGATTGTTCACCACCTTCATGTCCACTACAAGGAGTTCTCCAAGATCCAGATGGAGTTGGCTGTCATTTCTGAAAAAAAATCTGATTTGCTCAGAATTAAAAAACCACAATCCTCTTCTGGAGTAAGAGAAAAATGGAGTAAAAGCTTCCTTCCATGGTAAGCCATTTTATGCCTTGCTTTCCATACAGTTGTGGCTGGAGTGTTTGCCAAAAATTGAGAGTTTACCAAAAAGTCTGGGCCCTTTTTAAACTCCGCTAGCACTTTCCAGCAAAGTGCCCTCACCATCAAACTCTTAAAAGATTTAGGAGATGAGCAACACCTACCTCTCCTTTTGCAATTACTTTCCAGAAGAGGAAAACTGATTGCAAGGCAGAGGAGAAGTAAGCAAGCCTGTTTCTGTGCCTCAGTGGGTAGGATGCCCAGCTAGGATACAGTTCTAACTTTGTACATATACTTTTACATTGCTAATGGTCTGATGAGATCTAAATGTAATTGAGTATCTTCATTCTTACGGCAGCACTGTACGAATCGTCACTGCCAAACAGGCTTAATTTAACAGCTACAGATAGGAACATAACATAACTGAAAAATCCCTTGCTACGTATACTTCTTGACATGCTGAAAGCTTGCACTCCAATTATTTAGATATAAAGCGCACTTAAAAAATTATTCAGTTGTATAGAACAGTGTGTATGCTGTACTGACATAATAATATAACCTGTTTCATGGGCATAATCTAATAAAAATGATCTGATAATTCACTATAGTTGGTCAAATTCTGGATGATATAGCTGATTGAGTCATTTATCTTTAGGCAACTGATTCAGACTCAGTCAAAATCAATAGTAACGGAATCTTTGTGCCAATTTACTCCAGCTCAGTAGAATAAATGAGTGGAAATGAAGTAAACCCTTGGATAAAATTCTTATTTGACAAATGTCTATATTCCATAAGCACTTATTACTGACAAACCTGCATACATTAGGAGAGAAGATATGAATATGGAGAATATTTAAGAAAAAGAAGTAATACTGCATCAGAGATTGTCTTAGAGTTGCTTCTGGACAGTATGTGTTCAGTGCATCTATAAAAGGAAAGCAGAGCACATTATGCATGATTTTCTGGAAGAAGTCATATGGTTTGACTATGCATAGCCTGACTGCCGTTTCCTCAAAGACTGCAAAATGAAGCATGCCGCCAGCATAAGAGGGCAGCCAGGCATGTCACATGCTGACATCAAGAGCTCTCGACTTGTCAGATCCTGGCTCTGTCTCTAGCAGAGTCAGCGTACCACGGTGGCTGTCTCTCACACGGACTCATTTGTACAGGGCCAGCATGTCGGTAAGTCAAGCAGAGCACGCAAGCAAATGCAATGGCAGTGCCACAGGCACTGTGCAAACAAAAATTAGAAGCAAGGCAACAACACGTGTATTCATATCACAAGGCGAACTGTGGCTTCAAAGGAACAAGGGACAGGAACTAGTGTGAGCTGTATCAGCCCATGCCTCTTCTCTATTTTTTAGTACACAACCTGAGGACTGATGGCAAAGGCAGCTTCAGCTGCGTGTGGGTACCACATGTGCTGCTCTGTGGCAGTCAGCATGCACATGCAGGAGAGGCTGTGGCCACCTCCCTTCCTCCCCAAACTAGGACTCTATCTAGGTCTTTGACATCTGCAACTCCAGCCAAAACACGCACTCCCAGACCAGCTGGCAAGTTCTCTGCAGTGGTCTGAACCCTGCGGCGTAGGTAAGCTTTTCCACAAAGGCAGCGGGGAGCTGCCTCTGGGCACTGTGGTTCCCTTGGAGGAATAGTTTTCCAGAAATCTAAATATTTCTCTGTGACATTTTGAGCTCTCCTCTCACCACCAATTATTTACTTGGTACAAAGTAGTACAATGTTTCAGAAAGCTGTTATGTTTTGCTCTGCTGTCCTTAGCTGTTTTTAAACTCCTGCTGTCGTCTGTTCCTTTAGGTGCACTTTCCACTTCTCTCATGCAGATCTACGAAGTTTTTTAGATGTGAAGAACATCCAACAGCTTTGGTGAGCACCTACATATGGAGAAGTGCTAGTGCAAAGCTGTTGAAAAGAAAAGACACAAATGCGAGACAGATCTGTCCTATATACTTCTGAAGTATTGCATACTGTTTTTATGACTGACCAATGGTAGCTAATTATTAGATTTCTTTTCTGGACAATCAAATACAGAAAACTCAGTAAAGCTGCCCAGATCAAAATTTCTGACTAGACACTCAATTTGGAAAAAACCCCTTACACTTGGGAGCTCAGTAACGTGAGCCACAGTTAAAATCTAGTCTTTCTCCCCCCTCTCCAGAGTGTACCGGTGTCCAGGAAAGGATCCCATACACCCATTTGGAGTTTAAATACCTTTTTTGTAGCCATTTTCTCATGAAAGAGAAAAGTAAATAAAAACAATGTTTAGTTCTATTACTAGTCAAACAAAAGTACACAGAGCTTCCCCCGGCCAAACTCTAGGCAAAAAGCAAAGCCTCTCTCAGCCAAGTTCCTGAAGAGGGAAGCTGTGCAAAAGAGCCAGGGGTCCCTTTCAAAAGGAAAGTCTTTGGGCAGCGTACAGCTGGCTATCCCTCTCCGGGTTGGAGAGGAAGGGGCATGGGGAACATTGCTCTGCTTCTCTGCTGTTCTCTGGCTGGTGGAGCGACCACTGAAAGCTATCGGCAGCTGGGGACACCATCAAAGCAGCCCTTGGGCTGCTCTGGCTTATCCCAGGAATGAACTTGTCTTTGAGAGGCTCCAGAAGACATGAAGGTGGTGCATCTTCACATCAACTAGCCGGCAGCCGTGCCGAGCACTGCTCGGCATAAGGGACCCAGGCGTTTCTGCTGCCAGCTGCATTTCCAAATATCCATTACAAATCCTACGATGTTAATACCAAGGATGGTATTAACAAACATGCACATCATGACTGACATGTTGTGGTCTTTCTCCTAGCCACAAGGTCTTTTCCTCTGACCTCTGACCAGGCTAATTCAGATTGTCACAGAACGTAATATTGCTCCTTTAAGGAATTTATATTTTTTTAAAGATGACGTGTTCAGGGGGATTTCAGACTAGTGCCGTGCCACCTGCACACGAAGAAGCTATGGGAAGCTTCCAGGGGAAGAGCTCTCTTGTGAGCTCCTGCTGGGCTTGATCTGTGTGCGGCTGCCGGCTGTCAGCCCAGAGCCACCTGGCCCTGGTCCCTTGGCCACTGCCTGGCCTGACATGACCCCACACCTGAAATTAACAGTCAAATTAAACTTGGTCAGCTAATGCCGTTTCTGCGGGTCTTCTTACCCCTGCCTCAAGGTTCCCTTCTGTTTTTTGTCATGGGTAGTGACAGTTTTTGGTTTCTATGGTTTATCAACGGTTTCCCTTACCAACAGATCTATTCCTCTGACTGAAAGTCTGGCACAGCTGGAAACTAGAAGGAAAACCACAAGTGAATGGCCTGGCACTCACTTACCACTCATCTCCAACCACAGACCGATACAGTTACTGGATTTGACTAACGGCTATCAATCAGCCCAACTGTAGACACTTAGAAAGATATCAGCTAGAAAAGGCTGGAGGGAAAATGTGAGCTAAAAGCCAACAAGGTATTTTACTTTTAATGGGGTGATGCTGTCTTGGAAACTCACATCTATTTCATACTCGATAACGAGTGGTATTATTCTGACTGTTTGCCCTTCTCTCCATTAATATGCGTTCGTCCTCTGCCCAAAGCCAATGGGAGTTCTGCCCCAGAGGTCAGATTAAACAGAAAACAATCCCGCTTATCTGAAAACTGGAATAACACGAACAAGTGCAGTCTTCTGCCTGCCTTTGTTAGTTAAGTTTGAAGCAAAATGTCATTGTTGTTCACCAGATCACTAAGGTCACTAAGCTAAATTGCGGCTTGGGTCCATTTAATTTGAAAAATGCTTGAAAATAATCTTTGTAATAGGCTGGCCACTTATCTGGGTAGGAAGAAAAAATCCTATTTTATTAGGTCTGGTTTGGAAAAACCATCAGCCTCCCACACACCCATATGCACATGAATGGCAGAAGAATAAAGGAGGAAAAGTGCAAAGCACAGAATTTTGAATGCTGACAAGATCTTTCCAAGGAATGAACCTTCTCCCAGTACAGTTGGTCTGGACTGTGGTGAACTTTTATGGCACTTACAACTTAAATCATTCTTGTAACAAAACAAGATAATTTCCAAAAATGGCAAAAAGCAACTCAGGCCAGAACTGTACAGTACCTTGGTTCAAAGGTTGCAAATCAAGCTGTGTAGCTTTTACAGTTCTAAGCTGCAACATCTACCTTTGCTTGTTAAAATAAAGACAAAACAGAAAAGGAAAAAAAAAAGTTGTTGTTTTAATTTTCCTGCTACCAAAATCTAACTGCGAGCAAGCAGACAAGTGAATGATTACACTTTTGAGCTCTTGGTCCTCTAGATATGTTGGTTTAAGGTTCACTGGAAAACACCAGATAATATGATTGCAAAGTCTGTGTTTAAAATTGCTGCATGATAAAGAGAACAGTTCTCTCTTAAACCACATTTAAAAGGTTTGCCAGTTTATACAGAAGACCCAACTTATAAGCAGCATTCATGCTCAGTTGCTTTTTGCCTAGATGTCTCTACTGTCTTGGTTTTATTATACCTTCCCTCCCAGTTATACATAATTTTTTTTTGTTGTTTTCACTGATTCCTCTTCTGCTCCCTCTATTTCTCTCCTCTTTCCAACATAAATAAGATTTGAAAATACATTACAGCTCTCTCCTCTCTCTGCTTTTGAAAGGCATTTCAGAAATGTATTGAAAATTAGAGAACAGAGCACAAAAAGGGAAGGTTAAGCTAAGAGCTGAAAAAAAGGTAGAAACTTTACCGTTTGGAGAAACACAGGATCTAGTAGGCAAAGCAAAACATTCCTACTGCTGCATAGCTACAGTGCCCGCTTAAAACAGTGAGGACTAAATGATCAGCTATGCTGAAGCGCAGGAAAATAACTGACAAAGAATTAAAATGCATCTGAAATGAGACAAAGCAGTGTCACAGAAGTATGCCTCACAATCCCTTACATGGCAGTATTCATATTTTAGTCTCTTCATTATCTTTAGAGTCTCTACTGTCAGTCAGGGTTGCCTTTTTTCTCCTGTGTTCAGTATGACCAGGATCTCATCTGCAATATCCATACACGTAGCAAGAAGTTAAAAACCCAGTTTGGTGACAATTCACAACAGCATGCAAAACAACTCTTAAAAAAGATCATTTTAAAAAGACAAGGAATATAATCCTTCCCTATGGAAATCCTGGTGATTTTTCCAGGTTTTCCTACCCTGCATGAATCTTGCTAAGTTTATCCACTGATTTCAGTCTGAGACAGAGTTTCATTTATGGCGTGCTATATGAATGTGTGGTCTCTCTCTTCTGGCCCTGTTCAAACCAAAGTATCTTCAGTCACATCTTTGCCGGCACTGATGCACTTGGGCTATGGCAAGAACATGTACTGTACTTAGACAAGCTCCATATTAAGTTGCATAGTATTTTGCTGCTGATGTTCCAGTATAGGATACTTTACTGTTGATTACAGGCTTTAAACAAATGTTTCCACTCCCTCAATGCTTTGGATAAATGAACAATATTAATGGAAAACATTTTTAAGTGATGACATACTGTTACTTAATTTGAAGTTGAGGGTCACTTAGTACAAATAAATCCTCCTGTCAGGTATGCATTCGCAAAGTTATGGATTCATTGTCTGTTCCTCAAGACCATTCAACAGCAAAGCCACTCATCCCAAGGAGTGACTGACCTGGGATATGTCTGGAGTAGAGGACACAGTACTTCAAATTTCCAAGCAATTCCCTGCAATAGCAGAGTTTCTGTGAATCACTTTCCCCAAAGCCCACTGTCCTCTCTACTTCATTCTCCAGATGAAGAACATGCTTAGGCAGTTGAGAACCTGTGGTTCTGCTGTTGAACATACGTTGCCAGATGTATACCTAATTTATTCAGAAGACTACATCTGTTAGAGATTAGCACCTATAGGAGCAGCTAATTCAGACCAAATGAGCGCATGATGAAACTGATGCTAGTTAGAAGAACAGGCTCAAGGATGAACTGGACTGCAGATCTCTTCCGAGATAAAAGCTGTCTGTCCCATTCGAAGCACCAGAGAACCTGCAGGCTCTGTTATGAATTATCACTTTGTTGCCTACTGGTAACAAATGGGAGTAGGTACCTCCTCCTCTGGATAAGGACATGCATACAGTGGCTCACATACTCATGGCCTGATATCCTTTGAAGCTACCTTTGTGTGTATGTGTCTGTGTGATATTTTAGCAGACAGATAGCAACAATCGTACTAGCAGAGTGGCTTAAATTCTTGCAGATTAGCTTGAACACACTCTTTTGCTTGTGCTACACAGCCTCACGAAGACCAGAAGAGAGGCACTGCGAATTCCAGCCTCAGCTTTTCAACTGACAATTCTTCATTTCTCCCATGTACATTGCAATCCTTTTTTTTTGAATGAGAAGTCTCACAGTCCTGGGGACTTACCCGTTGAGGTTTATTTCACAGATAAGACAACTGAAAGCTTGTACAGGATCACTGAAAGAAGCGCAAGGAATGGAAGCTGGGACAACACTATGCAATACCCTCTCCTCCTCGGCAGTTTGCAACACCGTCTCTCAGAGAGATCACTCCAGCTAAGTGCTGTATTATACACAATAACAGAGATTGGCTCCGCCACTCTTTGTGCCACTTTGCTGCACTGAATTGTTCCTAGAGAGGTTACAATTCCCTTTGAAGTCAGGGTTAATTTCCACAATGACTTCAGTGAAGCCAAGAGTTTACTGCATGATCCGGCTAAAAAGAGTTACTCTTTTCACTCAGTGATAGGAGTTCAAACTTTCCTATCCAGCTTCAGCTTTTGCAGACAGCTTGAAAACAGGTGTTCCTGTTACACTTGGCTATTTTCTTCTGCAAACACTTGACCATATTTATCCCACAAAGCGTTAACTGAAACTAAAGCTGCAGAGCCAACTGCTCTTCTTTTGCTCACAAGTAGAGGTGGAATCCAGGGGCAGGTGGGCACCCGGTGTCTCCTTCCACAGACCTTCCCACCACCTGGTTCTGGAGTCAACACAGAAAAAGTACATGCAATGGATCTGACGGCTGCATTTCAAACTCTACTAATAACCTATGGTGTGTTTGGAAAGGAGAATAAAGATTTACTATATTTTAGTGTGAAAGATGCTTTACAATTACTCTATAATGTAAGACACTATCTCAGAATGAATATGTGTGTATTGCTAGTTTTTTTAAACCTGTTAAATGTTTTATGATTAAAGGCAGCCTGTAGGTCCTAAATCCAGTGCTCACATTGCAGCCTGACCACCAGACAAGGCTCTAAGCTTTCATTTTACCACCTCCGTATACATTACCTAGAGCAACAAAGTCCTGGGCTCATGGCTTTTCTACACACAATGATGTAACTCCTCTAATTGGACAAATTTCCATCATTGAAAGATGACTTATATGCCCACAGTTTGTTTTCCTATGTCCATTGTTTGTACCCACCAGGGAACTTGTCCCATCATAGGTATTTTAGTAGAGTCACACATCTCTTATTTCTTGCTACAATTTTCAGGCATGGTTGGTAATGCAATAAGTGTCTCTCATATATTAGGAGCTGGCAGACTAAGCTGAAAAATGAGTCAACTGCTAAAAACATGATTTAATATTTAGAAATGAATAAATAATAACCTCATGCTATTTGTGCTGGAGCATGTTCAAAGAAGGGCAATGAAGCTGGTCAGGGGTCTGGAGCACAAGACCTGTGAGGAGCAGCTGAGGGAACTGGGGTTGTTTAGCCTGGAGAAGAGGAGGCTGAGGGGAGACCTTATCGCCCTCTACAACTGCCTGACAGGAGGGTGTAGCGAGGTGGGGATCGGCCTCTTCTCCCAAGTAATGGGACAAGAGGAAATGGCCTCAAGGTGTGCCAAGGCAGGTTTAGACTGGACATTAGGAAAAATTTCTTCACCGAAAGGGTTGTCAAGCATTGGAAGAGGCTTCTGATGGAAGTGGTTGAGTCCCCATCTCTGGAGGTATTTAAAAGATGTGTAGATGTGGTGCTTAGGGCCATGGTTTAGTGGTGTTGTTGGCCGTGTTAGGTTAATGGTTGGACTTGATGATCTTGGAGTTCTTTTCCAACCTAAATGGTTCTATGATTCTATGATTCTATTTGTGCCAACCTTGTGGCTTATGAAATCCTGGGACTGATGATCTTACCAACAGCAGGTGATTAAAACACCATGGAGCTGGTGCATGAACAGTCTCAGTAAGGAGTCTGTGTGCAAGGAATAAAATCTCCCTCTCGGCTGGATGAAGCTTGAGGCACTGAGATAATACTGTTTTGGTTTGGGGAGGTGGAAAAGGTTTCTGCAAGAGGACTGTCCTTCAAGGTTTTAGGTTTGAATTGGCACCTATGATGTTTGTGAAGATTGCACATGCAGTAACAGCAGTGGACACCCTGAAATGTATGACTTCTTCACCTTGACTTGCTGTGAATGTAACATCGGCTACAAAACCTGATGGTCTTTTCTGATATTTTTACTACAAAGGAAGACAAACTCAGTTGCTTGTGCAATATTATAGTTAAACTTGCCTAGCTGGAATTATTATATAGATATCTGACTCATTAGTCCCACATACACACCTACTAACACCCTAGTCTGTACAGGATTGAAATCATGTAGGAGTGTGGTTTTGAAGACTGAGCATGTATAGATGCACTAAGAACTAAGCATTTAAATATTTTAACATATTTTTGTTAAGACTGCCTACTCAGGAGAGAGTCCAAGGCTGCTGATCCCTGCTTTCTTTTATTGGCCATTTCACCCAGATTCAGATTCTAGTCTTCTTCCCCTCTCACACTCATTCACCTTGATTAAGTATTACCTAATCCAAGCAGGAACAGAGACAGTCCCTTCTTCCTTAAAACACTGGTCATGGCTTCCTGCTTTGGAGCCGCCCCCAGTCCTTGAGCCAGCTGGAAGAGTTTCACGTATCCAGAGAGAAGTGGATGCTACTCCCATGTTTGCCTTTCTATTTCATGAGTTGTTCACTGAGTAGGAGGTACAAGGCCCTTTCCTACTGACCAGGAAAATGCTCAGCCTCAGAGTGACATCGTTTTATAAGTAAGTAATCCTTATTTTTACCTAAACAACAACAAAAAAAGAGCAGCTAATCTTCTTGCTGCATCAAAGGATGCCCCCATGCCATCAGGTCCCTGTTAGTCCTGCCAGCTGTATCTCTGAAGGATTCTGTGATATGGGCCATAGCATACCTTACAATTTTCCTTACTGGTTATTATTATCAATGCACCATAGCTTTTAAATGACAAAGAAAACAGTTACTGTGACAAATACATTTATGCTTTCATTAGATAAGGACAGTCCATCCAAATGTATCTAGAAGTCACTGCAGCCTACTTAATTAGACAGGAGATTTAAGAACTGAAACTACCATGTAAGGAAATTTTCAAGTAATGCTTTATTTGGGGGTGCTTTCATCAGCAGTGCACATGGACAGAAAAAGGTGCACAAAGCAGAATAGTTTCTGCATACATAACACATACACCTGACTACTGAGCAATTTATTGCTGATCTATAAGTAGAGTAGGATCCTCGGGAATCTGTGCGAGGGGGTTCAGGATACAACCTTTGTGCATTCACATATGCAGAAGCCTACAAATCTGCACCATAATTAAAATGTGCATGTTTTAAATATAGCTATGGCTTTATACAAACCTCAGGTTGCAGGAGGACCAGAGTCCTCTGCTGAGAAGTGTTGTTTGTTTAGCTGAATCAGCCAAGATGAGAGAAATGTTCAAATTTACTCTAGGTGTATCTAGACAGAGATATATTTATTTTATTATTTTTTGTGCCTATGAATTCCTTTACACACTTTTGTCTATTTCCGATCTATTTCTTAAACAAATGCTTTGTTTGCATTTGTCTTGAACTGTTTGGGATTAAGGGTGATTTAAATTAAATGACATGACTTCCACTTAGAGACATAGCAATCTGTAACATAGGGACTGGACCATGCATACAGAACTCACCTCTCTCCTGCACTTGTCCAAACTTACAGCACCCTGACTGTGTTTGTAACAGCCTACAAAACTATGTTCTAGCAAACTCAAACCATCAGGTGTCTTCTTGGCATAAACAGGATTCCGATATGTTTTGTGATGCTGTGTAGTGTTTTATTTTGAAACGTGTTCCAGTGAAGTCTCCATGGTATAAAGAGAGTCTCGGTAGCTTTCTTAAAAATGACAGAGCTTTAAAATCTTTCAAAGAGAAAGCAAAAGAGAGCCCAGTAAGACAGTTGAAAGAAAAGGGTGTCTTAATGTCAAACCAACACCTACTTCTAAGCTTTAGCTGCATTCTTGTACTCTTATCCTACCAACACCAGTGGAAATGCAGATCGGTGATTACCCAAGGGCACTACCATTTTCCAGCAGAAATAGCTGTTGGGTTTATTCAATCTTTTGGAAATAATCCATGGGGTTTGCAAAATTTTACAGTTTATTGCTACCAAGGTCACAGTAACATGGGTTTTCTTTTGCAATCCATCAGGACAATCAGAAAGACAACATATATCATACAGAGAGTATTGCAACATTAACCCAATACAACAGTCCATGGAGATAGGATTCGGTGCTGTTCATTCTAGCTTTATGGCAATGAGCCTTGAGATTAGTCTTCCAAATCATGCTTGTATACTGAAGTATGTGAAAGTCATATTGTTTCCAATGAAACAACATAGTACATACAGACTTGGCAGATTCCTGATCTCTACAGCTTTTGACAGTGTCCCAAATTTAGGACTGAGAATGTCAGACTGACCCTGCATTTGGCAAGAATAATAGAAGTCCTGGCTTTATCAAACTCTGCTTCAAATCAGATCTCATTTCCATTAAAAAAAAAATTCTCTGATTTTGTAATATTAATGTAATTGCATTTGTAAACAAGTAGAAAATTTAACTGTCCCTGATTTAATTTACTGTGGTGGATTTGGAGACTCAGTGAGGCTCATACATCATAAAAGGAAAAATAAAAATAAACTGGTCGTGCTTGTATATAGCAATATTTCTTATCTGTCAGAATACTGCAAATTAAATGAGAAAAAAAGGGAGCTTTGAGCATGTAATAAAAGTTCTGTGTTCAGTTGCTTGTCCTGTATCACTCTTATTGCAAATACTAAAATGAAGTTGTTGACTCCTGCTATTTAAATCAGAGAAAATATCAATGGCTTAATGCTATTGTGAACCTGGCAGTATATGGCATAAGACTAAATTTTTAAAAGTTTGCAATGGAGGGTTTAATTGATACTCCTAAAATCCACATTCTTTTTTTCTCTCATTTTCTGACCTCATTTCTGAGTCAGAGACAGAGAGGGTGGAGTATAATAATTCTACCCAGGCCATTTGACCAGGCAAGAAGCCCAAGAAAAATGACTTTTCCATATACTAACATTAATAAGTAGTAGAATCCCAAAGTTATTTTGCAAGACTTTGATTAGTATTTTGAACTTCACATTGTATAAATTAAATAGTTGTTTCTCAATGCTCTTGCTTCTATGGCTTCTCCTTTTAAATTATACTGTGTTTTAGGCCACCGAGTATATAATTTTCTTTTACATTTTCTTTATGTATATTCTTTGATTTCACAGTGGGTGTTACAGAATGCTATACAATTTCTACACGGAGATTGCCCAGGTGATGACAACATGCACTTTTTGCAGCAAGCTCAACCAAAATGCATGTGATTGGGTTAATATTGAGACAGATTTACTTTGTTAAGGTTCTTGGAGGTTTGTTCCTCTCCACACCCTACATGGTACAACCTCCATATTAGTGTCCTTCCATGAGGAAAGACCAGTACACAAGTGTTCCACTCACATTCACAACTCATCTGCATCCAGCTGTAATATTTTGTAGCAAGACAGTTCTGATAGCCAATTCAATTGAATCAGGCAAAAAAAAAGTCTTTCATCTGGGGTTTTTTGGACTACATTTAACACCTCTGTTACCCTGCACTCAGGCTAAATAGCTTATTCTTAAAAAAAATCCTACTTCTGTTTCCTACCTCTAGAAATCTACTTTACAGTGACTTCTGAGATCTCAAATATGCCAAGAGGGGACTATGAGCAAAGACCTGATGCTCCAATGCACAAACTCCAAAGCAAGACTCTGCTGACCACACCATGCCCTGCCTTCCTCAGGGTAAATCCTTTCCAGAATCCAGCTTTACTCAAATTGATCAACAGCCACTCTAGCCCACTCTTATCTGCATTTGGATTCAGGTGTAACAGGAACACAATGGTGCTCATACAGGCTTTACTAAGAGCTGAGGCAGAATCCCTTCAAAAAAGAAAGACTCCAAGCTGGCAACAAGTATGAATTCAAAATAGATATTTCCATTTTGCACTGCAAATAAAACATCCTATCAGGCCTTTCCAATAAAAATGTGATCCAGAGTGTTGTACCAGACATTACTGCACATTTTTTCAAATTTCAAATGAAAAACATGGAGAAAATAAAACTTACTTTCGACGGAACATTTCTGCAAATATGCAGCCAACACTCCAAAGATCCACTGGTGTTGCATAGCTGGACTGAAGCAAAACTTCAGGAGCTCTATACCACAAAGTAACAACCTGTAAAACAAAAAGGAACACAAGAGTGAGCACACTTAGCTACAGAATTACAACCTTAGAAATGTTGTGTAAACAGCTCCTATTTAGTTTAATCCAAACTGTAAAATCTCACAGATTAGGGCAAACTGCTTTGGCCAGTGCAGAGAAAAGGGTCCTGTATGGAAAAACTCAGTATGGATAGCTGCTGTGATGATGAGTTGGGACATGAGGCCACTTCTTGTCAAGAACAGCGCAATTCAGGTTGCAACAAAAATACAACGTCAGAGTACAGTGTTGGTGTGATATCACAACATCACAGCACGCTACCAGAACAACTCTTTGAAGCTTTTGCAACTTACAGACCCCAAACCCTTTCCAGTGAGGATCTGTAGGCTTCGTAGAGCCAATGTTTGCCTATTAAACAAGGCCTCCTTTTCTTAAACGACTTTTCTGGACCCCTTAGATTTAGTCACCAGAGCCAAGCTGGATACAAATAAGCTAGGGAATACTGTGGGTTTACCCATAGGACAAATCAGAGCCTGTAGTCCATGTCTGTCCTAAGCCCTTCATAGTTCATGTATTATTTTTTGTAAAAGAAACGGGGTTAGCTCAAGTGTATGGGCCAACCTGGGCAAAGATATCTGACCTGTCTGAGACGTTCTTTATGAAGAAACTGAAGAAATTATAAGTTATTTTTTTATGGGTTGGATACAGATTAAGTCAAGCCCTCCCCAAAGCTGTGCCGTACCAAAGGCGTTCAGTGCTGTCCACTGTGGTTTCCTCACACACACAGGCACCTTAAACTGCCAGCTGTCAGCTAAGCAGCACGGCACAGGGATCCTTGGCAGAATCCTGACCTATAAAGTTGTGTGACTGCCTCTGCCCACATGCTGCTGGTCAGACCAGCACTAGCTTCTCTCACAATTTATTTCTAAATGATACGCTCTTTCCCAGGGACATATGCCACGCAAAGCGTCTGCTTTTAGGCTGTTCTTGTCCTGGTGGTCATGTCGCAACATATTGCAGAGATCCAGTGGGAATTTTACTGGCACTGCTCCATTGATGCACTTTGATGAGTCCTGCACATTGGACCCACAACAGAGATGGGACAGTTTATATTTACCCTTTTGTTTCCCACAAGTAGACCAAATACAGATGAGGCTGACTGTATCTTCAGCATATTTACAGAAGAACACAAGGAGCTTCTTTGGAGTCCTGTGTGAGCTATTATGTTGCTAGAATATAATCTCACAGCCATGGGAGTATCCTGCTCCTGAATAGAGTTATAATCCAGTGGTAACAACACATGATCATCAGCCAAATACCAGTATTTTCTTAGTGACTGCTATAATTTAAACCTCTGACTATTAACCTGGGGGCAGGGAGGGTCTCAACAACTATGTGTTTGTTTCTCCAACAAACATGAAGATGGGAGATGCAGCATTCAGGAGGAGCATGAAACAAAGCAAAAACACTGAAAAGAAACAAGTGCAAAGATAAGAATGAAAATAATTTTTAAAATTATGTTAACTAGGATAGTGAGTTCTGAATTTCAAGACCAGTACAAAGAAATGTGTAAGAAGAGTGGGGTTTTTTAATGATAACAATATAATTGTCTTCTAAGCAAAAATAACAATGGAAGTAATCAGCCGAATTTGCTGGTCAAAGCCAGCTGCAACAAAAGCAAATACAACATTTATTACAATCATTACATGCCCTGACAGCCTTTGGAACTACTGAATGGCTATTGAAGGGAGGTTCACGGATATTTGCACAAGTGGTCATATTTGCTAACAGTCCTCTTAAACACTTTGATGTCTATTCATAAAATTTGTCTTTGAAACAGTTCAGTAACACAGTGCAAAGTACTGTACTGGCAAGCTAGACTTCCAAATACCAGTCCGCAGAAACAGATTCCTCTGTGGAAGCTGGGCATTACCTAACCCCGTTTCTCTTGTTCCTGATTTGGTACCATACCAGTGATGCTTTTCCAAAATATTTCTCTCTATAAAACCCAGGAAAGTTTCTTCAGAAATTCACTCCAGGGAAAGAAAACAAATATAATGGGAGGTCAGGGATTTTTACTGGAGCTGCCCTATCTGAGTCAGATAGAATTCCTCCTAAAACACATAGATATTTTTCCTGATGCAGATATTCCTCTCCAACTAAACTGCGCTTTTATTCTCTCAGTACATTTGTGGAAAAGCTTGTTGAAGAAACATTGCTTTGAGAAATTAGGTATTACAATTTCAACCCATTACTGTTTGTCAATGACTGGGCACAGTGTCAGGAGCAAGAGCTTGTGCGATCTCTGATCTGTGGGAATACCACCAAACCTCACGATTCCTGGTTTGAGATCCACACAGTTCTCACACCGAGTGAAAAGGTGCTTTATTTTCCCCAGTTCCACCAGTCCTGCTGCATTAAGGCTCTGCACTCTCATAGGCGAAGGACTGGGGGATGCATGGTGGTGAGACAGTTTGAAAACCTCTGACAATGTATGCCCCAGACTGAAGTCCCTTTTCCCGGGAAACGTGGCACAGGACAGCTGCTCCTTTCCTGAGAGAGGCATTGCAGCTCGTGGCCGGTCCCCGGGTGCTCGCTCAGGGGGAACAGTGCTGTTTTCAGAAGGCTGCGGAAGCGTGCAGCGTGTTAGCTGCTTCTCCCACGTGACCACTTATTGGCACAGTTCCCCAAGCATTTGCACCCTGCTACGCTCCATGCATGCATACACAGGAGAGTGGGAGATTTTACTTCTGAGTAATTTGGCAACTTAAACCTTTAAAAAAAAAGGTTTCCAAAGTTAAATTCCAGCAAATGCCCGATTGCTTTATAGTCAGAGAGGAAGTAATCTGCGTTGAGCTGTTTTGATACACTCTGTCATTACTGTGTAATTATAGAAGTGACCAAGTAACATTTACGCTCTGTAATACGCAAGTCTGCCTTTCAAAATGTGTACCTGAAAGGGATCAAAATGTACCAAACGTCAGTTTGCACACAAGTAATGCCACAGATGACTCCTCTAGTGGTCAGGGTCTTCTCCTGAGAAGCACAGGATGATGCAGATGATGCAGTGGTTTTGACACAGAGTTTCACACTCTCTTACCATAGAAACCAAGAAAATATTTGTGGACATTCCATTAATATTTGAAGATAAGTAGAAATGAAAATTATTCTGAACACAGGATATGGTGAGGCTGAACTAGATCATCGCTTCCTCTTTAGCACAGTTGTGACTTAGAATGAAAAAATGCTTTGCTTAGGTAAGCCACACCACCAGTGAGACAGGCTCTCCCTGAGAGATAGAGCACTTGATAAAGAGCTGCTTGATAAAGTCCCATTTTTAGGATGAAAAAAGCAACCACCTGCATTGGTACATTTCACTTAAATTCCACCTCTCCTGAAAATCTGACACACACGTAACATGGCACATGGTGATTGCTCTGTAGGGA
>NW_009258383.1:3091441-3100567 GCF_000687185.1 Egretta garzetta
TTGCTCCGTAGGGAAATGGGTTGGTGCTCACATGCTGACAGAGATCCTAAATTCAGCGCAAGACTCCTAAATACTTTGGAGGTTGTAGGCTTTAGTGACCATGTCGCATTTTAGTTCCGTCATCTAATAAACTTCCCTCCTTTGCCTCCTCCTCGCTTCTCCTCGCTGGCCTGGCCTCTTTAGCTCCTCCCTTACACCAGCCAGGTTCCTCCCAGCTGCCCCCCGACCTCCTGGCTCCTCTCCCCTGCCTCTGCCTTTCTGCCACATGCCAGAGGTCCCCCTGACAGTGTCACCGAAGGTGCCTAACCCACTGCTGCTCATCTGCAAACGCCCGGGTGGACACGGCCCTGCTGCCCCCCTGTGTCCCATGGGCTCTGCCTTCCCTCACATTCCCCATTTGCTCCCTTGCACCCTCAAGCTCCCTCAAATTTCACACCCTGTCCTTTCTTCTTCCAATTGCCTCCAAATGCTCCTGGGCCAGATTAGCTCCTTTTCCCCCTTTAGCTTCTCAGCCCACTCTGCCTGTCCTGAGGATACTCTATGACATTTGTATTTCATAGATTAAGCTACATATGGAAAGGTTTAGGATAATTCATACACTGGAAGGAGTACGTACCTAAAGGAGTAACTATGCTTCTTCTCCAGTGGACATTTTATGTTTCCACTAACCAGGTAAGATGGGATGATGTCAGATAAGAACAGTATCAGTAGCTGCAGATCACTGCTTCTAAAAACTGAAATGCTAATATATTTAGGCAGCACTTCAGGATGAAAATAAATGAAATGTGTATCTGAGAGACATTAGAACGGAAAAGAACAGCTGCGAAAGTCTACTGAGGCTGTCTGACCCCCTAAAGAAGGAAATGTGCTCAGTGAGAAGCAAGGGGAGAGCTGTATTAAGAGTCAAAAGAAGAAAGAGAATTTTGTATTGAATAAAGCTTTCTGCCTTATTATACCTGACAGATGTTGCTATCTGGGACCATCTAGCCCCAGGAGTTTCAATCCTGCACTTCATGGTACCTGTTTCTGATGAAAAATCAAATTAGTGGGAACTATCTGCTCACTAGCAATGCGAACACGAGATCTAGGCATTGTGTCAGTCTCATTTAATTTCCATTTACTTTACAGAGCAGATTTTCACTTTTGGATAACTGCTTAATTTAAATGGATCTGCAGAATACACAGCCTTTTCCAAATATAGTTGCTGTCTGAATAGCATCCAGTTCAAAAAAGACAAACAGAGGTTTTAGGGGTGGGGTTGAGTAACATAGACACAAAAGACTACATTTTGGTTTGCCACAGACTTTAAGTACAGACCAATGCTCAGTTGCACAGCTACAGGAACAAAGCAGGGATCAGACTGTAACACAGCGGCTATGTCTGTGCTAGGAAATTAAATGGGACAGGAAATGTTCCTTTGGCACCGAGACCAACAGGCACAGAGTGGCCTATGTCCACAGTATTAAATTCTCAGCCTCCCAAAAAAGGTGACCACATGCAAACTGCTTATTGGGAATGGTCTTTGGTCCATGTTTAACTGTGCCTAGGAACTGTCTGGGGAAAGGCTGGTTGGCATAACTCAAAACCATGCCAGGAACCATTCTAATAATTTAACAGTATAGACAATTGAGCTCCAGTACCCACGAATGTTTCCTGGCACTCTTTAATCTACTAGCCAGTGAGTCACACTGTGGCCCTGGGTCTTCCTTTCACTCCCAAGAGAAGGCGTTTTGCTATGCTTCCCTCATCTCTGCTGATTCAGAGGGGGCTCCGGGAGGGCGATGGGGTGGGGGAAGCATGGCCCGCTCCTCATCTCACCCAGCAGCTGATCTTATTTTACCGTAAGGGTGTCGTACAGGTCAGATGAAGACATGCTGGAACTGCTTACCATCTATGAGGAGAATCTAACTGACTGGCCCTCATGTAGACACCTTCCTTTTAGACATCTAAACCTGGGTGAGATTAATTCTATTCTAATTAGTTCTGAGGGGACTTTGAAGAGGCCTATAAAAGCTTTTAAAATATTAGCTTTCATAGAAATCATGCCGCAAAAGCAATTAGCAGGATGCTTAGATTCATACAAAGTATCCTTGAATCCAAATAAAAATCTTCTTCCAAATCTTTTGCTTTTGTGATTGTGGTTTCTACTGTATTCCTTTTGGTGCTGCTTTTCTTAATTATATCTGCCATTAGACACTGGCTCATTTAATTGCTTAAAGCATTTCAGCCTCACGAAAGATTATTTGTAATTTTTTTTTTAAGTTCCCTAACATGGTTCTTAAATGCAGTTATTTCGTTCAGTTCTAAGAAGGCTTTTACACTATCTTTTGAGCATCTTTTTGAGTCTTTTAAATTTATTTTTGTCCTTTCTTTTTGATTAAAAATGAGGGAATACAACTATAAAATATATGGTGCAGTATGTAGAATATAGCTCTTCAGTGTTGCTTCGTGGTCTCTCAACTTCAGAAAAAATCTACCGCTTCAAACAGTTCAGGAGGATTTAAAGTGGAATCTTTCCAACTTCACTATGGAGCTGCTACTGCATGGCTTCTTCTTCAGGTCTGGGACTCTCAAATGACTTGCGCAATTTTCTTCAAACTTTGTAAAAATTTCTCCTCAGCTGTATGACTAAGCCTGACACATTCACCACAGACTAGTTGGAGGGGACAGAATTACAGACGATGAAAAATCCAGGCTTGCATATTGATTGAAGCCTGGCTTCAATCTCCACTAGGGAGAGACTCTCTCTCCCTAACACACCTCCCTCTCACTTGCTAGAAATACTGTGCTGAATCTCTGCAGAGTCTGAAGAGACCAAATGCAATTTCTTAAATGAATATGCTTAAAAATGGCTCACTGGTCTTACAGCGTAACATTACTTAAAATGAAATCAATGTAATATTAAAAATTGCTTGGGAAAAGAAAGAACTTGTCTAATCATATTTCATCACCTGCAGTTTGGAATAGTGACTGACATCCAGGATTGAGCAGGGCAGAAGTCACAATTCAGAGGGTAGGTGACACTTAGGTTACGAGGTGATGGCATTTATACAGGATCACGGGCTTTGACGCTTGCCCTGCACGCTGCTTTGTGCCTCCCCGGGCAGCCCAGGGTGGCCCTGCTCTGCACTGTGCACGCCAAATCGCCCCTAGCTGCTCCGTTCCAGCAGCGGGGATATTCCCCACCGCTTCCATGCCCCCCAGGGACATCCTAAAGACCGGCGGGAGCAGACCACACCTATGCCATATAGGCAACCTGTGTGTGTGTGTCTGTCTGTCAGGAGACAAGGGAAGGGGTAGTCTGGGGTGTGCTGGAAGGGGGGAGCAAGGGGAGAGGAGATGAGGAAGGGAGAGAGGGATGTTGCCTCATTGCACCTTGCAGCACCTTGCACAGCAACGGGGAGACAAGCCCTTCTGAAACCTGCCTGTCCAAAAGGCCAAGATAGGTGATGGTAGCGTAAGCTTTTTAGCCTTTGTACAATGACTTCAAGACATTTTTCATCCCTGGTTTGGAAGAGCAGTGTGTCTGCTGGGGACTGTCTTACTCTATTTTCCCCAAATGTATACATTTATACAATGTGCTTTAGTTTCCAGGGATAATATCAGCCTGGATAATTATATTTGTTTAATCTCTTTTTTGAGTAGTGGTTCTTCTACTATTATGTAATTGTTTTCGGTTCCATGACAGACATAGGTGTAGCTGGAGAGAACGTTTCTTTCTTAGAGAAAGATTATATTTTGTATGTTTATAGAAACGTTAAAATAATTTCCCTTTTAAAGTAAAAGTGAACCAAACTACCCTGGTGCCTCTTAGAAAGCACTGTATTTCTTGACAAAAGGCTTAATACATATAAAAATGTCATCCTTTCGAGTGCTATGGGTCTCATGAAGTGCACGTGGTAATAGCAATTTTATCTCTTTATTCACTTTTGTCTTCATTTTAGGCACAAGCTTAATTAACTGCTTTGTGTAGAGTGGAAGGATTGTTGTTATTATTTTATTGGTTAAAGCATCAAGCAAAAAATTATCTATTTATAGAAGACACAAATCCTGGTCACATGTACCACCCACTATCAAGTTGTTATTTTAGAATAGGATCTCTTTTTGATGCTAGAACATTTGTGCTTTGAAGAAAGCAAGTTTTAGCATCTACTGTAAGATAACTTGACAAATAAAGAAGCCATTCATTTCTTTGGTGGTTTATACACACAAAACTAATCAGAATTTTGCTTTTTTCATTTCTAGGAAGAACCACATAACCCAGCGTGATGGTGCTGCTGAAGAATATTTCTAGGTACTTCCGTTGTCAATAGGAGTGCATGCGTGCATGCGTGTGTGTGTTTGCACACATGTGTGTGTACATAAAGACTAGCGGAGGATACTTTACCTACATTCAGTGGTTTTTACCGCAAAAGTCTCTGCACACTAAATAGCTGTGTGCAACAGCTACTAGAAAGGAAAACTGGCTCTTAGAAGAGGTAATATTTTCAACCATTAGTGATAATTCAGAACTTAACCTCAAAACTAATACAAGGAAATATATTTCCACTAAGCAGAATATTTCATAGAATTCTCTACTGACACCATACAGAGAACATTTCTGAGACACAACCTGAAACTTCACTTGAAAAGTGTTTTATCTTCATATGAAAAGAAAGAAGCAAGAATAGTATCAACAACATTGCTGTAAAGGATCCAGAGCCCACGAAAGTCAAAGAAAGCCTTGCCAGGGCTTGCTGTGTATTAAAATCAAAACCATGATACCCTAATCTCTGAGCTGCCGAGCAGCCTTCTGTGGAACATGGGACAGCTCAGTTCTTTACAGAAGTGGTCAGCTTTGCATGCAATGAGGCTTGTGCCGATATTGCAATGTATTTACTTATAGAGATACTTGACAACACTGAGAGTGACAGGCTTTAAAAAAAAGTAGCCATTCTTCAGTCATGCTTCAAGACTCAATAATCAGACAAAATTTGTACACTGAAACAGCAAATTCTAATAATCTACCTCAGCTGAAAAAAACATGAAGGCAGAAATAAATAAACACCATTGGCTTCTTATGTCGATCAAGTCAAACATCTCCTATAAGAAAGAAGAGAATTCCTTCCACAATACCAAAAGAAACAAAACATTAAAAAGGCAGCAGCCTGAGACTGGAATACAGCTCTTGTTCTGGATCTGGCTGCAGCAATTTGGCACGTTTCCACTCACGTCAGTCACCTGTTGGCATTAGCTAGCTGAGGGAACAGTCATATTTTCTAGTACCAGATCTTGGGCCTTGTTCCAGTTGCTGTGCTCTACTCTGCGTCTTTAGGTAGCCACAAAACCAACTCATCTAGGATCCTACATATTCCCACTGAGTGGAATCCAGCTCTTCCACAGTCTCTTACATCACTTAAGCCCAGTCCCTGGGAAAAGGAGAACATGCAGCCCTAACTTGGTCCAAGGACCAAACCATGGTTGGCTCCATGCTGATATCCCCAGAAGCTGCCCTTGTGACTGCCTGGTCTCTTCCTGAGTTCATCACGGCTAGACTAGAGAATCTGAGCCTTACCACTTATGGTTTGGCTTTATAATGAAGACCAGTTTTCCATTGCTACTAGAAAACCAGAGTCTGGTTAATAGAAAAAAGTCTCTCCACTTCCTGGGGTGCTGTGTTAGACTTTGGTTCTGAACAGAAAAAACCTAAATAAAGCAAAACCATGAAGGCCACCACAGACCTCTCTCCCATGGAACTTGGGCCTACTTCTGTTTTAAACCATCTCTAACAAAAGGAGACGATGCACAAAGAAAGTACTGCCTCAAAGAATGGATTAAATACTGCCAGTTTGCTAGGTGAGAAGCTTTACTGTGGGCTCTACAGCTGTTTCTAGATGAGAAAGAAGGTGGAATTAAAAAGCTTTTAATGAAGCACGACCATCAGAATTGACCTGAACAAATGAGTCACTCTCAGAGTGACTCTGTACCATTTTGAGGCAAATGTAACCACTGGGTCAGAGTTTAACACAGAATTCTGTTAGGATCCTGAATTGTTATAGACTATTATGAATAAAAAGAAGTTTTTCAGCCTAGGACTCTAAAAAAAAGGGTAACTTGGTGCAAACAACTTCTACAAGATACTGTTTTCATTCAGTTAAGAATGAAACTTATGAACTATTGCTGTTATATGCTCATATTGAGTTAACGGCCAGAGCTGAACGGGAAAGTAAGGACACAAATAGCAATCAGGGCATTTAAGTAAGAGAGCTATACCTTGTTTGCATATGGCAGGGTGAGCAGAGGACATGTGTGCATGAGCAGGTTAGCTGCTGAGTAAGAGCTTAACTGATCTTTACCCAGAATGTGTAATGAACGTAATATAAGCTTAGTCCCAATTAATCTGAAAATATTTCTCCAAATGTCTGATTTGGGCAAGAGTAGTCTCTGGCACATCTAAAATTAAGGTGTTTGTCTGGATAACTTAGAAAGCTTATGCACACAAGACATTTTATATCTCAACTACATTTCAGCTACAGTTATTAAAAATTCTTGTTGTAACTTTGGGCTCTCTTCTGTGTCCCATCAACTCCTAGGAGAAGCACTCATCCACTGGTAGCACGAAGAGCTGTAACCTTTCCCCAGCAGCATAGCATGGTACGGTGGGAGCTCCCACAGCACCTGATACAGTGTTATGCAGCCACACAGCTCTCCTTCCCCAAAGCAGACTGGGGCTTTGATGCCCCTGTTGGAAGTGGAAACTTGTGCTCCTAGTGATAGAGACTCTACCAAGGCTTGAGCAGGGGCCTGGACGCAAAGTACCAATTTCACCGATAGCCTGGTATAGCAGATATAGCCTGGTATAGTACAGGCTGGTGGAGCAACATCTGTCAGTGATGCTCAAGTGAAGCAATAGCTTCCAGTTAAACCTCCTGTACTACAGCAAAACCCAAAGGGAACCCAGGGCTGCCAACAAGGCAGCTTCTCTGCAGTAGAAGTTCCTCTTGGGATGTATCTGCCCTCACTACTTCACAAGGTGCAGACTTCAATCCTATTATCGCCATGATGGCTGACATGAAGCTGGACATTTCTACACCTACAGCATAAAGAATTTGGGCAACTCTAAACACTGCAAATCTGTTCTACATTTGAAATTGAATGCAATAGATTTTACTGTGGCTTTAAATGAATGTATGGCATTAAATTGAAGTAAAAATGTAAATGATACCCTAGAGATGAAACTCGTATGAAATGCCTTTCAAGAGCTCCCTGAAATTACACTTGGGAAACAAAACACTCATGAAACATCTTTCTTTCTAAAAACAAATGAAAAAAGAGGTTTGCAAATATACAGCTTTCCAGAACAAAAGAGGAACTTGCTATATACAGATAATGTAGGTGTATGTGTTTATACATACTTAAACATACCACAGATCATTAAGTAAGTATCAGCAGGACAAGGACCTGCTGTAGACATGTGATTTCATGGCAAAACCAAGGACTGGATAGAAAGGACAAAAAGACCAAGGTGAGTCTTCAGGCTGTCTGAATCTCACATTTAAGCAGTTTTCTGAGCTTAAACCCAATAAAATGTCATGCACAATCCACTGACTTTGAAAGGCTATGAGCTTTGTAGGCATCTTTACACACCAAATTCCTCTTAGTCTGCAAGTGTCTGTGCGTCTTAAGTGTAGACGGTCACACACATTAGAAAGGCCTGTGCTGGAGAAACAAGCATCTGCATTTCAGCTGAAGCTCTACTGCATGTGATGCATTTTTAGGCAGACAGGTGCCCTGAATACCTGGATGTTCTCAACAGAAGTCCATATGGAGTCCTACCTGGTGAAGCCTGTTATTCAGAGTGGTAGTGGAAGCAATACGTGTTTGCATCCACATTAACATCTTGTACAGATGTTACTATGTTAATCTCAAAGTGGAAACTCAGCCCGAAGGGGACTTATTTGGCACCTCCTGCATCCAAGCAAATACTTTGACCACTAGGCTAGGGTTTTTTTGGGTGACAGCTCTTTCCTTGCCTTTCCTGAAGCCAAGTCACTATTCTGCCAGGAGTATATGAGTCATGGGGCAAGACCGTGTCTGAAAGTAGCTGAGTGCTTAAGAACAATCAGCTGGAAGGGGCGAGGAGGCGAGTTTCTGGATACTGCTCTCTGGAATGTGTATGCATTTTACATTAGACCATCACTGGATAAAAATAAAAGCAGGCATTAATTACCTTAACCAGGCTGGATTCTACTTTGGATCTAGGCAGATTGTATTCCATAGACTCTCTGACTCTAATGGATGGGACTCATAAAAACTCTAGAAGATGCCACTCTGTTTTATTCTGTGGAGAAAGAAGCAACATCTCCTCCCTTGCTACTTGATGCACTACTCACTAGCTCAAACTTAGGATTCACAGTACAAAGCGGAGCCCAAGATTTTTAAAGAATCCAAAAGAAAATTTCCTCCACTTATAAATGCTAGAGGATTTTCTAAACTGATATTAAGAATCAGAAGATTTAGCAGAAAACCAGAATGTTACAGTTGGTAGAATACTAGACCTTGCCAGGCTTTACTTCCCAATTTTAACTTTAAAGCTTGTATGATTAACTTATGTTATTCTCAAGAATCCAGACTCCAAGGGAAACTAATTACAGATAACATATTATATTAGTTGGATGAAAAAGATCTGAATTAGCCTAGATCACTGAAGACACTACTCCAGAGTGATTATAGACTTATAAAAATAAAAAATGTACTATTTGTGAAAATGATGCTGTAGAACAGACTTCTACAGATGACTCATCTCTCTCAAAATTGATACAAAGCATCTTATTTAAGCTGAAGAGATAATACCTTAAGACAATACAAACAGGAATGTTCAAGGTAACGAGTGCTTTCATGTTACAAGTTCTCATGTCTGAGGGCACTGCATCTGGCTAAAGGACAATGAGATAAGAACAATATTGCTAGTTACTAACAAATGGCAGATAAAAGAGCTCTTCTGGATTCTGATTAAGTGACAGCATTCTACGCATTCCTGTTAGTTGAGAAAGTTTGCCTGAGAACAGCAGCTATGTTACATGTGAAGTACCACTAAACAAGCATATCTCTATGTTTTCAAATTCCATCGTGAGTAATGGCTCTTTC
>NW_009258383.1:3100581-3132942 GCF_000687185.1 Egretta garzetta
CTGTTTCCCTCATCTCTTTAACTTGAACAGAAGCTCCCTCTCTCCTTCTGGACATGAAGGAATAACTTGCTGTGCTTCAGTTTCCATTAAGACATATAAATGTATATGCTGAAAGTAAAGAGAAGTTCTGTAGGACTCCATGGCTGCAAGCCAATGTTTACAATCCCCTGGGTGGGAAATGCCGGGTGAAAGGCTCTCCATGTCAGGCTGTAGGAGTCTTTGCTGTTGCCGCCAATGACCTTCTGCCTCTGTTTTCAAAGTAGCTCCCATGTTAACCCCTCGCACACTGTGTGCATAGAGGCCTTAGAGAGGAAACACTTTTCTCCGAGAGTCCAAATCCACTTCCAGGCATCTGTTTGACAGACTTCGAGTTCAGCAGTGATTAAGGGAGAGTAGACTAATATATGTCCTCTGCATCTGCTGTTGGAGCTGTGGCACTGAGATGTATTCTAATAGTCCAGAACTGGGTTTAACTGTGTTCTGCATGTTACAAAGTGAATGATCTCAGCTTCGGGCAACGGACATCAGTTTACAGGCACAGGGGTTGTAAAACATTGAGCATACTGAGTCTCCAGGAGAGAAAGCAACATCCAATTTATGGAGATATATTTTAGTCCTCTCTGGCCAATCAGTAGAACTGTTGTTTGCTGGTATTGGCAATACCTTCTCTGGGGTCTCCTCAGGAGAGGAATAATACTTAAAATTGAAGACAGGCTGAACTGCCATTGGCTCAATGGAGATACGCCACAAGGGAGCACACAGTATAGAATGGAGATCTGCTTTAAAAGGTTTTGCCACTCTCCTGCCTGAGAAAAAAAGGTACAATATTCAAGGAGTTCTCCTCCTGTGTCACATCCCTTTTGCTGCTCCGTGAATCACTCATGGCTCCTAACTGTTCCAGGAGAGTCCTTATAAAAATTATAAAAATGGACATACATACAAAAAAGGTCTTCTAAAATGTGTATCACAATATGTAATCCATCCTTGAAAAGGGAGAATAAATCAAATGGGAACTAATATTCAAGAACTAGTGTAAATATTCTCATGGTCTCAGAGAGGGAGCCAAGAGCTCTTGTGATAACATCAACCTTACTACAAGTTGACCTTGGAATAATCAGTTTCATAGTCTATATGTGCTTCCTCACCATCATGATGCTTGTCCATGCCTTTTCCCCACAAAGATCTGTTCTCAGAAGCAATCATTCCATGCAAAATATCTCCCTACATATTCCTCTGCAAGAGAGTAAGAGCGCCTGCCACCTCCAGAAAACTTTCACAGCATTAACAGCCACACAGGGACAGCAACATCCTACCCCGCTACATGAACTTTCAGAGGAAGACGCGTAAATAACATCCTCACACGGTCAGGAAATCCTTCAATGCATGGCTCCATGGATGATGAGGAGGAGAGAAGAGAGAAGCAGTGCTAGAAGCTAGAGCTTCTGCAGAGAAACCAAGCCCAAGTGCCAACACCTCTGGGATCGATATAGATCAACCTAAAGAAGGTACAGAACAAGCTGATAGGACTTCATCTATTCTTCTGAGGCAAAAATGTCATTCATGAAAAAGCTAATGTTATTAGGCTGTGCTAAAAAAGCCAAATAGACATCTCATAAAAAGCTCCAACCTAACTCCAGTTGCCCATTTAATTCCTACTGATTTCAGTGGAAGCTCTGGATGGTTAGAGGAAGACATCTTCAGACAGTGGAATAACTTATATTTAGACCTATCCTTGTTTTTAATTGTTAGTATTTTTAAAAGTTTTAGAAACAAGAAATTAGAAATAACCTGTTTTCTAGAGATTATACATTTCCCTCTAATAAATACTATTTTTTCTAGGAAAGTGGCAGTCTGCAAGGAAGAGGATTTTTTTATGACAGCAAATGAAGAACCTATTTAGTCTAGAATATTTTTGTTTTTTTAATATCATGAAGTTATGCTACTGCTGTTTAAAATCATTAATGGTTGTGGGACCAGAAACTAAGCGTTTTCAAGAGCTAACAGTATGATTGTTTTTAGAGGGATACTCTCAGGCTGAATTTAGACCAAGTTAGTTTTTGTAATACGAAGCTTTTACAAAACATGGGTCTAAATGACCCCTTCTTAAGCTTTTTTATTTACAAAGCATCTTTAAACACCAGACAAACTTTGTTTTGTTTTGGGTTACTGCAAGAAAATCTGAAAATGAAACTTGTTTGAAATGAAGTAGGAACAAGACTAAAATAACCCATTAGCATAATCCAGCAGAAGGAAAACAGAAGTGAACAGCACAACTAATGACAAAAACAGAGTGGATTTTAAATCTTTTCAGTTACAGTAAAGGTGGTATCAGCAACAATAAAAGAGATGATGCTTCTGAATAACTGAAATGTTAGTCCAGCAACATGCCTTGCAGCCAATTATGTGGAGACGCAAAGTATTTCTTAAAACAATTCTGTGGTGTAATCTTCAGGATGAAAAATAATGTAGAGTACTGCAGGTGACCTCTCTTAACCATCTTGCCGCTCCTGTCTCTAAGACCTGGGATGAATGACAGTTGACTGGGAAATGCTGTGCACAAGAATGCCATGTGTTGGAGCTCACATGTGAGGTGCAAATGTAATTTTAATCAATTACATCTCAGGCAAGTACAAAGTAGATTACTTTCTGCTACCATAATAAGTGATCTATAAAGCAGCTTCTTTTTCAAAGTATACAAGACTTGCCTTGTCTTTCACTGGAGAAGGAACCAGTCTACTTACGGGAAATGATGCCTATTCTAATTAACCTGACTTCCAGTGAAGTTGTACATATTTTTATGATAAATAGTAGCTCACTAGGTTGCAAATACATGACTTTTCATTTTCATGAGAGGAAAAGATGAATCTGTAATTTGGGAAGGAATTTTGGTATCAGTATATTTATGTTGCATAGCTCCTGAACTTCACTGACTTCAACGGGACTTGAGTCTCATGCCTGTCAGAGATCAGTAGCGAGCCATGCTTATCTCTACCATAGATCTGACCCTTTCTTCATCTACTATTTTTACACCGCTTATGACAGCTTGTTCTCAACTGACGTCCCTAATTGTGAATAAATTACATTTATAGATGCCATTAGGGACTGGAAATGTGTAGAGAGTCTTTAAAGTGAGTAAGAATCAATTTCCACATGTGGTAGGATACACAATGGTTGGTTATAAGGGTATGAAGAAGGGATCCATGCATAGAAAACAGCACATACATTAGTAAAAACTGAGTGATTTTGCACCTCGGCTTTTACTGTGGGAAACACAGAGAGTCCTCTGAGTCCCTCTCAGAACTCTGCAGATTCCTTCTGGTAGGGGACAACCATCAGAAGCTGCATGTATATAATACACTCAAGCTTCTAGCATGGCCTATTACTGGAGTTATCTGTATATGACCCTGTTTTCAGGGTCACCAAAATTCCACTGATTACAATAACATTTTCCATGCTGGATCTCCCTGGAATATACTCAGATTTATTGGAAGATTTCAGTTGAAGCTGTTCAGGGGTTTCCATGAGTGAGGCTAGGGAAAAATACATGGTTTGCCCATCTTAAATTCTGGTGACCTTCTTTTTGAGAAGCTCTGGTGCCCTTATGTTTTGGAACAGGGGCTGTGGAATTTGGCCTCTATGTCAAGGAGCTGCCTCTTGCCATCCTTGTAAAACTTGGTTCCAAATTTGGCCATGTCATAAATCTGAAGACCTGCACATGTTCAGTAAGGATTTATACTAGTGTATAATTGCACTTTCAGAAGGTTTTGTTTTCAATGAGCATGCTTCAGGCCAGCTCCAGGGGGCTCAGCGGGACATCATGGCATCTCAAGCTTTTGACTCAGTGCAGAAAGCCTGTTACTCTATAAATGGTCTATCCCATGTTTGAAGAGGAACCTATCAGACTCAGCCACAGAGATGAAAATAGTGGGACACGCTGGGGGAAGAGACTATGAAAATCAGATTAAAAGAAGAGATTAAGACATCCCCTTGTTGGGTTGAAGAACAATGGGGAGGGGGACTGTGTGTGGAGAGTTGGGGTGACTGACACTGGCTGAGAAAGAAGACTATGAACTATGGAGGGAAGAAGAAGGAAAAATGACCAGTAAGGCATGTGAGACTAGGATCAGACAAAAACTTTTAAAGGCGGTGGGGACTGCTGAGGAAGGCCTGGAGCTGAAAGCAGTGGAGACTGTGGAGTTGGTGAGGGGCACGTCCAGAGCCCAGTGGGAGGGCAGACTTCATAGCAGATTTGGGAGGGGAGCCAGATTTAGTAGAGAGAGGAGACTGGGGTGGAGGAGAGGTAGGAAGACAGGTTTCAGAGGAAGGAATATCAGTAGCTGTGTGTTGGAAGATGAATGGGAATCTGGGAAATCCACTGGCAATGCATCCTGCTTTCTTTTAGTTTAATCAGCAACTGATTAATGACAGCCATCCACTATGGCCAAATATTTTGCTAGCTCTGGTTGAAGAAATCTATGTGACTGATCCATAGGTTCAGCCCCACTGATAACTAGCGTGCATATGAATATAACACCAAGTAAAGGAATTAAATTTTTTTATACACATTTCTTTTCTTACGGAAGAAAACTGCACATGTACAAAGAAATACTGGAATAGATGACTTCCATATTTTGCAGCTAAAACCAATCACAGAAAAATCTGCCCTAAAACCAAAAACACAAACAAAGAAAAAAACAAAGTACTTAACGCCAAAAAGAGCATGTGAGTTGGGAAGTGAAAACAAGCCTGTGGCAACAAGGGCCACTGGTCCCTGGAAGGTGGTCGAAATACATCCAAAAATGCTATAGAAATATATGACAATTTAAGCTCATAACAATAATTTCTTCCCCATTAGTCGAACTACGGACCTGCTGTAGCTGCCCACCCTGTCACTGCCTAGTGAAGTTTGTTGTCTTCTCTATACATGTTGATAGTTTTCACACCAGCTTTCGTCTTTTTTGGAGAGGCTACCTAATATTTGCAAGGCTATTTTACCTGTAGAAGAAAATAACAGCAACCTGTTCTTGTTTTCTCTCTTCTTTGCTGTGTACTAGTAGTAGCAAAATCACTTACTACATTGTGTATAGTAAATCAGGAGTACAAAACTTCCTTAAGAAGATGCCAATACCTTAACTGTTTATAAAGACAAAGAAAATAGAAAAACAGCGTTGAACTAGCATGTTTATGCAGCCTCCTGTTTTTATCCAAGTGTTAACGCTATATTGTGGGCTTTTCCCTAAACCAGATAACTGTAAGGACTGATTTCATTGATGAGTTTAAAAAGGCAGCATTCACTGCTACTGAGGGTCTCCTCCTAGCAGCTGTTGCTGTGATGGGTTGTCCTTAATGAAATTTTCTCCCTCTTCCCTCTGAAAACTTAACACCTATAATTTAACATGTAAAACACAGCCTCTGTTTAAACATCTCACAACAACAAAAATGCATATGCATTGACATCATTTTATTTCTTGTAACAAAATCATTAGATTCATGCAGCAACAACCGAACTGCTCCATACACAGTATATAGTTAAAACTGCACAACTGAAGCCAAAATATGCACAGCTAAAAGGAATGTTACAGGGGGGCCTCTCTTAGTGAACAAAGCAGGCTCAGTTTGGCTCTTTTTCCCTAGCGCTACCACATCCGCACATCGTTAGTTGGAAAATTCCAGATATATGCTGTAATTTTTTGTGCTTTTTTTTCCCAGTACACTTGAGGCTTTAGTGTCCAGATGCCATTTTCCCCCCCTTATCTGTCCCTGCTAGTTTGGGTCTTTGCCAGTTGTGGTCAACAATTAATACAGCAAAAGAAAAATACAGTACACTCCCTGGCAACTGGCAGAGGCTCACAGGAAATACCAAATAAAAACTTTATTATGTATTGTTTAACTATTTTGTTTGCCTGTGGGCCACCCTGTTGTTGGTGTAATTTAGAAAAGCATGCTCCATCTGGATGATCTGTGCGCAGGCTCATTGTTCCCAGAATCTGTCACGCACAATCACTGCTTCAGCCTGTGGCCCTCTGCAGAAAGAAGCAAAGGCATGGCAGCCCTCCAGCCTGCATTCCTTTTCATTAGACAACTTGTGACCAAATGTTAGAATAGAAGAGTAACCTTTTAATATTCATGTAATTAATTTACTTTCCCCTTTAATTATAAACCTTCACGTGAAAAGAAGAAAATAAAAAGACTTCCCTTCATGATTCTCCTCCCTCCCCCATCCTTTCTATTTGCTTTTTGGGACGCGGAAGGTGCTGGGAGTTTCATTATACATAGGTATCGGTACCTCTGTCTATTGGGAAATTCTCATGGTCATAATACGTTTGTGGGCTTTTACTTTATGTGTTAATTGCTTTGGTACATGGAATAGATTCTAAATTGTAATAAAATGGGAAAAATTAAATTCTTTCCTTCTATATGCCCTTGCAGCATCTGCTTCCTTGTCTTAATCAGTGGGGTAATCCATTGAACACAAAGCCATTCTTCTATATTTGAAAACACAATAGACATCTAATTGAAGTTCCCTTTCATACTGAGGTCAGCATATGACTCAAAATACTGTGTCAGCTGGGATTTTGGCTGTGCAGTCTTAGGTGCATAGGTAGCACTTTGTCAGTTCTACTTTCCTGGAAAACAGTGCCATTTTCTTCAGCTGAGGTTAGGCCAGTGCTGAACCAGCTAATGTGATGCAAAAGTTTGCTCCCCACAACTCAAAAAGTGCATTTGATTGCCAGGGAAAGCATCTGATGCTGTAAGGTCCCTGATTTCCATGTGGGTAGTTTACCTCTTCGTTGCTGCAAACAGTTCAAAGGAATCCAATTGTAGTAGGTTGCAATTTGAGTAGATGAAGCTAAGGTAGAAATTGCCCATCTTCAAGTTGCAGCGTCTAAATTCTTGTTGCTTGGATTTTGATGGCAGTTTCAATAGGCGATAAGGACATTGAGGACTCACAGAAAGCCACTTGGCATATCAAGGGATGGGGGCCCAAAAGTAGTCAAGTATCCTATATAAGATGCAATGGTTTCTATGGCAACTGAGGAAATGTTACTGAACTTCACTCATTTTTCTTTTATTAAATAGGTTTACCACCATGTTAAGTCTGCAAGTGATCAATATAGATGTTAGTGGTTTTGATTAGTTCATGCACCAACCCATCATAGGAATGGAAAGTAGCACAAGAGATTTTCTGTTTTGGCCACGTGGGCACAAAGATAATCTAACAAGTCAGGATATTTTAGATGAGGGCAAGACTTAAAAAGTTTCTGGAGTGTCTTTCACTTAGTTTTAAAATAGCACTTAATTGAGTTGGAAGGATTCTGCCTGTGAAGCACCTTTAGCAGGGAATAGAACAAAACCAATGCAATTTGTCATATTAATTGCAAATTCCGAGTATAATATTTCACATATTCACTAGGAAAGAATTTCAGCTATGTGGCAAATTAAACTGCTTGCATATAAAAAAGTAGCATCTTCTGTCCAGAAGCAACTGGAAATAAAAGTGAATTCAAACACTCCTTGGCCTAAAGCAACAAGAAATTAAAAAAACCCAACCAAGCAAAACCCAACAAAAACCCCTTGTCATTGTATTTAGCATGGCCTCATTTTCCCTGTCAATGCAATGACTGTCCTGGTCTTCTTATGCCTTCTTACTTTCTTTTTGCTCTCTTTTCTCCTAGCTCCACGTATATCTACACAGACTGCTAGGTATGTGCTATCAAATATACAATATTTTCAGGAAACAAAGATGCTAGGAATTATGCTAAGCAGAATTCAAAGAAAGAGGTAGGATGGGCTGTATTCTAGCCAGAACGCTACAATTTAAAAAAAAAATTACAGTATACTTATTACAAGCCATTAAAGATGTAACAGAGGTCAAGCTCCTCCCACAATTCCAAACTTCTTCCCCATTTTCACTTCCTGACCAAATAAGCTTGAATACTAATGCAAAAACTCAGTAATTTAATTTACATGAATTTAAATTACATTCCTGAGAGGATAAAACCCTGAGAATGAAGAGCAATATGCATAACTACACATGGATGCTTACAAATATCAGGAGAGTAATACACTCACATAAAGAAACCTTCTTTCCTCTGAAGAATAGGAGATATTGTTAAAATCCTTCATTAAAATAATTATGTTGACTAATAGGAAGAACTGCTATATTAACTAGGAATTTATCATTGTGGAAAAACTTAATGCTTGGCCATAAGTATATAATATGATAAAATGTCTTCAAAAAAGGCTATGAAAGAAAACTAGATCTTGATTCCAATTTGTACAGCTTTTAACACAATGATGTTCTGTTCCATGATGAAAGAGTCTCAAAAGGAATGGTTTCTGCTGAGGGAATTATGACAGCAAAGGCTTAACTGTAGACAAGTTCTTTCCTGATGTCAGAACATAAATCTGTAGTTTTTCTGAATGAGCTTAGCCTGAGAGGACGGTCCTATAACTTCCCTCATTTTACAGCCCATCGTCGTCTCTTCCACTGACCAGATCTGGAATCCTTTAGTGTAAATACTGTCCCAATGCCATATGTGTATATATATATATATATGTCATGCAATGGGAGATTTCCTGAAGATTGTGGTGGAAGCATGCAGGAAGAGTTCTGTTAAGCTCCTCACTTGGACGAGGTGCTTATACAGACATATTAATTCTTGGAAATACCCAAAGCAGTGCTTAGAGCAGGACATTTCAGTCCTGAAATGAATGTTCAATCAGGATTAAAGGGCTTCTCTTCTCCAATTTAGCACGCGTCTCACCAGGAATTACTGAGAGGTTTGTGCTCATACCTCTGAATGGGTTTCAGAGCCTAAAGGACATGTAGCAAATCTTCAGAGGAAAACATTAGATTCAACAGATAGAATTGTCTGTTCAATACTCATGCTGTCTTTTCAGACTTCTGGGCTTAATTGCAGCTACTGTCTATTGAGTTACATTATTAAACTAAATGTGAACTAAATGTAATGTGAACATCTTCTCAAGGTACAAGGTGAAAGTTTCTCTGCCATGATGATTTAACTAGCAACACTGAAAAAGAAAATTAAGACCAGGATATCAATGGTATTAAAATCTTAACTCACTTCAGTTTCATAGAAAGCAACGAGTGAACAGAGAGCCTATTTCAATGCATATTAAATAAAAACTAAATGGTTTCCTTCGCCTTCAGCTGTTCTTCAGGACAAAGTATAAAATGCGTTCCATTTTTTCATGCTAGTTATCTGTGTACTGTAGCCTACTACCACTGCTTGTGAGGTTACTGAAGGTATAGAGGAAAAAAAAAATCTCTTTGGTTTATAATATGACTTTGAAAACGTCACGTATTTTGCATATTTTTGATTCTATGTGCCTATGATATAGGAAGATGTTCATAGTTCTCTTATTTTAAAAAATCTTTTTTGCATCCCTTGGTGTGAAAAATAGTAAGAAAAACTTACTAGTGGAGTACCCAGGAGAAAGAATGACAGAATACACACAGTGATATTGAATACTCAAGATAAATAAGAATTAGTATCCTTTTATCATGAACATTTTTATTTCTAATCTGTCTAATAGCTTCCTCAGTTCGGTATGAATCTAAGAGTTTTTGAAAGATTTATGCATTTTACTTTCTAATAGTGTGAGGGTCAGATTACACTTGCGGTGTATCAACTGCAGGAAAAGCAAGTTCTGCCTAAGCATAGCAGTTCCCCTCTCAGACAACCTGGTATTTGCACACTAATGATGTGTAGTGGGGTAAATAATGGCTCCATAATCCCTTCCTGGTGAATCCATTCTTGATAACAAAATTTCTTTAAAAAGGACAGCGCTGGAGCTATCAGGCAGATCTGGATAACAAACATCACTCAGAATAGAAGGGAAGTGAGAACATGTACACATAAAGTAAAAATACATGATCAAGGTTTGGGAAAAAAAAGTGTCATCGCTTGAAAATTCTAAGAACAGCTATAGTTTTTGTCCTTGCTTTTCTGCAAATTAGTGGTAAAGTCCAAGACTACAGAGGGGGATAGATCTGTGTATACATTCAGAGTTAGTAGCGTAAGACTCCCATTTTCAGGACCCGATGGTGCGATACTGGAGCAGTGCAGTAGTCGATCTGTCAAATGTGACTATACATAGAATATGCACAGAGCCTTCTCACAGCAGGGTGGGAACTCCACCCCCTTCAGGGCCTCAAGAAATCTCTGCAGGGTAAATATATAGCTGATGTTGTAAACACAAAGTTGAGCGGGACAGAATTCAGGAAACTCAGGCTATGTTCAGAAGATGTTTACATTAACTATAAAAATCTGAAAACAGTGTTTACATGGAGAGAGGCTTTCTTCTTTTCTGGCTTAATACATATTCTTTACCCAAACTTGTCAAAACCTAATGTACACACTTTCTAATTTTTAATAAGAATTTACCTGATGCAAACATATTTTTTTTCTTTGATTCACTTGTTTTATCTAATGCTGCTTTTTAAATAGTTGCATCTGTTACTGCCTACCTCGGATTTAATTTTATGACATGGAGATGTTACTATTTCAGTGGTTTTGCTGATAACTGCAGTTATGGATACATTTTCATTTTTATGCAGCAATGACTTGTGTTAGTGGATCTCAACTGGCTACTATAGTTTTTAAATGATGCACTCAAAGTATTATTCAAGAATATCTTTCAATGTTACTTCATATTGAATCGTTGTAAGATTTTTCATTCACTCTTGCATTAAAAAATGGATCACCTGCAAGACCTTGAGAATTTTATTGTTATTTTGACGCTGTTGTGTTAACACTAACTAGGGAAAAAAAAAGAGCTTGTATTCTACGAAGTATCTCTGAGGATTCTGTGGCCAAAGCCCTTGAACTGGCACTTACATACACACCATTTCCCAAGGTCATTGCTGTTCTCTATACCTCACTCCTCCAAAGCAGTTTGGTTATTTGTTCAGATAAAGTGTCTGTATTTTTCAAATAGAATATGAAAACCTGCAGTGAGATCCTGGCCACAGTGAAGTTAAAGGGATATTTTCCATCGACTGCATTGAAGCTAGGATTTCATACTATGGACATTCAATAATAGGGCGCCAGTTCACTATCAACAAAATTTGAAGCTAAACCCAAAATGGAGTCATTTTCTTGCTCCACAGTTTTTCTTCTTCGTTTGTATCACAGGATCCTTGCTAGTCAAGTGACTGTCTGGAGATACCAAGCTTCATCTTTAAAACTTAGCTCATACTATAAATTCAGTTTTACTACAAACTCATGGTTTTTACATTTTCAGATATTGATGGTAATACAAATGGCCTTGATTTCTGTTGAAAATTATTCACTTATCCCATATACGACTTGAATTCATCTGGCTACAGTGTATGATACTGTCTCCTTTTAATGTCCTCTGAAATTACAATTCGAACAGTGTTTAAAGCTCATAGCCAACTTCCCACAAACAAGAGAAGTCCATAGCTGAATTACAATTCTTTTCACGCTGTTCCATCTACATAATTTTTTCTCTAGAAAATCTAGTTGTGTCTTTTATAAACTGATTTTTTTTTTTTTCACAGACTGGTGAAAACTAGTTTTCTGGAACTAGGTTATGCACAGACTTTGGTCCATTTAACAAGGTCAGACTGTTTATTCTTGACCAAATTCTTTCCCACTGTAAAAAGGTACTTTTAAATGCCACATTCCAAAACCAGTGCCAGTAAGTCACTGAAGCATATTTTCCCACAAGAACTGATACCATGCACAGGCCCCTCCTTATTTAATTCTTCTGCTGTTTAAATTACATAAGGTGCAGGATGTCTTTAGTGTCACAAGTCACTTAAATCTATCCATAGCTTAGGAGCTCTGAATCTACACAGTGCCAGCTGTGTCTTTATTAACTTAAATAGCCTCATTCATTTCAAAGCAATAGTGTCTGAGCAGCATCAGACAGCAAAGGAGAAATACAAAGACAATTAATTACAAAATTTAAATATAAAATAAAAATAAACCAAATGCAAAATATTCACTGATGATTTAAAGACAGACCCTTTTGCGTGCCTTATAAATTGGCTTAGTTTGATGAAGCCATGCTGATTTTTACCAGCTGAAGTACGTGGCTATTATGACCCACTGCAATAGCCATAAAAAAATGTAAACCAGTAAAGCACTTCAATTTTTAAGCTATGCTTCCAAGCTGGTTTTCATTTTATGGAACCAGAATATAAATATGTAAACAAAATTAATGAAAATACCATTACATTAAGAAGATACATATCTATCTCTGATCCTCTTGTTTATATGTTATACTGAGCATGTTTTGAGATATGTTTTTTCTTAATGTAACATGGCACCCAGATCAACCCTGCATACTAAACTGCACACCAAGATTTTCAAATCTTCCAGCAATCATCTTCTGCATTTTAAGAATGACTTGATTGTTTCTGTCCTTGCAAATGCAATATGAAGCAGAACATGTAAGAAACACGTGAAAAATGTATATCCAAATAAAGCAGGATTAACAAGCATCAGCTAAATCTTTTTCTGAGATGTACTGCCATTGAAATTACAGTACCAGTGATGGAAGCACATTCTTTGAATAGATCAATAATATATTTGCAAGGTAGCCAAAATTGCACTGCCTCTAATGAATATAAGAAATATATACTACTTTTAGTGACTATTAGAAGAAATTTACTCAAGTACTCATATTGAAGCTGTTTAAAGATACAGAATAGTCAGGAAAAGTGTGTTTGATTGTACTTCAATTCCAATAGAACACCTGAAAAAGTACCACCCACCCACCCCCAAATTAAAAAAATATTCAAAGGTTCTCCTATCTGTTTTTTCACTGGAATTTCAAAACCTTCATCATGACTCTATGTGCTCTAACATGAAATCCATGTCATGCTCCTTTCTTGCACTTGAAGAACTCAGTCACACTGTTCAGAAACAACTGGATTTCCATGAATGGTCTGTGAAAAAACTACTTGTTTTCCATACTTTGTAATGAACCCTGTAAAAGAGCTAAAATTTTTTTCACCATCACCTAAGAAATGCCAGGCTTTATGCCAGAGTGAACTAAATAGCTCGTTTGCCTGTTCCGTGTAGTCAGTCAGTAGAAGTGGTGCTAGTACAAACTAGTACTTAGTTTTCATGTATCCCAATGTTATTGATGTTCCAAGTGGATTAAACAATATTACTTGATTATTCCTTGAAAAGAATTGCCATAAGTGGTATTATGAGACTCTAGAAAGCCTCAACTGATTTACAGTAATCCCAAAGATATTATACGCTGGCTGCTCCTGATAGCTTTCATTTTCAAGCTCACACCTTACTTTTAGGGGTAGTAAGATCCTCACAGACTTAGGCCTTGCATTTTCTCACACCCAAAATCTTTCTGCTATGTATATGACAATGTATACACAGAAGAAAAACATTCCATTTTTTTCAAAGACACAACATCCTCAGGCTGTATTAGTTTATAGCACCTTCTGCCTGAAAGTTGAATCAAAATAGGGGACTCATTTCTTTATAGGCTAGGTGAGGAGGGCATGAAGACATGAAGTGATGATGGGAGTCATGTATTTCTTTGTTTAGCTTCATTTAAAATGTATAGAAAATCCTGTTCCCCTGAACAAATCAAACAGGAGGATATAGTTTTCCTCTTGGACTTAATCCAAATACCAGAAGCTCAGCTTTCTCAACCTTCTGCTGTATATGCTCCTACTGATGTCAGTGTGTGACGTGTGTGTGCATATGTATTTGTGCACTGCTTCCCATTGCTTCTCTCACTCTCACAGATATATTCTCAAACACCACTGGCTCTTCTGCACTTCCATTCAGAGTTCAGTCAAACCTGCTCACCCACATAGCTTAGATTCCTAACTGGCCTTGCATATGTTGTGTATTTTGGGTGGTGGTTCTTATTATTTCAGCTGTATATTCCAGAAAAGTGTTTAATTGCTTTTACAGATTTATCCAAAACATACTTTTACACTTCAGTTAGACTTCATTTCACCGGGAGCTGTCTCAGCTCTGCCCATATTTTGATGGAATCCTTGATAGTGATGTTCTTCATGACTCACCAAGAGCCCAAGCAGCAATGGTATCAGGATTGACTTAGGCTGGATTCATCTCAGCTGACTTCAGGTCTGAATACCATGTAGATGTTCACATCTGAACTTGCTACCCTTGACAGTCAGTGGAAAGAAGTAGGTACTTTTAGAGTCTGATTCATCTGACCTATGTTAACTGTCTTCTTTAAGCTGAGATAACTCATTCTTCACTTTACTGATTACAATGATGATGATATCTCCGTTGATTACTACTAGGCTATTTACTCAGTGGACTAGCTTAGAGTTAGATGGCTACGCGTGGTCAGATAAATCCCACGTGCAGTACTTCTATGTCAGGAGATATTCATACAGCCTTCCAAGTCCCCTTAACAGTTTTTCCTCCTTTATCCAATTTCCTTTCAACTATTTCTCAGATATCCCCAAGAAATGGTTTTTGCTTCTGATAACAATAGATTGTCTGGGACACAGGGAAACACCTTGATAGTTTTATCCTAATTGGGAATGTATCACTACTACAGTTTTTTTCAACTTCTTTTGGCAGCATGTATATGTATATATATATTTGATAGGTGCCCAATGGGGTTTGGCTGGACAATGCTGAGTTTACTATGGCTATTATTATTATTATCTATCGGCTTCCTGTTCACCACTTATTTATTCAGGTCAGCATTGGACAGTAGTACTCTCTGAATTTCTTTAGTAGTGATTTTTACCCCATAATTTCTCCTAGCCCTCTGGGACAGTATCAACCCCCATCCTTTTTAAAAGCTTTTGCATACATTATAAGCCACTGAGCATTTTTAACATAAGAAATTATCACCAATTTTTCCTCAGAAAGATGTGAGCTCTTCACAGTTAGGACAACTGCTGCATCAACCAGGTGGTCCAAATCTCTGATTCCTGTCAGGAGAATCATGGCTCCTGCAGATCCATGCAGTGTGCATGACATAACTGTGGATCATTAGCTCATCTCTAGACATAGTGAATGCTGAGGCACACTATAGCTTTCATGACTTCTGTATGCTTTCAGAATGAATATTATATGCTGATTCCAGTCCCTTTTGTGCTGTTCTACATAGCTAAATGCCAGCTTTGACTGAAAAGTTTCAAAATTGCAGATTCCTGGCAGAATTTTTCCCTTATGTTTGTGTGCAATTTGCCTAGGATCCTGCACCTAGTGAAGAATTAATTCATTACATCATCTGCTACTGCCAAGCCTCCTGCTTCCTTGCTTTGTGTATCCTCAGCCCTCTCAAAAAGATGGCCTACTGCTAACAGCTAATATTGACTGATGGGCTTCTCCTCCATACTGAGGTCCAAACACATCAGTAGCCATGTGCTTCACTGCTACTCTCAGGGATACAGTAGCAGGCTAGGTCTGTCTTTTTCTTAGGAAGAAACTTCTTTGCCATACAACCATGGCATGTCCTGCACTTGTTTTCCATTCTCTCCACGCCCTCCACTGAGTAAAATTCTTCCTGTAGTTTGAGCAGGGATTTCCCAATCCCAAAATGCACAACAGTTTAACAAGCACAGCTGAAGCTTTCTTTCACAGATACCTGTAGTTATCACCTGCTGTTTCTCCCCACTCCTTGTTGATTCTGTATCTCATCTTTAACTTCCAGACTACTACCATCTGCTACCATCATTGTGTAATCCAAAGATGATACTAAATTCCACCTGCCAAACAACTTTTCAATTCACATATCACGATGCTCATCTGGGAAGCTTTGAACTGAACAGGGGATCATCCCATCTGTCCCAGTGGATAAAACATAAACATTTGTCCCTCTGTAAACTACATGAAAGGAGAAAATAAAAATATTTTGAGGATGCATATTTCTTTGCCAACATATTCCCCATGGTTCCACTTAGTGCCGTGCTTGCAATCAGAACTTCACCAAGGCACTTAATCTGCCCTATCCTCAAACTTTCCCTCATACAAATGACAGTGAAGATAACTGTAGAGATTTAAGCACCTCTAAATGTTTGGGTTTTGTTGAGTGGCATAAGTTCTTTCCATACTAGTGAGATCATCATCTAAGTCTGTGGTGTTTCTGCATCAACATTGCCATAGGACTGTAAGCTCTAGAATTTGTGCCCAGTATGAGCCAAAAAGAGTTTTGAAAGGGTTTTAAAAAGGGATAGGCAAATGAAGAACTTGTAAGAACCATTTCCAACACTGCAAATTAAAAAGTCTTACTCTTTTGTTCACTTATACAGCTCTTCACCTAAAATAATTTTATAATGTTGGTCAATGCATAAATAAACTTTCTGTAATAGGAACACAATGCTCTGTACATGTGGGTGGGTGTGGAGCTGGCAGTTCTTTGCAGCTGCAAGTTTCTTGTCTTTAGTGGAAACTCCCCCACTCATAGATTGCGTGTGCAAGGTAAAAGACCTCTTTTGGAAGCAACTCACCATCCACTAGGCATTCTTCCTCCTGTTCTGCAGAACAGAATATATGTATTTTGAGATCATTTGTGCTAGGAATAAGGCTGTTAAAATGTTTCTTCCAAAATCAGGTAATTTACCTTAAGTACAGCGGATGAATCTGTGCAGAATAGGAGAAAGAAATGCTGTGGACTGCCTTTCCCCTGGCTATTCAACTTGTCCCAGCCAAAGACCTCTTGCTCTGAATTGCCTCCAATGTTTCTTGGATAGTTACTGCACTTTGCCCTGTCCTTTGGACCTGCTTGACATTATCTACTGCTAACAGTTAGGATGAAAAACAAGCACCACAGCATTAAGGGTACTATTTATTCATTGTAATAAACAATAATTCTTTTAAGTTAAAGCTATTAATTTTGGATGTTAATAGCCATACAAAATATGGTGCTGTCATTTTCTTCTGAATCATAGCGAAGGGTAAAGCCCAAGAACTAGCTGAAGGCACATCTCTGTCTCTACATATTTCTTCAAAACTTGTTCTTTCCTGCTGGTCAACAATGAAGTAGCTGTTTACATGGCAGGTTTCCATGGTTACAATCTTGCATGGGGCCCACATGGTACAACTTATATCTTTGTTAAATCAAAAAAATATCTCCTGCTTCCTAAGCAGAAAGTCCCTACTCTTGCTATTCCTCTTTTAAATCTACAGCATGACCTCAGAACACCATCAGCATGAACTTGCAGGTAGTTGCTTTCCCTCCTTTTTTTGCATCAGACTTTTCTCCTGTATCTGTGCTTACTAGATTCATTGCTCGTGTTTTGTAATGCTGGAGGGTTTTGTTTTTTTCTTTTTATCGTCTGTCCTTTGTCACTCAGGCTCAGAAAATGATTGAAACTCTGATCCTGTTTCAAATCAGTCTGAATATTAAAAGCAAAAATGTCGTCTTCAAATAGTATGCAGTCATTCCTTTTTTTTTCTTCTTTACTGGAAAGCTGCTACAAGATGCATCATCATTATGATAGTTGCCCAGGAGAGCAGAACAACTTGCTGACTACAAACCAATTGCCCACAAATCAGTTCTTCCATGTTAATCACAAGTTTAAAGGGTATTTTCGTAGACTGTGTCTGTAGAATAGCTTTGCCTTGCATTCATTACAGAGATAGCAAAATCCAGCAAAATCATTAGTTTATCCGCTGCTTTAGCTGTTGTGATTTGCACTTGAATTCTACAGACTCATCTGTCTGACCTAAACAAAAACTCAAGCCACTCCTTGTACCTCCAAGGTTTGACTTTCAGTTGGAAGGTATTTATTTCCTGAACTATATTGGGAGGTTTTGGTATATACTAGTATGTCCTGGCTGGTTTTGTATTTTAGAAAAGCATTTATGCAGTCATCCTTTATGGCACTTATATTTAACTGAATTATTTCTTAACCTTGGCACTGATGTAATTTTTTCTTGTTTTATAAACCAAATATGGTATTTTTTCTACTTACCTACAAATGCAATTTATCAGACAAGAATCTCCTTTTCTATTGTCTTTTAAACATAGAACTGTTCTCCCAGAGTTTCAGACAAGCAGATTCTGTGGTAGCTGTATCATTTTCTGATTCCTTTCAATATTCAATTTCCATGGCAAATCTTACAGATTCCCAACGTGCCTTTGGCTTCTTTGCTTTACCTTGATTGCAAAACCCAATTGCTGCTAATGGGTCTTGTCAGGCTCTGTGGTAGGCTATCAGAAGTGTTCCTTTCTGCTCCTTTTCCTCACCATTCAGAGTACAATGCTAAAGTCAGCTTCCCTAGGATTTTCAGCAGGCATTTCTATTAATTGAGCTGGGAAAATGTAAGTCTGCAGGATGCACACTAAGTAAAAAAAAGATAAACAGATTCCTGACAGGTTCATTTTTACATCCAGGTGTTCACTTTACTTCCACAGTAGCCTATGTTTCTGCTTACTTTCATGTACTGATTTTTCAGCTCAAGTCCTTTTTGCGGGTTATTTCTGTTAGCCAGTTCCAAGTTTATCCAAGCTTTCTGGCATCCCCTGTTTCATGGAGAGCCTTCGGATCAGGTTTTCAGCAGTCAGGTTGGTTGTCGCTCACTGATGTGACCTGCCAGGTTCATCCCATTTCCAGATGGGGAACATTGCAACCAGACTTCCCACTCCATCTGGACTTCTTCAACTTGCTGTCCCAACAAAGATTCCATTTTTGCCTTCAGATCATCTTTCATCCCTATTTGGGAAACTTCCAGGTTGTCTTTTTGCTTCTTTAGTGGAGCGTGTCTCTGTTTTATATCTCATTTTAATTCTTTGAGCTCTTGTGCTAGCCTTTATTTTAGCTGTAGCCTCCTTTGGTTTACGAGACCATCTCCACTATTTGCTCCATCTCACCTTAATAAAGCTAAGTAGCTCACCACTTCTTCTTTCTTTGGAAGATGATTTTGCTCAGACATTTATATCAATCCTTCTGACCTGCTGAAAGCTGTTTCCATTCACGGTGGAGTTTGTGAAGTGCATCTCTTCAATGAAGTTGACTACATAATGCACATGAAATCTTGAAGGGGCAAATACAGACATATGGAACTGGAATGGACTGTCTCAGTGATCAAGATTTGCCAACTGCATCACAGACATTCATCAAGCTCTCTCTCAAAATCACTTATATTTCTTGTCTGCACTGATCCTACTGTAGGCTGCTTCAGAATCTCACTACTTGTTTTCTAACCTCCTGTCTAAAGCTATTTAAACCCAGCTTAAATGAACTACTTCTCATGCCACCATTGTTTTTTTAACTCATGTTCTCTCTCTCTGCCTCCTCCCTGATGTTTTTAGATATCAGTTGTATCTATTCTCATGATTAATTTTGTTAAATTAAGTCAGGTTCTTCTTGCCTCACAGAAAATAGTGTCCCCCCTTCCCTGATTGTTAGACAGAAATCTGTCCTTCCCCATCCTGTTCCTGTCCAAAATCATCTCTCAACCACAGAGAAATTGAACAGTTCACAGTATTCTCAATGAGGTCTGATCTACTAATTTGTGTTGTGGCATCAGGCTTTTCTTATTTCTAATAAAATACCCTACACGTAACAGTAAATTTCCATTTGATCTTTTCATGCATCTAAACAGTGACTCATAGACCGCCTGTGATCTCTGCAGCTTGTTACTAAGCTATTTGTAATATCCCCGAAACTGAGGAATTCACCTTGTAGCTCAATAATTCTTTTAGCATAACATATTTTCCTCTGGATTTATCCACTTAATTCTAGAAGATGGGAAGTCTAGAGCAATCTAGTTTAATTCATTGGTGCCCTGTAATTTACTCAAATCTGGATAATCCAGGACTATTATACGTCCACTGTTTATCAAATGAATTATCTTTTCACATTTTGCAGGGATGAATGTATACAGCAATATGTAACTGATTTCGCTAATGCAGGGAGCCAACTACAAGGCCTTGGCCATCTGCTACCATTCAGCATATAATAACAAAGGATATAATGGAGTTAAATTAAGAATGGGAAATTGAAGCCTGGACATCAAGGAAACTTTCTGAGAGTGATTATATAGAGGTTTTGGAACAGGCTCCCATGGGAAGCGATGGAATCCCTGTTTCTTGGCACATTTAAAGTTAACATGGGCAAAACATTAGAAATGACATAACAGAGAACAATCCTGCCTGACTCACAAAAGGACTGTATGGTTTCACGTCTCTTCTGCTTTTGAGCTCTAGAATTCCACACCAGCAGCACTGAACAAGTACTAAATATTGTCAGGCTCAGAGAAATTTCCCCGGGTGTACCTGCACAAGGGAATTTTCACTTAGAAATACCTTCTACAGCAGGTCTTTGGCCAGTGTGCGGAGAAAACTTACAGATACTTCCCTGCCACTGCAAAAACGTGTCAGTGACTTGTTTTTACTCTATATTAAGCCTTAAGAGCATTTCCGTCAGCAGTGTACAGACACCTGCCTTCACTCTGGAATAGCACGTGCTCCCAGGAGAGCATGCTATTTTCTCTGCTCCTCTTCCTTTGGCTGTCTCACATTCAAGTACCAGGCAGGCCCGTGCCTGCTTACCCCGTGTGCTCTGATAAGAGCATAACCTGAGGCGGTGTTTTAGTGTTTCAGGATGGTTTGAAATTATGTGGGAACAGTTTTGTAAATACACAGGGAGAGACCTTGTCAAACAATCAAATTGTTTTTACAATCCAACCTACTCAATTATCTCTGGGAGTAGATGTAAAAACAGACCCGCTTAAATCAACAGAAAAATAGTACAAAGAAGAAAAAAATCACTGGGTAGGGGAAATGCACCACATATTTTTATATCTGAAAACAGAAGATAGAAGTACGGTCACACAATAGCAGGATGCTCTTTTATAGTATAGAGAAAATACGCAGTAGTAATTTTCTGCCTGCCTTTCCCCCCTTTTACAACCTCCCTCCGCCAATTTTTTAGCAGATTAAGCACAGCCTGTTCCTTATAAATTCAGTTCTTCTACAACCTAAAGTCTGTTCACCAGACATTTCTATGAAAACTGTAAGTCAGTACTGTACCATTACTAACAATATCTACTGTATCTTTTTAAGAGAAAGAGAAGGAAAAGAAAGAGAAGAGGAAAAAAAAAAAAGAGCATTTCACTTTATCTTCACATCAACATGTGAAGGCCTATTTGCACTGAGTACATTTTTCTTGCACCAGTGGAACTGTGCTGCTGCAAAATAATACCAGATTTCACCCAGAGGTGAAAAGGGAATACCTCAGAAAAGCAGAATTAAGAGGAACCTAAGCAAAATTATCAGGTGTCAGATTTAAAACAAAATAAAGAGCTTTTGTTACAGTGCAGAAATTAACTGCAGCCCAAAGTCTAAATGGTTCAAAAAGTAAATAGATTAATTTATGGGCGATGGGTACTTCAGTAATTACTGTAGACAATAATACAGATACAATCTCCAGCACTGGAAATTGCTAGATTTCTGATTGCTGAAAGCTGGTTCTTACTCTCCTTCCTAAGCATCCTCTGTTGGACATTATCCTTTGATAGTGCACACAGTCAACCTTTTGTCCAGCCTAGCAGAAACTTCCTTTGTTCTGATATGAATTGTGCTTGAAGTTGTACCTTTTTTCCTTTTTCCACCAGCACAAGGAAAATTTATTCTGCAAGGTTGCACTGGTGCAGCTGAAGGGCTGCAAAACATGCCCAGCTCAGTGTGGACAAACTCTGTCACCACATGATATATATTCTAATGTTTGCAGCTCTGAAAAGGAGTTTTCTGGCATACAAAGTATTCTCATGTGGAGCCAGTTTGCTTGTTTACTGTGAAATAACTTACTTTCTTTGAAAGATTAAAAGATAGGCTTTTTATGGTTCATGATAAACCAGGGCCTGATCAGAGCAGAGGGTTGCATTCCCTGCATTCCTGACAGGTCTCGAGGGTGAGTTGTGGCATCATCTGCGGAGGAACAGCACAGAGCCCTGAACCCAGGCCTTGGCACTGAGGGGGTAAAAAATACTTCAAGCATCAATACAGATACACTTAGAAGTTTTGTTAAAGTTGGATACAGTAAGAGCTTTAAATGAACCAATAACTGGTTCATCTAGTATCTTCAAAACAGCGTAGTCAGCACGAGTTGCATGGTTTTGAAAAACATTTCCGCCTTTGAGTTAGTTTAGATATTTTGAGTTGTCAGCTGAAGGCTTCAGATGTGGTTTCATAACTGACTCCAACAAATCTAAGACTGTGGTGTCTACGGAGTAGATGACCCCATCTTTCTGCTCACCCTCCCCTGTGTGTCAGTGCTTTCACTCATGTGGCCGTGCAGTGATTTGCATCTACTAATCCACCTGAAAACGAGTACTTTTTATGGGGCTGCAAGGGTGGGACCACTAATGCTGACGTAAGGTAAGTGATGGGAGAGTGTGGTCAAAAGCAGGACCATCTTTTCAGCAGCAGTAGAAATGTTACATCTACTTATGTTGACTGTGAAACGGCACCCTTAGAATATTATCTCTAGGATGTGTTTCTAAAAATAGCAGCCTTGTTATAAATCCTCCATCTCTCTACGAGAGCAGCTAGTACTGCTCTTCCAGACATGTCTTAGAAACTTTAAAGTTTCTTACAATGGCCAATAAAAATCAATAGTCAGTTTTGAAAATGATCTTATATGATCATAATGCAGATGAACAAAATAAACTTCTATTCTAATTTCCTAACTTTGTCCGTGTGTATTTCTGTATTGCCCTTTGATAATATTGTGACACTGAGCAATCTGGTTTCATTGTTATTTTCACATGAATCTGAGCCCTCTTAGTGAACATCTGATCTGAGTGAAGTCAACGTAAATATATATTGAAATGTTTTTAGTCAGCTGCAGACTTTACTGTCAACGTGCCGATAATGATTTTTGTTCTCAAGATGGCTCCGGTGATAAATGACTCATTTTATGCGATGGCAATAACTTTCCTATAGGGTGTTTGGGAGGATGCATTAAAGATTCCTTCAGCTATCCAGATGTTAAAATATCAGAGAAATTCACTTGTTTCCTCACAAAGCCAGATACATGGACGTTTTATGCAGAACTCTTTAGTAGGGAAGACAGATTTTCCTTAAATAAGCCAACCAATTTAATCATACTGCATTCCTAAATAGCCACAACCTTTCAGCAGCAGCACTGACAAGCTCAACAACACATATTTTGATCCTCTGGATGTCTGTGACTCATTTTCATTTTCAGGGACCTTTGGGTGGACTGAAGAAATGCACCATGAAGAACTGGAGATCAGGGCTCAGATCTAAGGTGATGTGCTTCCTCACAACAGTGAAGGCTCAGTGCATACCAAAATGATGTCACTTTCGCCTGTCAGAGGGAGGAAGATTTATGCTCTTATCAAATTATGTATGAGATAAAATCTAGTGTCACTGTACTGATTCCATTGGGGCACTCTTTAACACAGCCTAGATTATGACTTTGATTCACCAGAGGCATGTGCTGGATTAATTTCCATAGGTCTATTCCTATGGTTGATGTTAACTCTAAGTTTTAAATAGGTTGTTGAATTAGGTACATTTAGGGATATCCAATGCATCCCAGGTTAAAGCTGTACTGCAACAGTCTCCAGGTCTGCTGGAACATACACAGCATAGGAATGGACTCTGCAGGATATATTAATACAAACGAATATGTGAATTTGGGGAAGCATAGCATCATGAAGAGATGTCCATAAAAAAAGGGAAAAACCCCTCAAAAATAAGGCAAAGCAAAAGAAAGTTCTTTGACTGTGCTCTCAACTATCATATTAGCTCAGACGAGAGTTTACTTTCACATTATTTACTAACAGGTGGCATTTATTAGAAAATTACAATGCAACAGTGGCAGAAAACAGGAAAGCACTCGTTCTTTTTGGACGAGGGTTTTTCTGTCTTTTTTTGTTGTTGTTTTTGTTGCTGTAACTAATTTATATATTTATTTTTACAAAGTAAGCCCAGTTAGTGAAAATTATTTTATGCTCCCTTGCTACTATACCAACAAAATGAAATCCAAGTTCCTGCATGATGTGACATGTAAACCATTTGTGCTGAAGTGACTGCCAGAAATGGATGGAAAGTTTTCATCTTGAAGAAACACTCAAATAAAATGCTAGTATAATCTAAAATTATTCACTGACAGTAACTGCAGGATTTTTTATGTCTTCTCTTTTTAATCGTCAGTTTAGCTGAGTCTAGTGTTCAACAACTTAGAGCATCAGCAGAGAAAGTGATGTGTTTTCCCTTCTAATGTTCAGTAAATCTGAAAACCAGTGGGGTTTTTTTTAAAAGGAAGACATAAAACAATTTTGTTTGCATTTCCTGGGAAAAAACCCATCAGCAGTGCTGCCATCTAAGGTAAAGCACACATGTTTTCAAAGAAAGTATTATGAGTGTGTTACAAACACTAACGTGTTGCCTGATGCAGGTCAGGTTTTAAAAGCTGGACAGCCTGGGCTCCACCTAGATGCTGTGATCACAAATGCGTGCACTTATCTCACTTAGCATTCTCGTGTGCCATTGATTCAGCTTCATTTCCTTTCTTTAAGGCAGTCAGAAGTCAATAAAAATCGATAAATGGCTTATTTCTTTTTCATAATATAACTTCAGATTTTCCAGACAGCCACTTGCTGCTTTGCTCAGAGACAGTTAGAGCTGAGTGCCCATTTTTCTGCACCGGGGAAAAAAAGTGACAGTTCATTAGCTTTTGCTATCAAACTCTAAAATTACACAGTCACATCAATCCACCTCCTCTGTCCTACAGAGCTTCTCTGTTATCACAAAGCCTATTCAGAATTTCCCCAAGGGCCAAGACCAACACTTGAAAAAGAGCCTAACTTTGTACGAAACCAAAAGCATGCCCTGTTACCCACCATCTGAGACACCGCCGCCCGACCTCGTTCTTTCTAGTGCTGTTATTTCAGACCTGTATCAGTTCTCAGTCTGACCACAGCTGGGAGTGATCTCCACCCTGCCCCCCCAAGCCTGTGTAACACTAGTTTGAATCTTTTATTCATTCACTGACAGAAATATCAAGAGGTTTCTTTAAATGACAGCAATATGCCCGGATGACTGATCTGCCAGAAGGATTCTTTAGCACTGTGGAAATAACTGGCTATCAGAGGGAGACTGCTTTGAAGTTACCATTTGCAGCACCCAGAGTACTCGGGTTGGATCGGTTTTTACTGAGTTACTTTCATGGCAAGGTCTTTTTGTCCCATCTGAAGAGTTTCTTTGTGAGCAGTGAATGAGGATGCATCTTGGGAATGATCTGATACTTCAAAAGATGATTCTTGTAGTTTATCTTGCAGTAACCTTTTCTTCTGAAGGAAATGCTGCAGAGCCCTTGTATTGATCACAATGATAGCGCACGCAGTGTGCTTTATCACTGCGCTGTCTATGCTGCCACCTTTCATATAACTCCAAAGCAAATCCTTGTGAGCTAGGACTTCTATTAATTGATTTAGGTGTAGATGTATGCTGACTTTTATAATGCAACTTTTTTTCTGCAAACACTTCAAAACAAAACGGGAATGGTAGGGTCAAGAATATCTTTATACTTAAGAAACAGAAGGTTGGGGTTTTTTTAAAGTTTTGTTTCCTGTACTGAGTTTTAATAGAGGGAAAAAAAAAGAAGAATTTGCACACCAAAGCATCTAGCCAAAGGCAAAAGTTACATTTGGAAAAGGAAAACTGATGGCGTGTGTCAGCTAATACACATTTAGTAAAAGTTTCTAACCAGCACTCAGTCTGTAGGAGCAACGAAGACTGACTTTTAAAACCATACCACATTATCACATTGTAAGCAACAGTCCCCTATAGGTTTCTACATACCCAGACAAAAGTTGATTTCCAAGGTGTTAAACACTAAGTGTTTTAAGACCAATACATTTTTAACTTACAAAAGCCATGGTCATAGCTGGATTTTTAAAATATGAAAATAATGATACGCTAAGTTCTAGGTGTGAAAGTCATTATTCATGCCTAAGCCCATATACTTTATTCGTCATTGGTCACTGAATAAGTCAATTATTTTAATAATCTTTAGCATAGCTGCAAAGACAATTGAATGCTTATGTGAACGCAGTACAAACTTGCGTGTGGACAATCCCTTTGAGCAACTCTTGTTCACAGCAGTGCTAAGGGTACTAGCTAATGGGTTTTGAAACACGATTTCTAGCATGCCAGTATTAGATACTTGAGCATACATGCACCCTTTGCATAGCAGTTCTGGCAATGTTCTCTTACAAGCAGGTCTTGGTGTGTTTTTGCCTCAGTAGATGCACTGTATTTCTGGGTCTTTTGACCTTCCTTCCTATGCAGGCTATGTGATCATGGACAAACTCCTGCTCGGTTCTGCAGATATTTTTTCCTCGTTTTATGCAGAACTTTCAAAAAACGCCCTGCTGGAAGCCTTACAACACTCTGCAATTTTAGCTTAAAGAATTTTATGAATCGATAGAAATACTCATTGAAGCTGTTACTGACTGATAACTGGAAAATGAAAAATAACAGCAGTTCAGGAACAACTATTCTCTCCTTTTCTTCAAAGCTCTGTTTTAAGTTACAAGATGATCAGTCCTCACTGACCTCAGCAGAGAGATTCTTTCACCTTTGGATTAGGCTACATCCTATGGGCAATGAAAAAAACCAGCCCCAAAACACAAGTTTACACACACTTTATGCAAGGAGGATACTTTCATAAGTTTAGCAAGAGGATGATATAATTTTCTGTTGCTTCCTGCCTTCATTCACACTGAAGCCGGAACCCACACAATGATGGGAAGACTCTTACAGTAACTAATAATAAAACAGATTGCTTTTCATCAATGTGAGCCAGGCTAATTTCTACAATACAACGTAAAATGCGAAGTGGACTCCTTTCAGTTTCTTTTCTCAGCAGTTCTCCCTTTCCTGTCTTTACCATAAGTGATACTGCCACGGCAGTTGTGATACTCAGAATACAAAATGGAAACAAAAAAATTCATGAGCAGGCCACAAAACCAAACGACACCCAACATGCATGCAGCACGGTTACTCTTCAATACACATCAGAGATGCTGTGCCAAGCATCTGATTATGGGGGCAGGGCCAGCAAGTGTGGAAATGGGGTCAAAAACCGAGGAACTGGCAGGGCTTCTCTACCAGCATTAATGCAGGAGAGGGCCAGACCTTCTGGGAGTGTGCTCATGTCTGAGACAAGGACAACCAGGAGAACTGCTGGGAGAGGGACAACAGTGGCAGGGGACCTAGATATACTGGAGGTGCTCTTTAACAGCTGGATTGGGAAATAACTGTGATTTTGGCTGCCAGGTCCACTTGACCTGACTCTAGCACACCCCCATTTGGAATTGTTCAGTAACATATGGGGGCAAGCGTCAAACCTATATTCACAGAGATGGAAAAATCAGAGGCATGACAGTGTGGCACTTTCACAAGTTTCTGTGTATTTTTTCAGGCAAGATACCTGGGGATCAGCAAGAGTTTTACCTTAAAATAGGTACTTCAGACACTTTCACCCTACCTGTCTGGCTTAATGTGCAAAAGAAGTTAGTATCAGAACAGAAGCTAATGATGGAGTTTCAGAAATCTAGCACATACCTATCCTTCCGTAATCGGTCATGATTTGATTTAGAACCAGAAGTCAGTAATTGATTACCTGTACAAAGCAACCGCAACAACTTCAATCCTGGCTGGAAAGCAATTGTTTTCAGAGACACAAGTAACTTCAGTTGCAGAGATGGTTTTAGAAACAGCATTGTAATATGGGATAAAAAGCCAGGAACATAGAGAGTAAAGCACACTCGTGCATTAAAAGAAAAATAAAAGCCTCCAGAAACTTACCACTGAGGTAAGAGCCATCTGAAAACTGTAGATTCGTGCAAGGCCAAAGTCGGCTAACTTTATCTGCCCGCTGCTGGTTACAAGGATATTTTGGGGTTTCAGGTCGCGATGCACCACACGATGTGAATGCAGAAAATCCAGTCCCCGAAACAGCTGAAGCATCATATCCTAGATATAAAGAAGAAATCAATATGCAATTATCAAGACAAGGTGGCAAACAAGTAAACTCCCTGTCATAATCTGCAAAACTATTTTAATAAATATTGACTTAAATATGTGCACAGGAGATAAAAACAACTATTAATATAAAATGGAAAGGATGTTGCTAGAACTAGCTGACTTGAACAGGTGTCCTTATCAAGCTAATGTATTGCTTCTAGCTCAATTATTTGAGGTTGATTGATAGAAGTATAAAGACTGGTCAACTTAAAAGGAATAGCAAAAGCATGTCTGTAAATCCCAGGACAATTTCAAAAGAATGCTGTCCAGGTAAGATACATAGCAGCTTTTTGCTCTCAACTTCAAACCATGCACCACTTTGCATCTCACAAGTTTATGCTTTGCCCTGCCCCAGTGAAGTGAAATTTTATCATTCACTTCAACAGGCACGAGGTTCTGTTTCAATCAGAAAAACTGTTAAAATGACAAATTCACCAGGATTTAATGTAATAGAGGCAAAAAGTTTACTTGGCAGAACCTGTCATATAGAATTTACTGAATAGGACAGAAACTACCTTTAGATCAAAGTTTAGCACTAAATCAGTGTAATAATCACAGGTAACAGTTCTCATTTTGCTTTCTGTTCTGTTATAGTGATGCAATTTTCTATAACATTTCCACAGCTGAAGAAACTATTTAATCTGTACACATGTTTTCACATTAATCTTAGTAACATGAAAGGGATGAATCAACAGACTCAAAACTAAATATTAGAAATCCCCTGAATTTCAAATTAGAAGGATACTGTCAACTTGAAATTTATATTTGCAAAATGGGCAATTACAAGAAGATGCTGCAACAAGTAAGAAACAAAAGTTTATTTTCTGTATGCACTTGACTTGAGTTCATGAAACTCCAGCTCTGTGATTGCTGGTGACGTGCCTTTTCCATAAGACATGCAACAGGGTGTCTGCCAATCCTGTTATTAGCAACCAAAAGGATCTTGGAGAGGTGGATGGCAAGAAACATGAGAAAAGAGAAGAAGGGTAAACTGAAGTTGGTTGCTTTTGTTCTTCTCCATGGACTTGGGCATGTTTCAAGTAAATATTCAAGGCACACTATTAAAAGGAGTGATATCTGCAAATGGGTTTAAAAACATCCAACTTGATAATATTGCTTTAGCTGGATGCATTTTTAAGATACACTTTATAGAAATTGCTACATAATTTAATAAAAAACTTATTTTCATGTAATGTTCCCTGATCATCTCTACAGAAAGTATTATAAAATGTATAGATATTAAGGCTCTCATAAAACATGGCCATTTCTATATACAGCCTATAACTCTGTCTGCCAAACAGTAGTAACAGTGGTCTGCTCATAAAGGAATCAGTTTTTATTTGAAGACCCTGATGATGGAGATATTACCATGGAACTATGGATGCTGTGACAACACTTAATTATAATCACCTCTGAAGGATGATGGTAAACTGAGCACACCATTCCCTGTTAGCTGATACCTTTTATCCCCTTTTCTTCCCCAAGAAAAACTGAGATCTGATAATTTTGATAACTAGTATAATACGGTTTGCACCTTTAAAACAAAACCACAAAGTGTATTGAATCCTCTTGTATTTGTGTAATTTCCCTTTGCAGTTCAGAAATATGTGGAAGAGCTTGGACTACAGCTCTGCAGGTTTCAGTCATCAGTAGAATTAATACATGTCATATCTGCTCACCCTGTGCTATTACAACTTAAATCAAATCCCAACAGTCTTTAGATCAGTCTTGCAGATGTAAAGAACACACCAAGAAGTGCCTGGTTCTCTTAAGTATGTTATTAATAGTTTCACTGAATTTGGGTCTAATTTTTTTTATTCTGGGTAGACATAATATCAGATAAAATAAGAAAATAACTTAAAGAACTTAAAGATTAGTCAAGTAGACCCTGGTGATTCCCTTCTTGGTGACATTTCTGTATCCTACTCCTTTGTCAAGTATGTAAACTCATTCCTGCAGTTACCAAACACATCAAGAATATTTTTTTCCTACAACTGATGCTGGTTTTGTTTCGACTTTCTTCCTCAAGCTCAGCAAATGCAATTCTGCTCTGCTACTTGCAAGTTGCAAGCAAAGTCTTCAGTTTCTAAATTCAGTCTTCGTCCAGGCACAGGTAAAAAAAAGAAAATATTTGAAAATGGAAACTCCTATATCTTTCCCTCCCCCCATAGGACTCAAAAGATGAATATCATTTAATGAAGTTCTCCTCAGACACAAAAAATGAGATGTGCCGCAGAAAAGTGTACCAGGAAAGTGTGAATTTGAAAGGTATTAGAAAGCAGAAGGAAAACTGGGGAAAAAGGTGCTATATTTCCTCTTCCAGGAAATTCAGAGGTAGTCCATAGAGGCTACTCTCTAGTATTCATTTTGGACTGTTGATTATGCTCTTTTGCTATCCCAAATTACTTAGTAATACACATATGAACAGATTTCAGTTCAAAATGATCTTAGAAGAACAGCCCAGAGATTCGTGTGTGTAAGGAAGGGCACTTTGATGCAAAAAGACCATTTGGTATTTGTAATTCATTATTATCCTGTTTTTAAATTCTCAGCCAGTTAGAAAAAGAGCAGACACCAAAATCACATGACATAGGCCTATTATTATGCACTTTAAATACAGAATCCCAGATGGTGTAGTTCAGAATTTGATATTTGTTTGCACAAACAGATTTTCAATATCAAAGCAAACAAAAGAGAGTGCTTTTAAATTACTTTTTTACCCATGATGAATGAATGATTAATTTTGTGCTGTACATAACCCCAGTCAAAAACTGTTAGGCCTCATATTTGGAAAATGACTTCACACTCTTAGCCACTTGCAAGAAACATCAGACTCAGTCTGAGCTGGGTGTTTTCTTTGATACACGAACTAATATCAGAAGATACTAACCTTTGCTAGCAAATTGGATAAAGGCCGTAAACATGTACAAGCCAGGTCACTAACTAATTAAATCAGGATAATTCCACTCATCTGACGGAAATGCGTCCATTTTTGTTAGTGATGATTACCCAGTATTAACTCAATTACCAAGATCTAGAAATAACTCCGAGAGAGTCTTCATGTGCCTCAAGGATTAGTTTGTTCCGTGACTGCTTTTCTCTGAGAAATTTTCAGTGATAGCTAGGCATACCATACTTTGGAATTACAGTTAAAATCATATTTCAAAATTTAATTGAAAAATGATCAATTCTTTTCAACAAGAAGATTCATGCCTTACCAGATTTGAGGAACAAGCTCTGGTGAGTCATGATCAAACCTCTACTGACATCTGTCAGATGTTCTTTGGATATTGTATGTTTACAAACATAGACACAGAATAGCGCCTATTGTCTCAGAATAGAGATTTCTGCCATGATTCTAACATCACAAAACCTACAATGGTTGTTGCCCAAATTGAAGATATATACATTATTCCACTCTGATTACTGTCAGATAATCATGGCTTTCCAATGTTTTCCCTTTTCAGGCTACGTTTTCAATGTGGTCTATGCACAAATCTAAAATATTTATCTGTCACTCAGTTGAAAACTGAGCTATTTTGGGAAGCAACGAACAAATACACTTTCCTTAGGGGCAAATATGTAGCTTTAATATTGTAAAAGCCTCATAATGGAAACAGCTAGGAGCAAAAGTTGTTACGGAAATGCTGCATCTTTTGCATGTTCCACCATATATGGTATTGGTGATGGCATTGCTCACTCTGATATTTACTGAATTTATCAGCACTGAATGTCAGGACCAAATTATGATGAACTTTTCAAGCAATACCATATTATGTCACGAGTCTCAATGACACACAGAAATATGTCCTGCCTATTCTGCCTCTGCCACTGGCAAGGATGGCCATAGGCTTGGGTTAGGCTGACTCAGGGGCAGCAGGAGCAGAAATCCTTGATTTCTTATAGACTTTTGTTTCCTCCTTGTCCTATCCCCTCTTGACCCTACGCTTCACTGACCCCTCTTAACCCTCCTCCAGCTTCTGATCCATAAATCCCTTCCAAGCCATTGATTTTCAAAATACCCCTCTGATCCTTTAAGAGTCACCCACCATCTTGACTACCAACTAAAATATCTGTCAATGGCCTGCAGTAACTTACTTCTTGTCTAAGGCCAGCCAGATTCTCTGGAGTACTCTGCCTGCCTAATCTAAAAGAGGGTGGCATGGCTGTTGACCAAATAATTCAAGCATCTACTCAAAGAAAAAAGAAAGTACGGAATTGTTTTGGGTGTCGGTGCTCAGGTGCTGGCAGCTGGGGCTGCAGGGGCCTCTGTCAGGGGAGACCGGGGGCTGCCCCGTGCCAGACCCAGCCAGTTCCAGCCGGCTCCAA
>NW_009258383.1:3132978-3134529 GCF_000687185.1 Egretta garzetta
AGGAACACAAGGAGTGAGAAACAGCACAGGGAACACCAAGGTGAGAGGAGGAGGAGGAAGAGGAGAAAGAGGAGGTACTCTGTGATGGAGCACATATCCACACTGCAGCCCATGGAGGACCCACACTGGACCGGGGGGATATTCCTGAGGGAACAACAGCCTGTGGAGAGGACCTACGCTGGAGCAGGCAGAAAGTGTGAGGAGGAAGGAGCTGTGGACTGACCACATCCCCTCACACCCCATGCCCCTGTGCTGCTGGGGGTGAGGAGAGTCAGGAGTGGTATGGAGCCTGGAAAAAGACAGAAGAAGGCGCCGTTTGAATGTTCGCCTTTTTTTTTTCCCCCACTACTTGCATTAGCAATTAAGTATCTATCTTAACTGGCATTAAACTAAGTACATTTTCCCCAGCTTGAGACTATTTTGCCGATGATGGTAATTGGTAAGCAATCTCCCTGTCTTATCTCAGCCTGTGAGCTTTCTTTTTTCTTGTTCATCTTTATTTTCTGTAGCCATCCTGCTGAGGCGGGGGAAGTGCGTGAGCGGCTGGGTGGATTTGGCTGTTGGGCTAGGCTAACCCACCACTGGGGTAAAGGCATAGATGATAGGTTTTGTCTTTGTAAAGGGGGACACAGCACGATGCAATCTGAAGAAAAACACCAAGAATAATATGTCATGAGAGATGGACCCAGAGGTAACTTACACATATGAATGGCTGCTCATTATGTGAAGCTCATAATTGTCCTCCATTGGCTAGTATGTAAAGAAAGAAAAACCTTTAACCAGATTGCACTTGGTCTTGATGATAGGAGTGCCTAATACCAGACCATGTAAGTCTGTGGAAGCCCCCAAACATACTCCATTGTATCACCAAATAAAAGCAACACAGTACAGATCCTTGTCAACTACAAGAGACCCTAAATTTGTACATTTTTTTTAGTTACCTATTTTCCTCTTCCTGATCATCTTCTGTGCTAACATTTTGTAAAACAAAACAATCCTTTGGAATCCCCTAACATGTCTCCTACAGCTCTGTGGAGTACTTCAGGGACCTGCACAAGAACCTGCATCCTTCACCCAGAGTTTCTATCTATTTGTAACTCACTTTTCTCTTTTTGCTGAGCAGAATGGAATGCCCCTATTTTGGATGGCAGGTGCTGGGATACGCGTCCTGAACATTTCCTGTAGGAGTGTTTGCATAAGAGAGAACCACAACTGTAAACAAAGGGGACGAGTTTTAGACAGCAATGTGTAATGAATCAGTCAAGCTCGTTTGACGAAAAGGCTCACTGCATCTCACCGAACAGCAGGACCTTCTCTGAGCAGAAAAGGAGCATGATGAGGCTTCCTTTGTATCCTACAGGATTATACAGAACCCCCAACCATCAAATTGCTTTCATTTTAAAGGGTGTTTTTTAAACATGCTGGAATGAAAGTTTAAAGAATTTTCACGTTCTCTGGGGCCTATTTCTGAAGCACAATAATTACAGCACTTCTATGGTTATACTTTGTAACAGTTAAAATTAATTAATGCCAAAAACCCAATGGCATTCC
>NW_009258383.1:3134580-3142975 GCF_000687185.1 Egretta garzetta
GCATTCCTGAGGAATTACACAGTACAGATACATGAATAGCAGAAGACATGATTAATGTTGTTACACTGAATCCCAGAGGCATTAGCAATAATGTAGTGACTCCCTGTTAGATGCAGTGATTTTCTTTTTTAAATCTTGTCCTCACACTGGGCTGGGAACCCATCACACCAGCCTATCTAGAATGCCATGGCTGTGATGGTGGGGGCTGAGAAGCAATTTGCCACAGCCTATGGAGCCGCAGGATGCTCTTTGCCCTGCAGGCGGCTGGGTGTAGTGGCTGGGACACAGTAAGAGGCAGACAGAGCCCTGCCCTTGTGCCCTTTTCCTTCCTCTCTTAGGAGAAAGCTATTCTGATCGGTCTCCCTGCAGGGCATTCTGAAAGGAGGAGGAGGCTGTGTTCTTTGCCTTCACCTAGCCACACTACAGCCTCTCGGGAGTCATCCATGATCCAACCCAACATGCACCCAGGATATAGAGCTCTTACTTTTCCCTATATTGGGTAACAATTTATCTCAGAGTAGTCCTTCCTATCGCTTTCCATGAAAAGTATTCACAGGGTAAGGGTCGTCCCTCAGAAGAGAAGACTGCTGTGATATTCCTGTCAATTAACTAGAGAGTACTGAGAGAATGTGAACTTCACAGCATGTTCAATTTAAATATGTTCACTGTTGTGATAAGAGAACAATAAATCCAAATGACCTGTTCACTTAGTTGTATTAATCAACCTCACTGTACAAGATAAAATGCTCATTTTCTGTTCATGGAATAAGATGCTGTGCAGAGAGAAAAATATGACAAATTAATTTAGTTTATTATTAGCAGAAGAGGACTAGTATTTGCCAAACTCATGCAAGGAATTGGTCTAATAATTGTTGGTGTTTTTTATGCTGTTACCCTAGAGGTAAACAAGTTGTTGAAAATTAATTAACAGTTATATATATATTTAAATATGAAGTAAAATATTTGCATAATTATTTCTGAATTGTAAAATTATTTCAATCATATCACGTGTGTATAGATGCATTTTAGTCTTCCGAATCACCTCATTGAAGGCAACGTTATCAATACTAGTCCACCACAAAAGTACAAACACTGAAATTAACATAGTTGGGTTGTTTTGGAGGGGTTTTTTGTTGGTTTTGGTTTGGGTTTTTTTGTTGTTGCTGTGTTTTGGTTTTTTGATTTTTTTTTTAAATGGCTAGAACTGTTTGTATAACAATTTAAAAGATACAATACCTGTGGGACCAGAGTCTCTAAAACACTGTTTTGAAGACTATTTTGGTTGCTATTAGAATTAGTAAGGTAACCAAGATTAGAAAGCCCTAAATAAATTACTCTGGAATACAGTAATCAGTCAACCAGTTAATAGTCAATCCAGAAAAACTTGCAAATGTCATTATTATGCATGGACCTGCCTATATATCATGAACATTATATGTGAGTCTCAAGCAAAGTACCGCAACTGCACACAAGGTTCAGGAAAAATGCAAAATTTTAACTGAATTACAAAAGTCCATGGTAGTCTTTGAAAAAGCTTGAGGCTTAACAACACTACTGCGTTGCTATAAGTTTACGATTGAATTTTGTGTATGTATATAACAACTTTCAATACAGCCAGGCACTATTTCCCTTTTATTGTCACGCTCCTGTTTGTAGACTGAATTCAATTCATAGCCACCACAGCAACTTTAACACGTCCTAGTCCCTTTGCTTAAACTCACCAACCACCCCTTCTGACTTAGAAGGGAACCACTGAACTGGTACTGCCGCAGGAGATCCTGACCAAGCATGTTTTGGAGTGCTCCAGACACTCCCCAAACACCAGTGCTCACCAGCAGCAAAGGTGACGTAATTAAGACTAGATTGAGACAAAGAGATGCACCTGATCGTGTTCAAGGAACTGTTCTGAGTAACCTTCTGTCTGCCCTCCTTAAAATAGAGACCTGGATTAATATTTTAGAGGTCTTTAAAAGTTTCAGTCTTAGTACTTGTCTGTTTTGCCAGTATCTTGATACTGCCAGATTTTCATACTGATCTCAGTAGTTGTGAACCAAAGACCAAATGCAGTATTACGAAATGTGTACTTAACATCTGCGGGCTTCACACGTGCATCCACATGTATAGGCACATGTGGATGCATTTCATTTTTGGCAGATCAATATTAATTTAAATGTCTGTAAGTCTTTCCACATCAATTTCTCATTTTATAGTTCAACACCTGTCAAGTCAGTTTGCAATACGGATCTTTCAAGTTTTACTTCATCAGTTACTATTTTTCATATTTGATGAGAAGAATTTGCATGACTGAGAGGAAACCTGTGTAATTATTGTCCTATTTACTTATCTTCAGTGATTCAGTGTACCAAAAATTCCTATCAAAGTGGAATTACCACACATGCAAATGAAACCCATAATATTTTCTATCTGGCTACTGGTACTTTTAAGAGAAAACACATGCAAATTAAATGAGAACAGAGGGGAATTTTGTCTTAACAATTTGACAGAAATTGGCAAATGTGACACTGTTATCAAGACCTGTCCTGGCAGTGAAATGTTTACAGCAGGTAAATGTAACTTTGTGATTAACAATCTTTTTCACCGTTCAAACCTTCCCACTCTTTGAGGAAAGAACAACAGAAGGCACAGCTCTTAACAGTATTTGTAGATCTGAGCCTAGATAAGCAAACAAATTTTTTTCCTGTATCTCTGGATGATATCATCACAGTTTTGTACATCCCCAAATACTTTCTGGGAAACTTCCTTTCTTTTATACAAGCTTTCATAAAACCCTGTTGGAGACAGCAGTCTCTCACAGTGCATCCTGGTTTGACAGTTGTTACCCGTTCTGTTCTTTTATTCCTCATACCATCTGAAAAAGAGGTGAGGACTAAAATGAACTGAGAAATCCCCCAAACTCTTTACTGGCTCACCCAGTTGGCAAGCCCCATACAGATGACTTGAAATAGCGCCTGTGATCTGTATGCATTGGCTCTGAAGCCCCTTCTGGAACGTGTCTGGGGACTGGCACCAGGCAAAATTTGGTATCTAAGCATCATGTCAGGTCAAGCTGGGTAGCTGGAGCAGAGCTGCAGTTTGAATTCTGGACTACACTTTTCATGTAATTTCAGCTTCTTTAATGGTCATGTTCCTCAGCAAGGCAAGTCATCCTTCCTTCGACTGATGCTATGAGCTTCTTCCTTCTGGGGTAATCCCCAGACTTTCACTTGACTAAGTCAATCTATTCTGGAGCACTGTGTATACTCCCCTATCTCTATCACCTCTCAGTAGAGCTTAGTGCTTTCAGGTTTTAAAAAAGATTTTTGATTGCTTCTGGTAGTATATATTTCCTTCTCTCATTGTGGGACATCATTGCCATTTCCCCTTCATGGACTTTGCTTCTGCATTCCCAAGATGTGTCTTGGGACATTCTAAGCATATCATCACTTGTTGCAATCTTTGTGGAAGCTCTCCTGATGTAATCAGAGAAATTAGTCCACCTAGAAAATCCATAAAGCTGGATGTGACTCCCTTTAACTACTTCAGTATGCTTCTGAGAGAAGTTTACAGAATCACTGTCTCACTCCCTGCCAGACTCTACAAACTACAGTAAATTATCAACCACTGACGAACAGATTCTCCTCCAGCACCAGCCCTTACGAGGAATGGTACCAACAAACCAGCCCCCTTCCCCAGAGGAGAACACTGTTCAACCAGCACTACAGCTATTTACCAGCACCTTCATGACACTGTTGGTCATAATGGCTCTTCTTAATTTACTCAAACTCCACGAAGAGTTAAAAATATGGCATATGTTGACAGCCGACACTCCTCGCTAACAGGAAAGACACGTTGCTGTGGGGCCCAGATCTCAGCTTCTCCTTCCCTGCAGCTGTCTGTGGATCGCAGCTAATTGTATCCACTTGTTTAACCTCGGGGATAACGTCTGCAAGGGACCAAGTGCCACAAGCGTACTTTTTTTTTTCTAACGGTCATTTCCTCTCTGGTGTAACTTGCATGACAGCGTGTGACAAGCAGAAATTAATGGGGACACTGCTGTGCCAATACCTCTTGAATTGCTTTGACACTGGCTGCAGGCTGCCTGCTTGGCCACCCAGCCAAGACCTCACATGAAACGTGGCAAGGGGCCCACAGCTCTATTCACTAACAAGCCAGCTGGTCAGTGATTAGAAAGCTGAAACAATGCTGTGCACATACATCAAGAAAAATGCTTTACAAACAGCTTCGGACTTAGGAGGTAAAGTCTCCTAGAAGAGTAAATCTGTAAATTTATCTTCCAGGGACTGATAACTTAAGATAACATCAGAGATAGTGTGGAAGGCCCCAGAGGATGCCTGCCCTACATTGTCACCTGAGCACAAGGAGGGCTAACCTCAGAACAAAGACTAAAGTCTTCACATGCTCAAAATCATGTGCAAACAGCTTAAACCACATGGATTCTGGTCCAGAGGAGCATTCAAATTATGTAAATACATAGAGATTTATGACAGACTACTCTTCCTAATGGTCTGTCAACACCTTGGCAACATTACTGACATTTCTGCAGAAATTCTCATTGGATTTGTCTGCAGTGTGCCATCAAGAAGGCTGAGATTTGTTTATACGCTGATACATAACAACAAAGGATGAGACTTCAGAAGTACCCCAGGAGATTTGGATGACCAGATCTCCTACACCCAAGGCAGCTTTGAACATTTCAGCCAAGACTTTTTTGAAAACTGTCAAATCCTTGGCTAGACACAAAAGCCTCAAGAAGACTGTCGTTCCCTTAATTTCTCTCTCAGTTGTTTATTTAAACAGTATCCACTAAAAATGCATGGGCTCTTTATGAAACACCTGCATGGCAACAAGAAAATAAGTTAGGCTTTTTTTAAAACTGAGAAAAAAGCAGTCAATTGGATCCTACAGATTAGAAACCCAGACATCATCTAAAATAAATAGGACTTGGGCACCTAATTCCTATGGCTCCTTCCAAGTTATAAACTCAGTCCAGCAATTTTTGTTTCACAGAAAACTTGTTTAAACTTATAAACACAGGCCTGCTCCGTTTCCTGATATATAGGTAAATATATTTTGTGACCTATACAGATACACAAGAGCTCAAGGCACTGTAAAAGAGGCTGGCAGGATAGAAGAGACACTTTTGTGAACTAGAAATTGGGGCTACTGTAGAGTTTGGACTTCAGGCCTAATTAATTTTGATTGCTTCCATCATAAAAATGTCTAGGAATTCAGCATAATCATGAGCCGCGCTTGCCTGCTGAAGAAGATGGCCTCGTATTAGTCACAGCCAAAGCCCAGTGAAGTCACTGGGACCCCATCCATCAGGTTTCAAAGACCTGAGCTGGTCACACTACTTTTTAATATTTTCCTCCTCCTCCCACACTCATTGGAACCAGCAGGACCTTCAGAGAGATGTAGCCAACCTTCTCTGAGACACAAGTGTCAGCACGACATCAGACATCAAAACAAAGCTATTCCCTAGAGTTAGACACTGTTTTAATAAATAGTTAACATTTTTTATTAAAGGTGTGAACACAGAGGAAACCCCTTCCTAACCTCTCCAGGGAATGCATAACAAATAAAGCTCAGCTGTGCACTCTTTAAAAGTAACTTTTCAACTTTTTTTTTTTTTTTGCTTGTAATGTACTTGCATGGCAGAAGTATCATGATGCTCATCAGTGCTGTACAAATGGCTCAACATCGGGGTCAATTATTACCTGTGCTCTAGTCACAGGAGTTCATTTAACTTTGATGCCTTTCTTGCTCCATATTATAAAGTCAGGGATAATGGTTAACTACCTCATGCGTGTTGCAAAGATTAACTGGTTAATGTTTGTTAAGTGCTCCAAGATCTAGAATTTGCTTTCAGTTATAAAGGCATAATAACCTTCAAGAAAACCAAGTATATACACAAGAGGAAAGATTTCTTGGATATAAGTTATGGGTAGGAATGGGTTTCAATGAAGAGCCAAGAGGGGACTGGAACCAGCTCGGCCAGGAGCCCTAATCCAAGCATTGTACGTATAGCTTTGCAATGCTGTCATAGCATTGTATGAACCGTCAAAATAGCCTTCAGGATGACAATCTTACTGATGCCTTAGTAAACCTAAATCAAAAGTAGGGAAAAGAGAATTGTTTCTTGGAAGCACTTAGCAGATCGAGTTGTTGTCCATATTTACAGTAGCAATTCATTTGCAGTTCTGTTACGTTGAACTAAAAAATCAATATCTCTTGAACCAACAGCTTTACAGGGGGAACAGGCAACACTTTATCCTACAGACAAGGCATAGAGAAGATATTTTGCAAGAGGAGTCAAGCAAGTGCACAAAGTCTTTTGTTTTCACCCAAAGCATGAGAAGTTTGCCAGTAGCACCAGACTAGGGGAATGACTGTCCATTCCCTTCTACTTACATGCTCTATCGCTTCCTTTTCTGATTTCCTACCTTTTCCTTCACTTCTTTCTTTCCTCCCTTCATGCACCCAGTTGCCCTTTCATGCCCCATCCCAAGTTCTGACCCTTCTCTTCACACATTTGCTGCACCTCATCCTGCTCGACTATTTCCTCTCCTACCACACTCACTCTCAGGCCCTGTGGTCCCACTCCATCTCTCTGGGTTGTTGCCTCCCACAGGGCAGGTGATTACTGAGCAAGGTAGCTCAGCAGAAGATGCCAGCTGTTAGCATGCCTCAGCAGCTCACCTCTGGATTTCAGATATAACAATCCGTAACAGGTAGTGGTGTGCCTGAGATGTTTGCTGTGGCTGCAGTGGTGGGATATGGTCCCACACATCTGTTGAGTCTCTCTGAAGTGCCATGGGCCATAGCCCCTCGAGTTCTGAGCAAAACGACACTGATTTACATGAGCGTAAATTAGTGTAAACCTCGCCTTGTTTTCTTTTGAACACTTGACTGGTTCTTAAAAAAGGAGGCATCTTCAACTCGTAATGACACAATGAGTGATGAGCCCACTTATTTCTTAATGTTAGCTCAATAGACAAGAATCAGCTCTGCTTTGGGGGTGAGGGTGAGGCTTGGGGATGTGGGGAATGCTGCAACATGAGAGTCAATAGTCTTCTTGGGAGGGGAGAAGACTGCCTCCCAAGTTTCACAAGCACAATACTCTCTCCCTTCCCCCGCCTCCCTGAACGCTAAGCAAAACAAACTCTAAGAGATTTTTAATAAAAAGCCAAAGATATGTTAGAAGTTAACGTGCAAAACGAGCCAATCAATGGAACAAAATGCTTCCGTGGAAGTACTTTCTTTTGAAAGTAGAGAGTCAAATGATGTGCGTGACAAATGTAGCTTGTGACGAATGCATCATTGCTTCTCAAAAGGGTGACCTGTGACAAGCAAAAAGTATGCGATTGATTATGTGAGCCAACTTGGAAAAGAAAACTACATGTCTTCTTGTGTATCTTCATTGTAACCATTCACGGAAAACCTAGGAGAATAAAAGTAGCTACAACCCAGACAACCTGAAGCACATACGTCTGGGCTTTGCCGAATAAGGCTCCAAGAGAGAAGTCTTTTGTTTTCCCTACCAACAACAACAAAAAACTACAAATCACACAATACAATATCAAACTCTGTTATTCCAAAATGACAGTCAGTTAAGTAGAAACAAACTGTATCTTCAGGCGGGCACATGAGAGAGGCTAGGGATCACTATCAAAGGACTTCTGTTTTCTTTTGTTTATTAAATAGCAACTGTATTATTTACTGCAGCTTTGCAAGCTAGTGAGCAGCTGGGTGTAACACATTTCCATGCTGTGTAACCTCTCCTTATGCTTCGTTAGATTCCTTATCAGGACCAGAAGAAAAGAAATCTCTCTGTTATGCTTTTCCTGTGGCAAAGGAAAAGACAAGATGATGACTTTCCAGCTCATTTCACTTGTACAACATTCTCATCAATCACCATGGGGTAGGTCTTTGTTATTTTCACTGAGGGACTGTTCTTAGTTTTCTGTCACAATAAAGTGTGACTCCACTAACTAGCAAATCAAGGTTACCTCCACCACATTTGCAAAAGAACAAAATGCAAACCTAAGGCTAAAGCTACTTCTGAAATATTTTCCAAGGCCCCAGTTTCATAGACATAAACCTAAGTCAAATTAGATCTAAATTCTTTTCATTGAAATGAAGGCTAAAGTCTGAAACACTTGGAGCAGTTGAGGTAAGGAAGCTAAACTAAGCATTTCATCAAGAACCAAAAGTTTTCTGCTTGTTTTGCGACTTTCTGCTCCAGAAACCGAGCAAAGAAACTGTGGTTTATTTTTATTTTAAACTCTCTGTCAAGTATGCATCTCTTTGCAGTTTTGGTTCACTATAGCCCACGCAGCTTGGCCTCTATTCTCCTTTTCCTATGTCTTCATTC
>NW_009258383.1:3143114-3159089 GCF_000687185.1 Egretta garzetta
AGCAGGAATTATGTGAGCAAACAAAAAGCAAGCAAAGGGTATATTCTAATCAAGGCAAAAACATAATAAAAAAGACTTTGTAAGATGGTCTCTCCTCCTTTAACTTCATGCTTTATATGTCTTTTCCTTCTTGGTCTGTGTTGTTTCTCACTGAATGACAGTTATACACAACATAGTATTGTAATAGCAAGCATATGGCTCAGAGATCGCTGTTGACTTTCTCGAGTCTCAAATTAGACATTTTTATTTTAAAAACATGAAAGACATCTGTATACTCTTTCATTAAATGCATTTTACATTTGTAACATCCTACGTATTCTTTTGGAACCATTTCCACTAAAATGCCGACTCTGGGTTTGGATAGCAAGTATTTCCTTTGTAACACTAAGGGAGGAGTGTGTTACTGTCAAAATTTCTCTCTAAAAAGTCCTTGCTAAAATATTTACTCTGCTTGTCAGAACAGGAATATCTGAAGTTAATTCCAAATGAAAGAATATTTTAGAATGAATCATAAACTAGATGTTAAAAAAAGGCAACATGCTGCCATTCCATTGCCCCCTCCCTGCTGTAAAACTAAGCAAAAAGTGCCTCTGCGTTTGCATTCACAGAATATTGTAACATTTTGGAGCCTTCTGAGATTCCTTAATTGTAGTTATGCAACAGAACTGTCACATCCTAAAACAAAGGACAGAAATTCAGCAGCTGAATTTATTAGCTTGGAAATGAAACTCTCCTAAGAGATGGCTAACATGTCTTCTTGATTATTTTTGGCATTTTAAAGTTACAGTGCAATGCTTCCTATTGCATAGACCAAAGGAGTGGGACATTTTAGAAATACTTAGAATTTTTATGGCGCTGTTTGTTAAGTCACATATTTAGCAACAGTGAAAACTGTTGAGCAGTAACCTTCTTTGCAATTAAGCCACTAATTTCAATGGGCCCTTTATGGTATAAGACACTGGTCAACATTAATAAAGATATAATGTGCTGGCTTCTAAAGAGTTGGTCACGATGGTAAAAAACAGCTTCTTCTTTCAAATGGGTATTCTCAAGGGTCATGATTTTCAAAGGCAAACAGGATAAATTCTGTGGCCAGAACAGTCATGATATTAATGAAAAAAGGAATAAACAAACCAGTCCGTCAAACCTCTGATCCTCTGGAGCCCTTTTCCATTACCGAGACAGTTTACTGCAATGACCAACCATGACACACTTCTGTGAACAGTCAGGAGTCTGGTTCCAAAGGCACACCGCTTACACGTAAGTTTTGAGGGAAGACTACTTCCTCGCTTTGACAAAGCATTTAAACACACACAAAATGCCTGTTTATGACTCATCTGAGACTACGGAAACAAAGGTTTCAATTCTTTTTTGGTCCAACCTTGGAATTCCTCAGGTCAGGAGTACAGGATGACAACTGATTCTCCCCTGTTAGCTCCTCTAATTCGCAGTCTTTCAACCTTACTTCTGAAGCTGGAGCAATCTGTTTACATAAAATTAAGCAGATGCTTAAGTGCTTTGCTGGAGCAGAGCCTCTGCTCCCTTTGGGGCTTCTCCTTTAAGGTCTGAAGTTGAACCAGAAAGTTCAGGTATATATTCCAGCATGAGTTTAAATGTTTTATGTATGCTGACATAAGTGATGGTACTGTATAGCTGTAACGATAACACAGAAGTAAGAAGAACCTAAAGTACTCATGTTTATGGGTCTTTGGATAAGGCTTCTAACCCAAAAATTAAGGACAGATTTGATCTAGGAGCTTGAGCCTTTGTAATTTGCTCTTTCTTAATTGCAAACTGTTCAGGCTTTTCATGAGAACAAATGAAAGGCTGCTTGCTAACTGATGCTAATAGCATTGCACCACACTCGCCCCTGGAGGAACCCTACAAAGCCAACAGTTACACCACAGAAGGATTTGACCCATAGTTGTGCTCTGGAGTACCGACACTGGCAAATATTACGAAACCATGTCTGCTTCATTAAAACTACACGTAAATTTATCAGTTTAATTTCTAAATATTTTCCCTTGGTCTTGCACCAAGAGCAAACAACAAACAGTATTTCTGTTATTTCACTCACGTTTCCATTCTAAATTTTTTGCTTGCGAACTTACTAATAATGTGAGTCTTTGTTTGGACTCCTTAAAAAGAAGGATATTCTCAAAATGGAAGAAAGCTCATTTTATTTCACTTTGAAACCTGAGTAACCTGTAACATGAACCATATGCTGATTACAGAGCACTGATACATAAAGGAAGCAGTTGTGTCAATGTGTGAGGTGGCTGGGGTGGGGAAACAGCAGGGCAGAGGAGAAGCACTGTTTTAGACAAATAATGCTGTTGTAGGATCTGATTATCACGACTCATGTTTGACAAGGTATTGTACAAAGGCCAGCCAAAAAGGAGGCTCTGTTATGGTGGGCACTATACAGTCAAGGGTTTTCACACAGCCTCTTCCATTAAAAGCTCAAAATAAAATGGACAAGACAGACCCCAGGTGGAGAAACAGTGTGACAGTTCCATGATATTACTTTTTTATGGGAGTAGAGTCAGTTAGGAGGGGATAAGCAAAATGGAAAGAAAAGTGATGGAGAGAAAAGTTCTGGAGGGAGGGAAAGAATAGAAGAGCGCTATACAGTGTAAATACAGAGTGAAAGTGAGGTGAAAAAGTGAAGGTGGAAGGGAAGGATGGAAGGAAGGAAGGGCTGGAAAAAATGGGATTAGCACAGGCAGAGAACTTTGAATTGAAACCACTGGAAGCTCTCTGCATGTCAGAGGTTTTGGCTTTGGTTGCTTCAGCAGCAGAGTGTAGCTGGCTGATGCCACTGGCTGGTCCTTCTCTGCAGTTTTGTCCCTGATGGCCAGAGGATGGGAAGCAGGGAAGAACCATGCCCGTTCTGGTACCTGCAGGGGCGGGTGGGACAGGGGGTGGGGGGGTCTCCATGGGCCTCTGATCTGACACACTGAGTAGGAGGGAGAGGCGCAGCCTCGGCTGGGTCCCGTTTTTATCCTTCCCTATGACTGGAACAGCCCTCATTCCAGCTCAGCTGCATCTGATGATGTGCTGAAACATAAGCCCATGGGATGGCCTCTGGGAATCAGCAGATATACATGTGTGTATATATATACACAAGTGTATGTGTATGTGTAGTATGCCTTCACGTGTATACATGTAAAGACAGTATACACCAAACTGCTCCCTAGGCACAGGAGGAGAACTGGTGCTACCCCTTCTGTATTCTTGTACTTTTGACCCTTCTCTAAACACCTGAGTTGCCTGTTCTGGCCTCTTCTGGCCCACAGCTATTTTGAGACCATAAACTTCATAGACAGTAGAGTGATGATCATCAAGCTTCCCTTTCTCCCACTTGCAACATTTTTTCTGCAAGTATGTTAGAGAACTTTTACAATTATAAGTAGTATGTGCGTTTATATGCATATATATATATAATTTAAAAATTCTTAAAACTAATTTTAAGTTCTGCATATGAAAACGTCCAATACAAAAAAAAATCCGTCCCTATCCATTTGTATGGGACTTTGTTCTCTGGCAGAACCTAAATACATGTTACAGAGGAAAAGAAACAAACGCAACCTACCTTGATTAAATCAGTGTGCCACTAAAGTAATAATCTTCAAATTAATTTTTACTGTGGGATACAATAACCTGCCTATTCACTGGCATAAAGGCAGTGCATACCACTAGTGCAAGGGTATTAAATTTATCTTGGGGCAGAATAGATAAAAGTCTTATAAAAAATAACTTATTTGATTACTATAGTATTGTGTATTAGCTATGAGTTGTCTGTGGCCAACTTCTGAATCATTTTACACTACAGCTGTATATTTGCTGTGAATAAATATGGACACTTTGTGAATATTCTAGTATAGAGAATCTGAGCTACAATAACTTGGGTTGGCCGAGATGGGAAAGGCATCCTGCTGCAACGCTTCTTGTCCCAGATCAGCTGAGTTCAACATAAAAAAATATGTTGACCAGGTTTCCCAAATATCTACCTTGTCACAATTTGTGTCATTCTGTCTCTTCTTCCCCATCTCTGGGTGCTTGTTTTGGGGTGAAGTACAGCTTTGTGGGTATGCAGAGGCATAGAGGCCTGACTTCCTTCCAGTGCAGAAACTACTATTAAGAAAGTGAGTCCTATCTGCCCCCATAAAAATCAAGAATGGCTCTTTGAACGTCTCCTCTTTATCTCACATCTGCTGCTGTCCGACCTCCAAATTGCTTGTCAAAAGTAACATACGGCTTGTAGGCAAAATTTAGAACATGGATAAATCCAAACATTTCAGTCTATTGTTCTGCCACTGTGTTACATGCACCATGAGCTCCAACAGCTTTCCCTTAATTGCTCTAACTGTGGCATCTCATCTTTGATGATGAGAAAGACTCTGGAAACATGAGCGACACTTCTGCTGATCACTGAGGCAGGATATGCAGAGCAAGTTGTGACTATACAACACCACCACGAGACGATGGAAAGCATCTCAGAAATACTCCCCATTCGGAGGAACTGTGATGGGCTCGCTGCGGCACAGTACGGCACTGTCTCTGACATGCTGCCTGGCAGCCTAGCCCCACCTGTGCACCTGCCTGAGCATTATTCCTACCACGTGCTCCCTTCCTTTCTTTCAGTATCATCAAAGCATTTCGCATAGCAATTGCTACCACATTGACGTTCCAATAGCAAAAACCCAGTGTCACTAATGATCCTAGAACATCTCAAGGGAATTCAGAGCAGTAGGATCCTTAAGCTTTTTTGTTGCATCGCATCAACATCCAGCTCTGCAGAATTAAGAGAAGTTAAATGAGCTGATAGCAACATTTCACTTCCAGTGTTTGTAATACTGCAATTTTCCAATGACTTGATCATAAATTCTGCTCTACCAAAGGCTCAATCTCCATCCCTGCCCACAATACAGAACCTCTTCAGTTTCTTAATTCCCTTTGACTTTCTGAATAAAGATGGTTTCTGGCCCTCCATCTATTGAAAACAATAGCTTCCTTCTGACTTCTCAAAGGATGTGTCCCTTAGGGCCCTACTGGACTGTCCTGCTGCCTTGAGACTTTGGGCCGTAAAAGAAAAGTAGGTTGAGATGTCTATTTAGAGAGTCCTTGATAGACATCCCTTCACAGCGACATTTCTAATTCAGTGTCATTGTTTTGAAAGACTAAAATTATTATTTCAGGCAGTTTGCTTTCATGCATTATGCTACAGTGTTGCTTGACTGCTTTCCAAACTGGAACAACTGAAAAAATGTGAAGCGCTCCAACGGTTTTAAATCACTCTAGTCAGGACAGACTGATTTAAAATTATTGGAGTGCCTCACATTTTTATGAGCTCTCAGTTTGCAAGCAGTGGAGGTCTGGGCAGTCCTGGGCTACAGCACTGCTAAAAAACAAGTACACGTTAGCATCGGTTTGAAAACATTTGCATTTGAATTTGGAAATTGTAGGGCTTTGGAGGTACTTAACGCCACCATAATTAAAATCAGTGGCTGTACACCGACTGTAAAAAGGTCCAAGCTAAAGAAGTAACTGTACGGATACAACATTGTATTTTGTGGCATCCTGTGCTCAGCAGTCCCTTCATTCGAATCACGACTCCTCCTGGCCCCTTGGTCAGACCGTACACCACTACCTGCACCACCGCACCACAGGACATGCGGCTGTGTCTCTACAGGCAGCACAGTATGGAAAAGAAATGACAACAACTGCAATGGAGGGAACCACCACCCTTTGAAGAATATCCTCTTTTTAAGGTTTCGTTCCTTCAGAGCTGACACCTGTGCAGGGCACCTGCTCTCTCTCCCGCCACCCTTCCAGCAGTCCAACACCATGTAGTAGGATAACAGAGAAAAAAGGAAAAGATTTATTCCACAATAATATATCAGTTCAGTCCTTTTGTTTTTCATTTATTTATAGTGGCAGCTCTTCTTTAATTCATAATACAGATTCAGAACAAAATTTATTGCAAAATAGGCCACAAAGAATGAGATCCTTAGCAGCTGTAAATGGGCATCATTTCACTGAAGCTAATGGTTTTACACCTCTTAGTATCAGCTGGGGACCTGGTCCATTATTTGTGGACTCTAAATTCCTCACTAAGCTTTGCTTCTTTCTTTACCACAAAAGTACTGACAGGAAAATGTTAGTAACACCTCTTCTCTTAGAACCTTTCTTATTAATTTGAGTAGGCTCTTTTTTTAGTGACTCTTAACTTTGATGTTGTTAAATACAGCCACACTCTGAAGACTCTCAGTACTGGCAAATCTGTTTTCCTGGAATATCTTGCGTTGTTTTCAGAACTGCGTGATTGTGTGACATCTGCTCCACATCTCATACGTGATCGACCGAGTAGGTAAAACCATGGCAGATGGCTGATGACTCACCTCACAACACTGAACACTGGTTTGCTTTCTGAGAAGCAGCATCTTCATATTAATTTCCTAAGAGTCTTGCAAAGATGTGATCGGTCTGCCTGGCTTGATAGCAGGTAATGTAAGTTACAGGAAATGCAGAGGGATGCAACAGCAACATTTATTCTAGGACCGGGGGTAATATTTTAAAATTCAATTTTTGGGCTACTATCAGATAAATCCACAAAAGGAAAATAGGTTCACTGCTGTGCTTTCTGAATTTTAGGCATCTAAATAGCAAAATCTGGATCCCCGAATCTGATGGAGATCTAGGCTTCCTATGCAAAGGAGATACAGAATAAAAGCCACAGAAGCCATTCACATGAGTGAAGAATCAGGAAACACCAGAGAAAAGGATGTAACTTAAACCCTCTTCTCTCTGTGATTTGGCTGGGGGGCACACCATGAAGATCCACAGACTACAGACCTGGGCAGACAGGACATTCCCAGCTCTTCTAACATCCCACAGCACCTGCTATACTGGAGTCCTTTGTTCTGTTCCCTCCTCTGCTGACTGTCAGATTGAAAGGGGCACAGCCCAGTTAGCATGTGTAGCTTGCGTAGGCTAAGTTCTGCTCAGCTGTAAGAAAACTATTGCAAGAAGCCACAAGTTTACTTATAATGACATTACCTCACGAAGTTAACTTGTTCATTACTAAAATTAAAGAACCTTGGTAACAGTTTGTTGTCCCTTCCCATTCTTACAGACCCCTTGGCCCAGCAGAACATGATGACTGGAGGGAACTCCAAAGAGCCATGCCTAAACCACTTCATTTACAGCTCTATATACCAAGCCATCGCAGGCATATATTCATTTAAAGCTAAATATTGTTATATACATCACAGTAGCTGAAATCAGTAAAAATCAACTTGTTTGCATGCACATGATTTCCATACTAAAAATGTAATTAGTGTTATAACAACCATATCCATATCCAAATCCTTTAGAAACAAAAAGTCCATCCCAATCTCACAAGCATCACATCAAAATGTTTGGTGGCCTGTTAACTATTTTTTTTTAAATCTTTCTGTGGCAGTGATGCATCATTCCCATTTCCACTAAACTTATGTCAACTAACAAAAGTTGCTAATGAGCCAAGTGTCTCAGAGGCTCAACTGCTAACACCATTAGCATTACCAAAGACCTGTGCATGACTAACAGCTATGTCCTAAGGAAACTGAACTCATACCTTCCATTTCCACATAAACTGCCCTACAGTTAAAGAGTATCCCAGAAAGAAAAGAAGGGAGGAGACGATGGGTAGAGAGGAAAGAAGGAAGATGTTGTCACTGCTGATTCTGATTGAGCCTGTATGGAACTGTGTTAATCAGGTCTGACAGAGGAAGCCAGCAAGGGCAAGAAGGACCATAATCCAGTAGTTACAAAGAGATATTAATTAGATTATGGGCTTGAACATAGTTCTCTTTCAAAGGCCAATGCCATCTCCACGAGTATTGGGCATCATGTTCTCCATCCCTCTAGCCCAAAGTATACTCCATTAAAAAGTAATGGAAGTGCTTCAGCAGAAAAGATTTAAAATACCTCTATCCAGAATAACCTAGAACCCAGTAGCCAGAGCTATAGACACAGAAATGGACTACGGCATTCATGCTCCTGGCGACAGGGAGGGAAGTGAGCACGTGTGCCCTGCATCCTGGGTAAGCACTCCCATTGCCAGGCAATGCCTCAAAGGGAAACTGCCTCTCTTCTATCGTTTTATGGGCACCTGTGGACATGTTCCTAAAATAGCCTCTGGGGTGGCTCCAGCTGCAGGGCTTTAGACATTAGAAAGGCATTGCTGAGAGGCATTAAGACAAAAGCTTTAGCTGTGTTTAAGTGATCGATATAGTTAGTTCCTCTGGACTGCTACAGTCTGACTCCTATCTGCTAAACATAAAGGAAATTCTTAAAATGGTACCAGTGTCACTTCTATCCCTTGACAGTTGGTAACTAAAAACCCCAACATGCCCCAAACCAGCAAAAGCTGGGTCTCCCTCCCCCAAATGGTATGTAATGATTGTAGTTAATTCACACAGAAAAAGATCTTTGGGGGCTGATACTTCTCTCATAGTAATTTTATGTCATTCAAGTTCCACTAACAACTGTTGAGCTTACACCATGGTGCCAAAGAGGTGTATTAGATCCTTCAACTTCAAGCTGCCCAGAGCTCCCTTGGCTCATTTGGCACCTCTGTGTGGCTGACACATGCCGAATTTAACAGATGGTCTTACAATACTGGCAGTTGTTTTGTACTGTGCTAGTGCTGAGGGGAAATGCTCCACACAAACTGTCTGCAATTCTGGAAAATAAATGAAGTACAAATCCATATTAACCTCAAAAGCCAAACTATAAAAAGTCAGATTAGTCATTTAACGATGTATGTGCTCTGGGTTAAATGCTCAGTTGCTGCAAAATGGAGCTATTTCCCTGCAGTCAGGAGAACTATGCTTTGCTTCAGTTTCTACCAGGAATATCCATAAAGTCTGCATCATTAGAAAGGTATCGAAATGCATTAGGAATAAGGCTTGAGACCCTCCCTCATGTGATCAGCCCTGACTATCAGCAAAAGTATCTATCTCCATAAACTGGGTGTTTTCACATAAATAGTGAAGCAACAGGGTGCAACTTAAGTTAATGGAATCTCTCTCTTTTTCTGTGCCAAGCAGAATTCAAGAAATAACAGATCAGCTACTGTGCAAATGTTGAAATCAACAGCAATGACCGAGTAAACAGCAATTCTACATTTTTCCTCAGCCATTCGAAAAGAGCTGTCCGTACCACAAGCTGAATTTTACATTACTAATTTCACTGGCTGCAGTGGAACTTGCACTGTACATGAAAGACGAGAATTGCTCCTCCTTGTTGCTGTGTGGCTAGATTTTTCTCTTTTATTGTGCCAAGTTATCAGATGTATCAACTAGGTTGAACTAGTAAACCACACACGCAGAACAGTACTTTTCAAAAGTAAAGCCAACAATTTCCTTCACCAGTACATAACCTCCATGAAGTGTACGTTCATACACACGTATTATGGTCTACTAGTGCCAATTCAGAACAGGCTTTTAGAAAATCACAAATGTTTTAGTCCAATGCTCACCTCTTATATTTGCTTTAAATGAAACATAGCTCGAAATGTATTTCAAACTGAGATTTCAGAGGCTTGGTCATTCAGTTCCCATCCATTTCAATATATTTAGTTAGATAATACATCAGTCACCTTGTAAGTTGTTTTCACAATGTTAATTACATTGAAATACAGTTCCCTTAGGTAGCTTCAAAGCCCTAGAAGGAAGTAGAACCCTAAAAGCATTGTGACAAAAGAGTCCTTCAAATGCAAGAAGTACAATCCAGTCTTCTGCTGGGACTGAATCAAAGCTGAATTAATTTTTTTACATTTTATTTTCTCTACTAAGGTTGCTTAAAAAACATGGCTGCTGGAACTGACTGATGTTATACATTTGTGACTTTGATACAAGTGAAAAGATCTTTATCAGTTTTATGTCTAATTTTATACCGAAAGATCAAACAACTCCTAAATTTGAAGCTGTTAACAAAAAAAATATTAAAATAAATAAATTTCAGATAGGTTTCATGTTTTCCTTTCCTCCCTCAGGACTTTTGCTAGACTAAGATGACACAACATACTTCCAGAAAGTACTTATACAAATGCAACATAATCCGCCTCTGAAAGCATAAATTATTTCTCCTCATGAAAAAAGAAAAATCAAAAGAAATGCTAAAAAGACACAGTCAAGATGTAGGAAAATCAATCCCTTTGCTTCTCTTCCCAGGTGTAAACATTTTGTCAAACATTTCAAGCTATGATCCTCAATGTAGCACTTCGCTGTGAAATTCCCAGGAGAGAAGAGGCGTTGGTATACATATTTTACTACCAATAACGCAAGCACGTCCTATCCTGGGAAGAGGTCCTCCCTTACAGATGCAGAATATGAGATGATACAATGGGAAAACTTCATCACCATCTTTCCAGTTACCCAGAGCCTTCCTAGCTTCTACAACACTGGTCATGGCTATCCCCTTCCCTTCCCCATCCCCTGCAGAGCTCACCGCAGGTCCATAGTGAACATTTCCTGCTCTTGGAACATATAGAAACCTTTCTGGCAAGAGGGACATGAAACAAAAGGAGTCTCTTGGGGAAATAAAGGGCAAAAGGAAGGTGATAGGAGCACAGGATTTATTTTACCCATTCTAAGAATATCCAGCACTCTACCAGACACCTTCTAGGGAAGTTTCAAGCAGTCGTGGACTGAGCAATAATGGAATCATCTGCCTACAGCTGCAAGCAAAGGTCATTCTTAATGATTTGGAATGCTACATTTGGTAAAACAGTAGAGATTCAGGGGATTTATAAATCTAAAGAAGAAAAAAACCCCAAGTGCAACAAAGAGATTTCCACAAAGAGATTACATCTGTTAGTGAATACAGATCTTTGTGCTGCAATTCATGTCCCAAGCTGAGCATTACTCAATTTTGATATAACAAAATCCTATGGAATCAAGATGCAGTTTATCTTTGTGATTTATCTCTTTGCCGTTCCTATCTAATATTTTCTGAAATAATATCCAAAATACTTCTTCTTAAATACCTTTATAGTTTCAGTAGGCACTCCAGGCTCTGGAACTTTATCCAAGTAAGTAGTCAAGTCTTGATCCACGTGTTCAAACACTAATGTTAACTTGGTCTCTCTGTCTGTTCGTGACACGGTGCACACATCAAACAGTCTGAGAGGAGGAAAAGAAAAGAGGAGGTAAGCATACAGGAACCAGTACAGATAGACATACCTTGCAGCTCATACACATCTATTTAAATTTCTTACAGTATATAGAACGGAAAAAAGAGCTTTCCAAGGATAGAGCAATCTTTGAGCTCTTGATTCATCAGATAACTACTGATACATCAATAATATCATCTCTCTCTTTCACGTGTGGATTCTGAGATAGGATTAAGAATTCATCAGCTGTTCAAAGTAAAATAATCACGTGAAAATAAAATATTTTTTGGACAGAGCAACCAGAGTTAATACAGAAAATGACTTGATATTTATCCACACTCTATGCTGCAGCACTTACAGTCATTTAAAAAAAAATGGCGAGAGATATTTTTGAGAAAAAATATACAGGGTGTTTGCATGCACTTTCAGTTTCTTCCCCCATAACTCCCATGTTCATCATTACACAGCTTTATAATTAAATCGCCTTTGGCAGAAAGAGAATGTTTTTGCTGATTACTCTTGCAAGTTCCTGGACGCAAAGAATACCTTCAGAGTCAGGACAGAGTCTGGAAAAAAGCTCTGTGCACAAGATGCCCCTACTAAGCTTTCTTCTCTCATCACTTTCTGTCATTCTTTTACTGAAACATCTTTATCATTTCACCTTGTTGCACAACATCAAATTCAAACTAATTTGCAAAGCTCTTCATAATGTCACATTCCTATCTGATTACTCTATTTTCTATTGTTTTCTCTTATTAATTAGGATTTCTATCCTCTTCTCCACTTCATCTACTGTACCACCTTTAATCACTGTTTTATCTTTCTCACAAACATCCGCCTGTCCTTCTATGCTTCACACCTATACTCATACCAGTGACTTTTGCTATCCTTCCTCAAGTCCCACTTCTACAAAATCACAATAGGAAACCATCTTACAGGTGGAAGGACGCTTGTTCCCTGCTCACATACTTTATTCATGTGTTTATTCATTTAGTTTTAAATTGTACGGATCATATTGCCTTTCTCTCCAAAGCAAGGCAGAAAATCTATCACTACTTCTATGAGGTGACAGTAGATTTAAAAAATGTAGGAATACAGTTATTGAGAAAAAAGTCTATAAAGTTAAACAGAAGAACCTGACATTGACAACAGACCAAAGCAGTGTTGATCCTACTGCTTATTTTGGTCAACATCATAGCAGTTATGTTGTTTTATTACATGTATCTTTCTTCCTCTTGGTTAGAAAAACTGCTTCCTCACTTTGTGCAAAGTGCAGGATTTCTGATAACACTGCCAAGTAATATTTTTGTTGTTTGTCCTAGGACTAAAGGCTTTATACACAGGATCTGTAGACAACGGATCACGCACAAAGCCTTGGGGGTCACTGCTTTTCAAAGAAGACATCTGACAAACAGACTAGGAAAACAATTTGTACTGAGTTTTTACTTCTTACCTTAAATCTCAAAATATTTCACAAGAGAAGGGCGGATAAGAATTGGCACAAGTCTCTGTGAAGACTGCAATCCAGGCTTAGGAGAGCAGAACGTTTCACTTGAGATGATATAGATTCAACATGTGAAGGCCATGGTCCCTCTTAACAGAGTTTCCTAAATCATCTTTGGTCAGACACTTAAAGATTGTTTATTAGCCACCATGTTTTGAAAATGGATGCATGCACATTCCTTCTAACTTAAAGAAGCTTTTCAGTGAGTAATAATTTGGGAACCGGAGTTACAGAATACGGAGAGACTGTCACCCTACCTCTACTAGAAGACTAATCTGCACTTAATCTGTAATCATCACAGAAACAAATATGAATTAAATTATTATGGTAACATAGTGACTGAAACAGCAAATATCTCGGCACATTTCTCATAAAGACAAATACTGTTCTCTTTATGATTCCCTTAATGGGGCGTACACAGATGATGTCTTGTACACAGTAAATCAGTTTTGTGAAAAGTCACAAACCTTTCTAAAAAGTGAAATTTATTGGTATTTGGCTCAAGGTTAATAATCTGCAATATATTTATATAAATCAATGTGGAATGTAGCAGGACTGCCTATAACCCCAACACATGCAAATAGAGAGGAGCCAGGCAGGTCTGAACATCTGAACATAAACACTGGAAAATATTTCCAACTGTATGATTCCTTTGTGCTGACCTACATTTACCTAAAAATGTTCTAAAACACCTTTTTTTTGCCAGGTATTTTATACACTGGCAAAATAATCTTTTCAACTATAGCAGAATTATAATTCATGAAAAAAGAGAAAAAAGATTTCACTGTATAGAATATAGAAGCAACGTGTAATCTCCAACTCACTGTGGAGGCAAATGCTGATTCTCTCTTTAATTCTTCTGTACGTGGCTTATTTTGATTCTGGCATTTTCTGGCACAGCAAAATAAGGAACTCAGAGGAACGCAATTCTAGTCACCTATTACTGAGTAATAATATTATCACTGAGTAATAATATTATCTTTCTTTTCATACACCCTTTATGTGAAATTCTAAATGCTTTACAGTTAATAATAAAACCTCCAGATCCTGCACGGGGCTGGGTGGAAGCGTATTGTGTTTACTCACAGAAAACACAGCTGCTGCCTTAGAAAGACCATAATTTACAGCACAGCTTATATGAATCCGTGATATTACAAAAGGCAACATCTGGCATTGCCCATGCTAATCATTCTGGAAATACATTTAGAAAGACACAGCCTCTTTATCTAGTAGTTTCCATAGGGATAAAACTTCTTTTAATACATTATATTCTTTTACATCCACTGTGAGAAAATCATCCATAAAGTTGTCTTCTTTAGCTAGGAACATCTCTGTTGTCTACAGCACACATCTCTTAAGCCATTTCCTCATAACTTTCTGTACGTGACGGGTTAGTTTTGCATGTGATTGCCTCTCTGGAACAGGCAACAGCAAAAAGGCCTTTTATTTAAAGAGTTACTATGTGGACACTGCCCTAAGTGAAGTAAATGTACCTCAATTAATACAGGATTTCCATACTGAATACTTTGTAAACACAAGTCCTGCCCTTCTATTGTACTTACAAAAGAAACGTTTGAATTATTTGATTAAAGTAAGATCCGCTATGGGAAATCCTGCAAGTATTTAACAAGATGTTTGGCTGGGATTCATGCACTGCCTGATGTGCCGATCTGAACTGGAACATTGTTGAACAGGCACTTACGGCGTACCTGTGTTTTAATGCAGACGTTTTTTCACGTTAATTGTACTAAAGTAAAAAAAGCTTATCAGCTAAAAATCTATGTGTCTGTCTTATTTTATGTGTCTAGTGCCTTACTATAATCCAGCAGAATACTTGCCTTCCTACAAAAATACCTTAATTTTTTTGCATGCAGAAAACTAGATGATGTGTCTTGAAGTCTCCACAGCTTCTCACAACATGTAATATGACAAATGCAACTTCAGTTCATCTTCATTTTACAATATACAATATGAATGCTTAATGCTTTTATAAGAAAAGACTCAGTTATGCCAATTCTTTTGAAAACTATTGCGTCTACTGACTGGTACTAATTTGGTAACTGCTTCTAGAAGGTCCTTAAATGTTACTGGACTTGCTTTTGAGATGCTTTAAGAACTGTTATAAAATCACCCACTTTCAAGCAGAATAAACGCTTTTTTTTCTGGAACAAATGGAGATCAAGCCCATCAACCCAAATACCAAAAACCAGATCTGACTGTAAGACCTGAAAAACTGTAGGACATCAGTTCTTGGCCTTTTTGTCAAACAGATGAGTAAGTACATCTGGAAAATTAGCCAGATCATAGTCAAAGGGCAGACCAAAGAATTAGATACTTGCTGCCAACATATCCAAAGGCTTATTGTTATTTTTATTGTCATAGGACTAATCCAACATGAACACATGTCCCTTTACTTTGCTGGTCACTCACAGCACTGAACAAAAGCACATTCCTTACCCTTTAAAGTTTTTCAGTAACATCGATTTACTTTAATTTTCTTGGGAACAAAGTCTTCCTAACTTACACATGACAGAGAAAGGGAACTGGACCCGTTGACTTATGAGTGGGGGAAATGTTTGAGACGACTGTGGTGTGGTAAGTAGTGGCATAGTAATATGTTACAGTTTTAAGGTTTCGGAAGTCTGGACAAAGACTCAGATGGAGAGAATTTGGTGGTCTCAATCTAATTCTGAAAGGTATTTATCCACATGACAGAAAATCAGCACAGAATTTATGTATGATTGACAGTGTTTACCTAAACATCACAAAATTGGGATACCGAGACTATTACAGGTCGTGACTGAGGTTTATTGACAAATGGGGAGTGGGGGAGTGGGGGGGTGCAGGGAGGGGGCCTAAATTGCTTCTGCTTTCACTGCCTTTGGCTCAGGTTAATCCTGTGAGTCCAATTTTCAAGGGCACAGAACATTTCAGCGTCTCATACCTAGAAGCATTGAAGAATGACAGGGAGGCAACCTTTGAGTCCAAACTTCAGCAGCAGCCTTAGACTCTTCTGTTCTCTGGAAGCCACTCAGCAGCAGGTCCTGTTCACCTCAACTCCTTGAACAAGACAGTTTCCCCCCCTACTTTTAACATTAGCCACCTTCTCCTTTCTTGCTTTTGAAGAGGAAAAGACTCTGCTAACAGAAACCAGTCTCCATCTGGAATCACATATATCCAATGTATCGTACCAACAGTCGTATTTCTGATGAAGAAGCCAATAGCTGGGCAAATGGAGTGGAACATGGGCGTTACGAGAACCATGTCCCATGTAGCAAAACAGGAAATAGAGCTTCACACTCTGAAC
>NW_009258383.1:3159117-3167539 GCF_000687185.1 Egretta garzetta
TGTCTCATCTTCATCAGCAATCACCTACTCCTCCATGCCTCTGAAAGCTGGTATTTCAGACATAGATTTCCTTTGCTCAAAGAAGCTTTGGCCAAGTACTTTTAGATGAAAAAAAAGCATGTGCAGATGAACAGGCCACTAAATTCAAAGACTCTCATACTTTAAGTGCATTTTTGCTGGGATAACATTTGTAAAACCATGTGGTAGTGCAAGACTTCAGTTCCATTTTCAAAAGTATATGGGGTCTTCAGGAGCCTCCCAATGTGCTTGGCATGCCAGCTGCAGCTGCACCAGTGTGCACCAATACTTCGGATATGCCTCTGCAGCAGACCACAACACAAGGCAGAGACACAGACCACGCTCAACTGACCCACCTCAGCACTGAAAACGTAAGGCGTGACAGCACAGCATGGCCTGCAGCATGGCAAACCAGCCCAGCGTGAGCTCCATCCAGCAGCACTCAGACTCCTGGAGTCAAACACAATCAATTAAAATAAGCTTGGGTATCTCTTCACGGCTCATGGCAACTTTACATCTCAAATTCTTATTCTCTACATTTCTACCTACTCTACGGGTTCTTGGAGTCTGCGAACATTTTTCCTGCTTCACTACCCTTCCAGGAAAGAGTAGCAGGATCTCTTCTTGTCTTCAGAAGAAACCTCTTTCAGGCAAAGAACAGAAAAGGGCAGAACATAACATCAGATTAAATCAATGAATTCATCTAGGACAGGCAGATGTTATGCAGATAGATGTTTTCAACTCTGCCGTCACTCATTCATTATCTGCTGCGCACAGGGCAGAAAGAGCTACCGCAAAGAAGCACTTGCATGATGAAAGCAAGGCAGCCAAAAGTCCTGTCCTGGAGACCTACTCCAGCAGAGCCCAGCCAATATTCTTGCTTATAGCCCACTCACCAGTGAGCTTTAAGGGAAGGAAGGGGGATATTAGGATGACAAGGCAATCGTTCATCTGCAAGCTGAGCTCTCTGCTGTAATTTTTTCCAGTCTCTCTCCCTTTCTGACTTGGAAAAATTATTTAAAATGCTTAGCTGTATAAAAGATGGTTTTGTTCTTTAAGCGTGTGTAAGGAAGAGAGACAGAGAAAGTGACAGAGAGAAATAGATGCTCTTGAAAGTGAAGTAAATAGCACTGGCTAAAGTCCGATAGTGTGGGCTGACTGGGCAAGCTTTCAACGCTCCGTACCGGCTGCAGCCCTGACCTGCAACACCCCTGCTCTCCTGCGCTGGGCCCCTCTCGAGCAATGACGAGCTCTGGTGCCAGACTGAATGGTTTTGTGATGCAGACAAATGTCTGCTCCGATGAAACCACCAAACCTAATTTTCGTTTTCAACAGAAGCCAAGATTTGTGCCCCAAAGATGTAAAGGCCAAGTACATATACTCACTGTGCCACCCAAGTCACTAAAAGCTTCAGCTGTTAAAGAGTTTTACTTCAAGGAAAAATATGCTTGACGAGACATTCTCTGCACCTCTCTCTGTTTATAGCTGCATGCTGTCTTTTTCAGCCCTCAAACTGCCATTTCTTGTTCACCTTCTTTGCAAAGGGAGATTATTTTTAATAGGCAAGGACCAGGAATGGATCTGGTAAGGCTCAGTAACTCAAACAACGTCCCACCTTGCAGAACTTCACTTTCAGGTCTTGTCCTACCGTTCACCAGTTCTTTAAATACTTAACTCTTTACCCATCCATTAACAGCTCCATCTCCTTGCAATTGATTTTAAAGCCAAACTGGCCACACACTGAGTAATTGCCATTACTGAAGGAAAATACCAGCCTGCTGGTGCCTACACTCACTCCTGCGCACTGCCATACCAAACAGACGGTCAGATTCTCTCTGTGAGGGACAGGCCAAGTCACCCCCAAACCAGAAAAATAACGTGGCCTGTTACAAAGACAGTCGCTGACAGATTGCTTAGGATCAGCAATAGCTGTCTGACCTATTCATAGTGCTCTCATGTGATCCTCGAGCAAGCGAATGTACCCTGCCTTTCAGAGTCATGTACACTGCTGTTGTACAGTACCGACAGCTTCCAGTAAGCTTCCATAAGCTTCCAGTTCAGAGTACAAATTAACGATGTTCCGATTCATTGGCAGTGCATGTACATCTTTTATTAAGTGTTTTAGATTTTCCTCAGGGAAATCCGCATTCCTTTTTACACTCCCTAACTTGTTCAACATGTAAATAAAACTTATGTCTGAGTATTGATTTTGTTTAACCCCAATGAAAGGAGCACAGAAGTTATTCTGGACTCCCAGCTGTACCTGGCGTGAGATAGGACACAACAAAATCCAATCTTTATTCATGTGTAGCTCACAGTCAAACTGATTGTTACAGACTCCACGTTTCAGGTTACGTTTTGAATTCATGCTTGTGCCAAACCTACAGGATCTAAATCTAAGCTGATCATCTCTTTCCTAGATTTAAATAAAACCAACAATCTTCTCATCTTCAGAAGATTTTGCAACAGTATAAATTACTGTTCATCCTTTAGTAGCTTAATAATCTAATCTATCTACACCTGAGACTTAATGGTGAGGCCAACATATCCGAAAATACACAGGAAATAATAACCTTCCGCTCCATATAAAAAGTATCCACAGTATTCACCGTTTGATACTCTGTACCATCTCATATAGTTTTTTAAATCCTTGCAAAAGTGGTAATTAATTCAAATGCAAATTTGATTCCAAGCTCTTGCTTTTTATAGAGATGCACAGGGAAATCTAAAAACCCAGAAGCAGGTACTGTAGAAGACGACAGAAGAGGTCTACTGTTTTGATGCTTACCATCAATCCAGGGACTGCTGTTTCTGAATGACCTCCGGGTTTCTCTACAGCCACAATTCTACTGGGAGATGGCAGCTGTACACAGAACTCAGGTTCTGTTTTGAATCTGAATTAACCTTCCAGTGTACGCTAAGCCCTCAGGAATACCAGCAACCACAGCCTGACTGATGGTACTTCTGAAGGGCAAATCTATTCCTCAAAGCCGTTGAACAAGTAAGGTAAGGGGGCTTACTAAATGGTGCAAATACACCTGAGCCCTGACTGATGTTCCTACCACTTCCTAGGAAGAAGGGGCAGTCCTGGCAGCAGCTGAAAGGAGCCCAAAACTGGTAGGTATGGAGATGGTGGTGAGGAGGGGAGAGCGAGCACTAGGTGCAAAATGTCTTGCCATGGTTCTTTTACTGGCATGAACATCAGTTTTGATTAAAGCCCTCAGAAAAAGTATTGTTCTAGTGATTTGTGAGACACCGGCAGATTAAAGCCTTGTAAAAAACCACATTTCTACAATGTTTCATAGGTAGAGATGGGACCAAATGATCTGTGTTTCTCAAAGAAGGATCAAGAGCTGACTTGTAGAAAGGGAAAACTTCCACAGTTCAACAATACTGTGAACTCCACTGCAAAAGCAAAAGAGCAGGAGAACAAAAGGAAAAAAAGCCTAAAGAAAAACAGAAGGCTGAATTGGCTAAAATTGAGAGCACTGATATGCAGAAAGTAAATAAATAGCATATATGTTAGTAAAGACAGCTGTTAATTTGAAAACTAAATTAATTCTTTTTAGTCCTTTGAATTGTGTTGTTCTAATGTATTCAAGGAGTTATTAAGTAATCTGTAGGCTTTTTAATGTAACATTGTATAACCATGTATTAAACAAAAAGCAATTAGTATACATGGGAGTAAAACACAGTAAAACATTGCATGGTTCCCTGTGGTGCCCATTTGTTTATATTTGGGGATATTATTATGTATCATTTCTAAAATACAACATTCTTGGCTCTCTAGATGACATTAGAGCAAAGAAAATTCTTGGTAAGTGAATGAAACAAGCACCACTCTGGGAAATCAGGTGCAAACTTCTTACAGAGCTTGTTTGTTTATTGCTATGACAGCACAGTCAGTTGACATAACACAAGCTTTGAGCAGTATTTTATGACATGTTTTTAGATCTGTCAGTACAAAAATGCAGTTTGGGAGTTAGGGTAGTAGCATGCAGATAAAAAAACCTGTTGTAGATCTTGATCTTGCATAATCCACTAGCCCTGAACTACCAAAGAACTTAGGCTGCGCTTAACTTCCAGCATGCAAATAACCTAAAAGACTTCTAAGGAAGTATACATCATCTAAAGCTTCGTCTCCCTTATCTTTCAGAAATGAAACAGAGAAGAAAAAAAAAAAAGAGAGAGAGAAATTTCATTGTCTGCGCACATGGAAGGAAAGAAAAAAGACCAAAAAAGGTAATTTTTCTCAAACTTAGCCAATCATTACCTGGACAGAGCAATATAAATCCCTGTATGCCATTTAACCCCGTATCTACTATGACAGTTGGCGTTTGTGGGCCCTGGTCTGGCTTCTCTGACCCATGCAGTGAGAACTTGACCAAATTGGGGCCCTGCATGTGAGCTCCCCTTTTGCACCTCAGTGTCCTTATCTGTACCACAGTCTCTCCTTCCTAACTTTATAATTACCTTTCAGACTCAAGTGAATTCTTGCATACGGCCATCTCTGAAAATGATGTTCATGAGTTATTCCAAAAAGTTCATCACGTTTGTTTTTCCTTAAATTCTGAAATGAGCAAAACTGTGAACTGTTACTTTCCCAGTCTTTACCTGGGGGACTAGAAAATAGCAACGGGTATGAACAGGTTTGGTTATCTTACAAATGGAAACAGCAGTTTAACAACAGATATTTAAACTGCATTAAAACAACTTTTAAAAAAAAATGTTTAAATCTGTTGAAATAATCTATTTACGGATTCACTAGAACTGCTCAGAATTTCCTGAGAAGGGACCAGACCTATCCATCCACTTCCAACGCAAGTGTGGTGGTTCAGTGGCGAACGCAGTTGCCACATTCAGCAACAGACCAAGTGAAAATCCAAAGGTGCCTTACATTTTGTGTGTTGATTTCCACCCATGTTTGTCCTGCATGAGGTTAAAAGACAGAAAAATAGAGACGAAGTTCACAGTGCTTTTTGGCTACACTTGCTGTGGAGGATGACTTTGATCAGGCTTTGATGCCTGACATATTCCCAAGAAGCCAGTGTGCCGTGATACCAGGGGCACCATTACTGCAGACAAAGGGAATTCCTCCATTCACTTCAGCAAAACCCGGAAGGGAGCACAGTGAACTCAACCAACCTCCCAGCGGCACTGTACCATGTCCTGTTGCCACCACTCAACATGCTACGAATCACATCCCATCTGCCCAAAAGTAAATAGCACTCAGGTGATTTCCAAAAATCAAAAGACAAAGGCAATTGCTCACGTAGCTGTGAAAAACAAACAGGATTTGGCCAGGTTTTGGGAGGCAGCCAGATTTATGCACCTAAACATTGCACGCCTCTTTATAAGTTGCATTTTAAAAGAAAAACTGAGTGGCAAAAGTAATACATAACTTTGTAAGAGAAAGAAACCAGTGAGGGGATATTGATTCTAAAACCAAAGCATAAGGGAATATAAAGTTAAGGTAACACTTAAACTCAGCACAGATTTAAGGCTTTCAAGAAAACTAACAACTCCATTGAACGTAGCTCTCTTTGGCTACCCACCATCAGACAGTTCAAATGCCATCCGTCTACGCAGCAGCCCAGCAGAGCTCGTGGAGCACCGAGTTCTCCTCTCAGCTACCACGGAAGAGATATAACTCGTAACGGAGCTGCCCAGGGGTTTGGTTGTTCATCTGAACAGGTCATGTAGGCCTCCATATATTCAAGGGAATGAAGTAGGTTGGCTGAATCACTCGGGTGAGGGGGTAGTCTCTCCCTGTTTGCTATGGAAGACGCCTAGATGACTAATTTACACAAGATGCTTTAGGATTCCAGATTATATTAAGTTGATTTTTGAAGATATTTTAAAATATTTCTTCTCATGAGGAACTTAAAACAAAATGAGAGAGAAGTCAAAAGAAAAAAAAAGAAGACACTGAAAACGCCTCTGCCCTATTCACTCAACCCCTCCAGACCAGGACCAGTCCTAAAAAGCTCTGCACACAAGAGCCTTTACCTAAGCCTCATGAAGTCAGTACATGTATTTAACTGGCTTTGGCTCAGGTCCAGAATCTCCTTTAATTTGAAAGAGAGTTTCACCTGTGACAAGCTTGCAGGATTGAGTTTAATATTCATGTTGTACAGAACAGAAACAAATGGGACTAATAAATCTTCAATAGAAATTTACAAGAATTTTCTGGCTTAATAAATTCAGCCAGGGGGCAATTGCTCTTAAACACTCGATACATAAAAAGGATCCTCGTTTCCATTAGCATGCGAATTCCTCACACATTTCATCAGAATTTAAGACATTACATCTTACAAGTTTTTAAAAATGTGGAATTCATGGCGGCTCTTTTTCCCATTCACAGTCATTCACACGTGGCCATACATGCTCCTTGGCTGTCCTGTCATTTCTTCTACTAAACTGTCTTTTTTCTTTTTATTTTAAACTAATCCATAGCACATGCAAAGAAAACTGAAGAATGTCTATTTCTGTAAGATTCTCAGGTGCTTTCATCCTCCAGCTCTTCAGGTAGATGTCTAATACATGTTTCCTCCTTTTCCAGCCGGTTTACACGGCACCGTGAGCCAGCCATTTAAAGATTAATGCACACGGAGTGAAGCATTCTACAGGCTGTACAGCTCTTCAAGTATTTCCTTTAAGCTCTTGCACACGTATGTAAAAGAAAACAAATTAAAGATTATTTGCAGGGTTTGGCAACGAAAATGAGGTGTTAGTAGCATTTTGAGCTGGCAATAAATTTTATTTGACTTTTATTACTTTGGGGCAAAGGCAACTATTTCTTTTGGGGCGTCTTAGCAGCATGAGATGAGGGTTTACATTTTAATGCATGGATAGTTTTGAAACAAAATCAGCATTTTGTAAATGATAGTGTAAGTCAGATGTAAATACACGACAAAATCGTATTTTTGGTTGTTTTGCAACAACGTCTTTCACATTTCTGAAAGAAATGAGCAAACTATAATAAATCTTGCAAAGCAAGGTCTGGTTCTTGGAGCACTAAAACACTTTTACATCTAGGCAAATGAAAACAAAGTACATCTACCCAGGCTCTGCAAGCAAAGGAAAGCGTGCTCTGCGACGTCCAGGCAGCCAGTGTCAGCCCCAGCTGAGCTGCGGAAGATCTGAGGACAGCAGAGCGTAATGGCTGGGGCTCCGCAGTGCTAACATGGCTACGGGGCTTCCAGCTGGCTCAAAGCACCGGCAGAGCGAGCAGGCATCTGCCTGGGAGCACGGCAGGGCTGGCTCACATCTGCCTGCAAATGCTGCATGGACTTACAAAGCAGTGGACACAGATTACTTAAGATCACGGAGCAAGTTGGTGTCAAAACTGTCGAGCCTTAAGTTGTCAGGAATTACCACTTGAGGTCTGTCCGGCTCTTACACCGTTCCCTACATTATCTGCTCTTTCTCACTTCAGAAAAATACTGGGTGAGTGAAATTATTCTAACCCTTTCTAAGCCATATATGAATTGTTTTATGAATCTCATTATTTTTCTTTCAAGAATAAGTCAAGAGACATTGAGGGCTGAAGGAGTTGCTCCTTGTTATTTTCTCTAATCCATCCCCAAACTCTACAATCATCCTATTCGCCTCTGTTCGGAGAAACAGCACAGAAACTTATACCACAGCTGATGGTCTTGAGCCTTTGTACAGTTGACTGAACAGGCAATACTAGACATCATACAGGGCCCACAGAACCAGCACAGTCTACAAAAACCTTTTCTGGCTGTGGTCAGCTTACCAGTGACACACTACTATTTTATTTTTTCTCAATTTCCATCCTTTTTCCATCTAATGGAAACAATTACCTCTCTTACTTCTTCTTTAGAGCTTCCATTTATCTTCTATTTAAATACATAGTCAAGGGAAAGCCAAATTTTCACACTGTGAAATGTATGTAATTGTACTGGACGTCATTATTTATGTACAATTTTTATATGAATTTTCATGCTTATTGCACCGCAGGCTTTTAATTAAGGTATCACTGCACCAATTAGATCACATAACTTCTGGGTGTGTAGGGGTGAACCAGAGGCACTGGCCTACAAAGACAAATATATCTTTTTTCACCCACATGGCCAGTATACAATGGGATAGCAGGAGCCAGAAAATAAAATAAGATTCCAAACTCAAGGAGTCGAGAGTAATTCAATTGAATAGATACAGGGAACACATTAACGAAATATACGATCTTAGATAGTAAAGATATGGCTGCATTAATTGCAAGGGGAAAAAAAGACATCATAAAACTGTCAAGATAAGTTAAGTGATTTAGGAACCAAGGTCCCAGATTACAAAATAACCCAGGTATTTAGGGTCATCAGTACATTTGAGAATCACTCGTTGTCCGAAGTGTCACTTCTTGATGATTTTCAATTAGTAT
>NW_009258383.1:3167566-3184618 GCF_000687185.1 Egretta garzetta
CCCCCACGCAACAGACACTTCCGAGGATGCAGAGATCCCGCAGGCCATCCTGCACCAAATGCAGAGCTACAACGAGAGCTACGGCCCTGGAGCTTTTCCTTAGGGCGCATTTTAGTTTGAGCGCCTCACCGTCACCCCAGGTCCCTGCAGCAGTAGGATATTTGTGAAATAAAACTCCTAAGTTATTCCAGGAAGCTGACCTCTACCATTTTACACAGGATATTAAATAGACCCCAGCTGTCTCCACTTAGAAGTGACTTAGTTCATATGTTTTATAAAGGTCCATTCAGCCGCTTTCTGCGTTATCACAGAATTGAAGTGACTTTCTGTAAAGAAAAAGTCAAACTCTGGTGATTTCCCTTGCCTACTTTTCATTCAGGCATGTCTTGGTTTTCAAACATCCCAACTGGCATCTATATGTTCTGAAATATGAATCTGTGTCTGGATTATGAAAATATTTGACTGAGAAATAACTGTTTCAAGTTCATTTGGAAGAAACATACACAGTAGAGCTTTTTTTTTTTTGGTTTTTATGCTAAATCCAGGAAGATGCAGTAGTCTTCATTTCTACGAATGCCTCTGTACGCAAGCCCCTATGGTATATGACTATTGATCTAAGGGCAGTACAGTCCACATGATTTCACTCCAGAAGGCAGAGAAGTGACATGGATTTAGGTTTTCTAAAGCACAAGAACACTTTTCCAGGCTTGTGAAAATAAGGGTGATCAATGTATTAGAAATGCCGTGATAATCACGTCCATTCAGAATATTTTAGTTAAATTGTTTCAAGAACTCAACAATCTTTCTAAGAAGAGCCTCCATTTAAAAGCTGACAAGATGATACTGCAATGTTTTTGTATAAAGGATGTGCTCTGGGATGAATGAGCTCTGGACTGAGTGAAAAATGCAATTTAAAGATGGCATTTTTGTGCTTGAAAGAAGAAAGATGAAAGTGACCTTAAATTTTACAAGATTTGAAAAATTTTAAAAAGGCTCAATATTAAAAGGAGACACACAATCCCATCACCTAAATATTCCCTAGAGCCTTCAAAAATATATATTTGTGCTGCACATGGGAGGAAAAAAAAGCCATCTGTTTCAAAAATGAGTTCTGCTGCTTTTAAATATTGACATCCCCTGTTCAACTGCCTGCTGCAGTGGACCGTGCCCCAGCTAGGTTAAGCCATTAGATGTTTACTCTTTTGGATATTGCCTGGGCTCTTTGCCACTCACATCAGGCTTTATAATTTTCATTTACTCTTTCCAGAATGCATTTAATAAAATTTAATATTTTATTATACTTCGGAGTGAGATGGCATTTCAGTTCCAAGTTCCAATTTTCTATGTCATGTAACTTTTTAAAAACAATTAGCTTTTGGGATGTTTTTTTTCCTGGCTTGCCCTCATTCCCTTTCAACTTTTTATTTTAACTTTAACAAAGAAAACTGTTCAGACATTTTTAAGGTACAACTTTAAACTAATTGCAGTCCTACATGTCCAACAATCCTCATCCATGTCACAAAATAACAATTCTGAACTTCCTGGTATTAATGCAGTCAAATCTCAACATTTTCATGGTTTTTCATTTCCATATATACAGGCACACATTTGTAATATGCATATCCAAGCAGCTTAATAGAGCAGCTTATTTGCTTTACTACAATTATATTGTCTTAGCAGTTCCATAATAAAAAAAGCCGTTTTGAAGCTTTGTAAATCAAGCTATAAAAGAACTAGCTCCAGCAGACAACATAAAAAATAATGGAGTGGAATCTGTTGGCATTATTGATTGATTTTAATTTTGCAGGCTATTACCGAGCAATGTGGGCTGACATGTTTTGAGATGATGAAAAATAAAACTCTAAATTCCAAAAAAATTATTCCAAGAGATAAAGGTATAGTACCACTGCTTACCAAGAACTCAGGTCTTGAGTAATTCAGAGTGCAATATAAATTAGACACCAGAATTTTCCAACTACATGGAATTGTACAATCATGTAATTTGCTTGAAAGGAATTTGAGGCAATGAAACTATGTGTACCATTATCAGTGATGAGATAATTAGCCCACTTAGCGGCAAATCCTGTATGAGACCAGTATGGCAGAGCGAGGGGAAATGAGGAAACTACGCAAGAGAAACTACACCTGAAAAAGCTTTGAAAGGTGCCTTAAACCACTTGTAGGCTGTTCGACTGGCCATCTCTAACAACCATCTTCAGCGCCTCTTCCTCTTGTAAAAGGTTAACAAGTTTTGACCAAAATGGCTTCTCCTGGAGCTTAAAATTGGGTACAGGGTAACTAGGCAATGCCCACCCATTCCAGCTCCATCCTGTTCCCCTGAGTACTTTAACGCCAAGCGCAAACTAGAAGCGGATTGTCTGAAGTCAGTACATTTCACAGAAACCCACACTCTGCTATTAGGAAAAGTACATAATTTTTGCCAACCGATAGAAAACGTGTCTTGGACAAACCCTTACCAACAATCCATATACTACAGACTTTGGTAAAAAAAGTAAGTTCCCCTATAATACAAATTTCTTGCTTGATTAACTCTAATTTCCCACAGTTCAAGCCCCCTCTGATTTCAATACTAGCTCTTTGTTCCCCCACCCCCAAAACAATTTCCTATTTGCTTTTGTAACTTCTCTTACTTGCTGTACAAACTCCCTTATTAGTGTTTCCACTTTCCACCTTCAAACTTGAACCGTACTGACTGGCACTAAGCCCATCTAGCTGTAGCAGGCTACAGCTGGGTGTCCATTCCACATTAGCCACCGGGGATCTCTCTATAGTCACCAGGAGAGAGGCAGGCATTTCTGGAGGGCAATTCATTCTGCTCCAGGGTGGGTATGGAGGGTGAGTGGGATGAATTATTCTCAGAAAGCCCATCCTCTTTCTGCACTCACTATGGGAAGACTAAATTACTAGGATGGAGTATACTTTTAATATTCAGATGGTTAAAGTTAGATGTCTGCTCACAGTTATTTTACATTCCTGTTTATTTTTTTTTCTGATGGCTATGTGTACGTTCTGTGCATCCATCATGATACGCTGCAGCAGAGTCAAAAAAGGGGTAGAGAAAGTTTGGTGTCTCCTTTTGACATCCCCCATCCTCCAGACAGTTTGAGGAACCCATACATCTAAACTGTCCTGCCATAGCTAGCGCCCAGGAAGAGGCTATAGATCCAAAGCAGCAGCCGGGATTTCCACTGGCTGGACAGAGCATCACACCAGGGAAAGATGTGTGTCCCAAGGGAGAAAATGTGTTGCTACAAATCTCTATTTAAGTACCTACCATGTTCATATCCTTCATTTTCTTATCCTTCTTCTTGACTATTGAATTTTTTATTACCTCCCATTTCTTAATCTCTCTTTTCTAAAGCCCATTTTTACTACATCAAATTTGGGAACCATCCCTTTCCCAGATATACCAGATTTAATTATTGTGCTCGCTGTGACTGCGTATCTTGACTATAAGAATTTCTTAAACCAGGTACTGCAAGTTACTTCAGGCTATGCAGAGAGTGATCTCTCTTCCTTGTACTCCAGGAACAGCTGCTTCACTGTTACTTCACTATTACTGTTTTAGTAAACTTAATTGATTTTCCAGTTTCTTCCAGAATTATAGGCTCAATCTCCTTTCACTGATCTAGAGGACGGCCGAAGATTTAAACTTGCTTTTTATGACTGAAGTTTTATTTCTGCAGAATGGTCTTGTCCACTCTCAACTTTGGGTTACTGGAAACCAAGCAGTCCTTGAAATTTATTTTCTTGCAATCATCACAATATCCTATTGATTTAGGACATTCCAATATACTTAAAATGTCTTCTAAAAAGACTTCAGTGTTATTGACCATGAGCCAGCAGTGTGCCCTTGTTGCCAAGAAAGCCAATGGCATCCTGGGGCACGTTAAGAGGAGCATGGCCAGCAGGTTGAGGGAAGTACTGCCTCCAGTTCTGGGCTCCCCGCTTCAAGAAAGATGAGGAACTCCTAGAAAGAGTCCAGAGGAGGGCTACAAAGATGATGAGAGGACTGGAGCATCTTTACTATGAGGAAAGGCTGAGGGAGTTGAGCTTGTTTAGCCTGAAGAAGAGAAGACTGAGAGGGGACCTCATCAACACATACAAATATCTTAAGGGTGGATGTCATGAGGATGGAGCCAGACTCTTCTCAGTGGTGCCCAGCAACAGGGCAATGGGCACAAACTGAAACATAAGAGGTTTCAGCTGAATATGAGGAAGAACTTCTTTACTTTGAGGGTGACAGAGCACTGGAACAGGCTGCCCAGGGGGGCTGTGGAGTCTCCTTCTCTGGAGATATTCAAAACCCGCCTGGATGATATCCTGTGCAACCTGCTCTCGGTGAACCTGCTTTAGCAGGAGGGTTGGACTAGATGATCTCCTGAGGTCCCTTCCAACCCCTGCCATTCTGTGATTCTGTGATTCACCTATCTGGGTTTCATCTATAGCCACAAATACCTTTCATTTTTAGTCAAATGGGTTACCTGACTCTTCTGTGCAACTCCTAACTATTCTTGCTGTTGTACTGCCATACCCTTCAGTTCCAATCTCATTTCTGTTTGTATTTTTTCACTACTGCATAAGGATTTGCTTTTGAAATAACTGACATCTCTGAAAGATGTTTTAATCTGGCCAAATAAAATTAAAAGTCAATAAAACCTTCTTGATTTCTTAAGAAGAGAGACAATATGAATAATAAGCAGCATATAATTAAGTAATCCAAGGTATCTTTTTTTTTTCCTGGGCCCTTCCAAGAATGCCAATTCTTTTAAGTTTAATGAGATATTCAATTTTGATTTTCAGACTATAGTCATTGATTCAAACCTGTCTGGATATGGCTCAGAACTTGGTCAAAACTTTGGTCAAAACTTGTTGCTCAACGTTTTATAAAAAGCAGAGATGAACATTAAGGCAACAAATTGATTAGAGACGTCTGCGAGGAAACCACAGAGATCAGTGGGTAGGCCTATCTCCATTAACAATCTAGAAGGTTATCTAAGGATAAACAACACACTAATTAAAAGTGCAGATGCCGCTCAATCTCTACGTTGTAAACATCACAAATACAAACAAAGTATGCTGCTAGATAAAATTAGCAAAACGAGACGCACCTTATAACCTACTTCCTACTAGAGAAAAATACTACAGGTCATTAATTTTCACCGTCCTGAAGAAACCTGGAAATCAATAATAAAGGTTCTAGTGCTGTGCTAGTGAATAACACGTTAGACATAAACTTTCAATGCTGTACAGCAATCAGAAAGTCTCCAACTGTAGCTATAGAAACATCTTCTCTTGAAGAAAGGAGATGTACATAGCACTGAAATGACTGTGCCTGCGATGCAACCTGGAGTTCGGGGGTAAAAACAGCACTGTACAAATTGCTTAGGTGACAACACAGAGATAGATAGGAAATATTTCAGAGGGTACGTAGTATGGCAGAGAGGAATTATTTGTGGTGCTCAAAGGGCATGTAATTAGGAGGAGTGAAACAGGTCAACAGAAACTCTGAGTCCATATCAGTGAAAAACCTCCTAATGAAAGAACTATTTTTATACTGCAGTCTGGTAAACTCAATAGTTGCAGCACCTAAAATCTGAACGGTAAAGTCTCAAATGTGCACACTTGATGGGAGAGCTCTACACAGTCTGCCTGTCCTAATGCATTTTTGTTCACCTTAACTTTAGGAATTTATGATTTGAATAGAGTTGTTTGAATCAGTGTAGCTCTATGGACTTTAACTTCACCACCAGAAACTCAAGTCTTAAATTGCATTCTGGGATTAGCTGGAAGATGTGGATGCAGTTCCCCTGTTAGTAGCAGGTCTTAGGCTGCTCACACAGATGACCAGTTAACTGTGCATATTTGGTTTCAGAACATAATGCAAGAATAACCAGGAGATCTTCCTTCAACTGCAATCTTCTGGTTAAAGTATTGTGTATAAGATGCTCCACTACTGCAAAGTCAGAGCACTTAAAGATCGGAACTGTCTTTTCTGGAGAATACCATCCCACTATAATTTATTGAAGGGCTGTCATTTATTATGAGACACACTGATATTCTAGACAGCCACAAGAGTTTTTCTAGGAAAATTATTTGATCACCAGTGAGGGCAACTGAAAAGCAAAAATCATATATAATACATAATACTGTAAATCTGAAGAACCTAATTTAATCTTTAATATGCAACATAAAAAACCCATCACGATCTACTTATATGATGAGGAAAGGGGTGGAAAGTCAAACCTAGGAGAATGACAGAATGTGCAAATCTTACTAAGACTTACTAACAGGGATACAATTTTAACATTGATACAAGATATCTATGAGAAACCCACCATATTTCTATTTATATGTTGAGTTTTCTTATAACTTTATTCAAAATGCTGTTGCTAGGGATGTTTAAGTTTGTTGTAAATAAAGGACTTTCAAATCCTGTATCTGTTTTTAATATGGTGGGATTTTTTGAAATGTATGATTATGTATTTCTATGCATTAAAGTTTTCAATTTTTTTTATTTTTTTCTTTTAGAAACACTCACAAGGGGTCCAATTCCTTGTCATAATGAGTGAAAGCTAAATGTGACATTCAATGGCTTCACAGCCCTCCCTTTGTATGGGGAAGAAGCAAAGTGGGCAAAGTCCTCTAAGGTTGTTTCACTTCGGCAGTAGCTGTGTATCCAAACCAGAACTCCCCCAAACATCTAAGCACAGTCAGTACATTCCCAACTCCCACTGCCAAGTTAAAATGAAAACGGTCTTAGTTCAGAAATGATTGAGGTGGTTTGCTCTAATCAAATTAAACCAGCCAAATGTTCTTTTCAAAGGTAACTGTCTACTCTGCAGCTGTATGCAAAATACCACATCAAATGTGAAAAAAAAAAAAAATAGTGATAGAATTCTATCCTTACAGTAGAGCCCTGGCTCCACAGATGAAGAGAAACAAAAGCACCAGCGCAGCTAGGAATTACATTCACAGAAAGCTCCTAGAAATATGCTAACTTAAGAAACAGTGAACAAAGTCCTGAAATTTCCAGTTTATAATTAATTGATTTCAGGGAGAAGGGAACTCTCTGAAATTGTTAAACAGCAACAGACTTTGGTTATTTATCATAGTGACCACACTTCAAATAGATATTAAAGAACTAGCCAAAGCTTCACATAAAAGACAGAAAAAAAAAAATCACATAGGCTTTTCCATTCTATTTCTCACTTCCTTTCTCTGTTTCTATCAAAACATGTAACATTCTGCACTGACTAATGTTGCAAAAGTCCAAACTCAATAGGTTTCATTTAAATTCAGTATGATTCATCTGGACTAGAACTGAGTTTTCAATCATTAAATATGGGAAATTCCTGCAACGATGAATTCATATGCGAGTTATTTTTTTATTTTCTTTTACTAAGAAAAGATCAGTCACCTGTTAATGATATTCCAGAGTGATAACCAGTCAGTGTTTGTATGAAAGCTTTTAAGACAGTATGGAAGTTTTTGCTAAGGTTGTGAATTGTTTGCTAGGTATGTCATGGGAAATCTACCTCAGGACAACGCTACCAATATGAAAAAAATGGCACATTCCTGTACACCCTGTATTTAGGTATCCAAAATCATCAGCTGGTCCTAAAATTATGTGGGATGCTTCTTAAGCTAGAGACCCATCTTTTTCTAAAACCCTAAAAAGACATCTAAAGCATCGTATGGAAGAGTTTCTTATTACTCATATAAAACATTAATTGTTCTGCCTAAAGAAAACACAACTGTGGTGTTAGAATTTTAAGGCCTGATTTTAAAAGGATTATTTAGAGGACTGTTTCCTTGTGAACATTTTCTAAGGATGGGACAAATTTTCAAAGGCTAAGAGTAAATAAATAAGTAGGAAAATCAATACAATAATTTGGATGCAATGAGGTATTCTGAAACAGTTTGGAAATCAACAGTCACATTTCCACTCTTTGATGATCATCTCATCAAAAGCTTCCCAAACGGAGGTTTCCCAAATGGAAAATGTCAAAGTACACAATGGAAAAAAACACTCCTTGGAAAATTCTGAAGTGGTTTGTTTATTAAATACAAATGCTTTATAGTTTAAAGGTATAGCTGTTAAATAACCACGCATGCGTAATTTAAAATATTTTTGAGAATATAAGAAAAATATATGAAGAACTGATCTAGCAGGAGAAATTCCCTGTCTTTTGATAATTTGTTAGATCATTAAGGATCAGCTTGTTTGGGAAAATTGGAAAACTGCTAGCTTTCATACAAAGAGTAAACCCCAAATATTCTATATATAGCTGTGAAGTTTTGGAATGAACAGCAACTTCTATTTTATTTAGGGTTATGAAACCTTATAAAATAATTATAAAACTTCAGAACTAAATTAAGTCAACTAAGAATTACTACAAAGACAAATAACCACTCTTGATGCCAAATTCACATTACTGCTATATTGGGATAGCTATTTATTCTGCATGATTTATTTCAAATTTTAATAGAAAAAATCTCTAGAAATAAGGCTTTAGTTAATGTAATACATTAATAAGAATCAATATCTGTGATTGATATTCTTAGGTATATTGTCCCTGAACTCTGTTTGGAAAAGCATTTTAAAAGTCAGTTTGTACTTAATATTGTAGTTATTTCTACTCGATAATGCACTTATGTCTGTGCTAAACTTCAAACAATGACTTAAATGCCACCAAGTGTACCTGGGTGACACACTTGGTGCTTTGCTAAGTCACAGCCTCCAGCCTACTCTCCTTCAAACACCCGGACAGTCGGCGCTTTGCTTCTCCCTGCTCTGTTCCACACATCAGCCGGTGGTAGCTACCATGAAGCAAACTGGAAAAGTCCCAATTAATCTGCCCTGGCCCCTGTTCGCTGGGGTGGACTGTCCACTCTCCTGTGTCGTTTTCAAGGCTCAGTTTTGAATCCTGGACCCCACTCCATTAACCCAGGGAATGCTGATGCTTTGCCTGGCAGTCACAGGCTCCCACCAGCAATGGTTGGGGCGAAATGCATTGGTTTTCCATTCCGGGCAGGACATGGCAAGACTAGATCTGTCTAAGAACAGAACAGACACAACCATCCACAGATTTAAAGAAGGAAGGGAGCACTGGACTTAATCTAAAATGACTAACGTTTACTCACAAAGACTGGAAACATGTTTTTTGTAAAAAGCTTAGATTCAAAAGAAGATAAAATACTGTTTGAAGAAAGCTTGTACTCGCTCCAGAAACTGAATTTCCTAAGGCTCAGAAGGCTATTCCATATTCAACCCTTCCTTCCTGACATGCTCTTATCTTGTCCTGTTTCTGGCAGACCATGTATTCAAACTAAATCATCACATCCATTACTAATAAACAATTCATATGGACAGGAAGAATATCACTTCTTTTCCCTGTATGTGTGCTCATTCTCTGTACTGTAGGGCTGCAAGAAGATGATGACAGGCCAGCCGCCATGTGCAGTCACTGCACGATGTCCTCGGCCAACTTAACAAACTTCTCCAAATCCTACCTACTGCCAAACCCTGTTCAATGTCAGCCACATCGTTCCCTTTTGCCCTCTTGCCATGAGAGAAACTGTATTTCCAGGTAGGCAGTCCCCTCCTCCCCAAGACCTTTGTAGTCTTCCTCCTCACAGTGGCTGGTCAGCACAGGGACCATCTCCCTTCCCCTCCAACCACCACCGCTCTCCGGCCTGGAAATGCCTCTCTCCTGCCAAGGCACTTCCCGTCTTCACATCTGCCTTGAGGACCATCCTGTTTGTGTTAGACTAAAACTGACTCTGAAGCTCATTCAGTTTTTCCTTCCCATTACTCATCCACCTCTTCTACCTCAGCTGAGACTCATCTGCCACATTAATCCCTTTAACCTTGGCAAGTTTCAAGTTCAGTTTCTTCTGCTTCATTCCATCCCTGCATCTTTTTTTACTCTTTCCGCGTGCAAGACAATCCCTGTACCCAGCAATGTAGAGGTAACCATTTTTTTCTCCCCAGGGGCCTGCAGGTGCCATATGAGTGGTGCTACACAAAAATAAACTGCATTGCACAACACAGCACGCTGTTGATCTGTAAGAATGATGTCACACGCTAGATGTTTAACATTAGCTTGGCAGAAAAAGGAAGTGAGGAAGGAAGCAGAATTCACTGGAGACAAACACCCCCTAAAATAGAAATGTTTCACTTGACGGGATGGAACATCAACGATTTTGAGAAGATCATCCTTTAAACTTATTAACAGTACAGTAATAAAGCCAGCAGCCAATATCAGCGTGACTGCAAACTAGAAAGAGAAATAAAATTAGCTATGGCATTTTGAAATTCTTTTCCCTCTGTATGTTCCCATATTGTTTCAGTTTAACAAACAGAACAAAGCAAAATGACAAGTTCAAATTGCCTTGCAAAAGGTTAGCAAGGTGTGGATGAGCTGCTGCAGATATGTTCTGAATGCTGTCTCTATCAGGTTAGACAGGGAATTTTAAGACGCTTACGAAAAGACACCTTCAAAGTATAACACAATTTTTAGCGTTTATACACTTCTGGGACCTTTGAGCAGAGTCAAGTGCTGGTCTTTATGTCAGGGCACATGGGGATGGGGGAGTCAAGGGGGCCCCAGCCTCTCCCCTCCCAACTCAGGTTGCCTTGCCAAGGGAAGCAGTTGATGGGCTCCATCAAGTACTCAAGTGCAAACCAAGAGATAACACGCCAGACTACAAAAGCAGGGAAAAAGCAACACGACAGTATTGCTGTACCACAGAGGGCAGTTTACAGTGTCATTCATATTTCAGTGAATATAAAATAACATAAAACCTTGAACATGGCGTAATTGTGCAAATACTCATCATTACTGAGTTCCCCCCCACACTGATCCTTATACCAAGAGGACTGAGGAACAGAGCCACGCTTCAGCTAGATGGATCATTCTGTTGAACCTAAGTCAATTCATAGGTGCTGGGGCACCTATTTTGCAAGTTAACAGGGTGGAGAGAACAAAGATTTTCAATTCCTTATTATATGGTAACGATGATCTTGAGTGGCAAGATTTCTGACACTCATCTTTGAAATAATAACCCAGATTAATTATGTTCTAATAGATTATATTCAATATCATTTTGGTTGTTTTAAAATCAAAGGCTTACTAACCCATGAAAATACTAAAAAAGTTGTATTTATCAAAAAACTATGAGCCAGGAAGCAAAAAAATACAGCTTTGCAGGTTTGCTCTGTTTGCTAAAGGTTTAACGCTATTAAAACTGCTAAATATATATATATATGTTAGAAAAGAAGCATGGCAAGAATTACAGTATTCTGTCTTGATATATCACCTTCCCAGAGTGCAAATTCACAGTCTGATGGATGATTAACATTAGGGGAAAATTATTCATCTGATTACCAGCAGGAGAGAGATAAAATGAACACAATATATTGCTGAATTTAGCATTATAATCACAAGAAGAATTTTTACAGATATATTGCAGCAGGGAATACTCCCAGTTTTACACACAGGAATTTCCTGAATCTAATATGTCATTTATTCCTGGCAAAGTCTGTCCTTTGTCTACATATATTTCATTTTTCCCAAACAGAACAGCACTAAGCTACATAAGTGCTGGACCAACTTTTGCCAGGTTTGACTACTGTATACAGTAAAGCTTCAGGAAAGCATTACATCTTATTGCCTGAAAGGTGAGCTAGAGGAGCACCTTAATCATCCTACCAGTTACAAAGGACATTTCAAAGCATACCACATTCCTCATTTTAGAGCAATTCACAGTAAGATTTACTCTGCAAGCTTCAATTTTTTGCTTTGTCTCGTGAAGATAAATAGAACAGAGTAAGGCCTCCTGATGGAGGGGAACTCTATTCAAGGGCAAATGTGAATAGGAGAGGGCTTTAAGCACATCCTTTTAACTGTATTTTCCCCGTGCTTTTCTGTATATTTTTTTTGACAGCCTTACAAAATTTTAGATCAGGCCTTATTTCCATTATAGTCAATAGTCCTGGGACTTCCACTACCATCACTTTTCTGATGAAGATGAGACTTTCTTTCGCTTCTTATCTTGCACCTTGTTTTGCTTTATTCTGCAGTGAAGTCTTACCTAACTTCATTATCTATCATTGCAAAAGCAACCGTGCTGCAAAAAATGCACCTCTCCATTGTACAAATATGGAAACGATAGACTTAGAGAGAAGCAACGCGAAACAAAGCTCTCATAATTAGCAGGAAGTAGCATGGAAAAATATGATAATATTTTGTTTAAAATTATTCTATGCTATTTAGACATTTCTACTTTATGAAGAAAATTTTCTTCCATCCCTAGTGTCAAGCACTGGAAACCAGTTTTGGTTCTAAGCGTTTCTGAGGATTTTAGAGGAAGGGAATCTATGACCGCTGTGACAAACCTGGGCTGCAGTAGCAATGCTGGTCCTGCATCATGGCTCTGTGACCAACAAAGCCATGGAGCTCCACCTCTGCCTAGCAAGTACTGGGTCTTTTCTTTACCAAACTGTTCTTCACGTTCAGCACTGCTTCATGGAAACAGAGAAGCCCTGGCGGGCTGAGCTCCTTACTGTAGTCTCTAGGGATGCCCAGACCTACCATTTGATGAGATGTGGCCTGTGATTTCTGCCATCGCCGTCAGCTGATGCCAGAGCACCACAGCCGAGCACGGGGCGCATGTGGCTCATCTGTCTGAAGTCTGTCTAAATTTTGACTCACAGAATGACTGTCAGTTTGTCTTGAGCTACTCATGGATCACACATGCCATTACTCAGATGTAACAGATTCAACATTATATTTGCAGTTCTCACATATTTCTCTCAGGCTAGTTGCCTGTAATATTCAGAAAAAAGCTAGATGACCCCTTGAAATAAAAAAAAAAAATTATTTCAAATATTTGTGTTATCCCAGTGCTCTGAAAATGATATACACTTTAATCTAGTATGTAGACAATGCATTTGCCATTATTTTTTATTCACTAGCCTGGCCATGATACCAGTTTCCAGAATGTGTGCCCAGACAATGAACAATTTTGTGAGCAATATACGTTCAATAATTAAATACAGCTAGGTCAGCTGCTTAAAATTTGAGATCTTCTTCTACAGTATTTCCTTTTCTGAGTATATTTACATACTACAAAAATAGACCTTTAATTTCAACAAATTACAAACTCTTCTACCATATTTTGTAACGGAACTAGGGCATTTAAATATTTTCAAATAATCTGTCATTATAATGCTATGATTTCAGTCACTCCAAAGTGCTACTTATAGCTTAATCTGCTCTACAGATTAAAAACATGCATGAGAGGTGAGTTTTTAAATAGCATTCCTCCCATTTTAGAAGAGATAATGTTTGAAATTGCTTCCTATATTCCCCTGCCTGTTTGTGGAACAAGGTGCACAGCTGAGGTCCCGAGCATCCTGACACATCACAGCCCAACCCCTTGCATCTGAAATGCTGCTTATGGCAAAAGGTACGGGCTTCGCAACATCACTATGAGGATCTGGACCTCAGAGATTTTTATATTGAAACTACATATTGCCAGTTGAAATACTTACTGCTCGCAGAGAGTGAATTTTCATTCACATGTGTAAAAATATTTTAAGCTTCAATATATTTATGCAATGCTATGTTGAGATTGCACTGCACTTAAGCCCAAGCAAAACAAGCCTGTGGCTGCGTAGTCAGTTCATCAAATAGCTGTTTGGAAAATGAGAATTTAATTTTTCATTATTTTGCTGAATTCAGCATTAGAAAGCTCTTAAAAAAAATCTTGCACTTTGTATGGAAAGATCTCTGCGGCAGAAAAATTCTTAAGTATTACTATGTTGAATTATTCCCAAACAAGGTTTACAATTTTCAAATGTGTAAATGTCTAAACCTGGACAACTAAATCCACATTCATTTACTCTCCTAAATTATTGGGCTGGATTTCAGAGATTCTGAGAATTCTCTACTGCCAAGGAAGAACTTTGTGTGCCAAGTCTAAACCAAACCACTCGATTCGGTGATCAAAGACGACATGTTGTCCACACGAAGATGCCCCTGCTTTTGAAATTTATTGACTAAGCCCTTGGCATTACTAGGTGCCAGTCAAAATGATGGTTATTAACCAAACTGTAGATTTGCTTGATTAGCAATAGAGAAGTGTGAGCTGCAGCCTCCACCCCATTACTCAGTGCAGCGAGACCACTGAGGCGCACTCCACCAGCCGTATTTCAGAATACGCATGCTTTGCCTGTTCAGTTTAGTCAGAAGTGAGGCTGTTGTATTATGCTGCCTTGAGGTGAACAAAAATGAATTTATCACTAGCTATTCAATTCTGTATTTTAAATATTATTCTCTGTCTCACCTTTCCTCTTGCACCTACTATAAACCCCCTCATCTCAGACCCTAACACAGGAGGTTCACAGCTACAAGCCATTTTGAAGGTCACCTCTAACTTCAGAGTATCCATTTCTCCAGGATGGAAAGAGGCTTGGTGTTAGTGAAGTATAAAATATTTTCCTTTTGCTATGCAATATGTGCATACAATAATGCAAATAACGGGAAATATTCTTGTTAATACAGCACTACCAGCAAGATGCTGACCAGTTTCAAATCACTGGGTACCTGGGTATCTGCAAAGTGAAGCTTGCATCTTAAAGTTCATAATATTAAGGAAAGATGTTCACAGGCTGCTGGAAGTTTCCAGCTACAGGAAAATGTAAGAGGTTACAGAAGGGCCAGCCTTGCCCTTGAGAGAATCTGTTCAAGAACACAGGTCACTTACCCAGGGTTTATGATACTGGCACGACAGAAAGGACATCCTGGGGCCATTGCCACCATTTTGCAAGCAAGGCCTGACATCTGTAGTGTTGTGCTCTTGGTAGCACAATCATCAGCCCGCGGTAGAATTAGTACCAGTCAAACAGTATTCAACCGCAAGGCCGCCTGCAAAGCTTGAAGCCTTAAGCTGTTACTTCTCTTTGACACGATAATCTACAACTCTCTATAAAAGCATCTAAAAAGGTAGAAAGTACATTCCACTACTGCTCTCATAAGCTTTGCTATTTCAATAGTGAATAGACCTGCTAAAAATCAGCTGCAGCTGGCAGGACTAATACCTGAGACAAAACCAGGGAGATGTTGGGTTTTTTTTTTCATTCTCCCTTCTGCCTGAGGAAATAGTGTATATATGGCTCCTTGCCCATCCACCCAAACACTTAAGTCACACACCTATGCCTCTGGAGATGGGTGTTTGTGTGCGTGGGAGGCAATGCGCAGGGATGAGGTGAGGTCTGGCAGGCAGCACCATGGCCTGCTGAAACCTCAAACCATGCTTCATGGACACAGTTTAGCGCTCGCTTCATCCACCAACCCAAAACAGTGTTCAGTCCATTTATGTACCCAAACTCTTGCTTGCCCAATTCATGTACTAAAACCAGGACCCCGCTGATCGGGACGCCTGCCCCACTTCCTCACCTGACCACGTTGGGGTGCTCGAATGTCTCCAGGTGCCTCAAAACTGCCACCTCTCGGATTGTGGACAGCGGCATCCCCTCCTCGCTGGTCTGCACCCGTACCCGCTTCAGCGCAACAAAGCGACCTCCGTTCTTCAAGTCTCGGGCTTTGAACACCTTCCCGTAGGCTCCTTCCCCAATCTCAGCCACACATTCATACTGCTGGTCAGCCAGGTTTGTGCTGTCCTTATCCATGCTGGCCGCTGTTCCTCTTCCTCCCGTGCTCCAAGTGCCTCGGGGAGGCTCTCAGTCTCGCTCGCTTGCTGAAAACTAGTACTTTGCTCGCGTTGCAGATACGCCACGCACTTGGTACCTCTGCCAGAGGGGCGGTAGGAAGCTCTCGCCCTCCCGTTCTCGTTCCTCTTCTGTACGGGCCCCAATGTGCCTCCTCTTTCGGCCACCGGGAATTATCATACAGTCTTTGGGAGCATTGTCTGTGTAAAGTCGATTGGATCTGGAGGACAAACCAAGCAAGAAAAGTGAGTTTAGTTGACCTCATTACTTTGCATCATTCAGAAAATTACGCTAATATGGTAGACAGCTACATGCAAAGCAAAAAAGTGGTGCGAAGGAAGACGTGAACCACCAGGGTGACACATGTATCAATGTTCCCGCATGGCTGATACAACACTATGCAGTTATCACGGTCTGCACAGAAGGCTACAGCACACAGCTACAGAGCAACCACGTGCTGTGGGATTTTACCGAGCAACGGGCTGAATACGACGACCCTGTGAGGCACGGCTGGCGGGGATGGCAGAGCTAACTATGCGTGTGTGAGAGGAAGTTACGTCCAGGAACTTATGTCAGGATCGCAGGACTGGAAGGTTTCTTCAGTGCACATGGTGGGGTCTTGGGAATATATCCCATGCTATATTACTGTTACTTATTTGTAAATGACAGCGCTTGGAGGTTTCAGCCTTGATCTGCTCTCCCCTGTGCTAAGCCCTGCAACGAACACATCGCAAGAGACAAGTTCCTGCCTCAAAGCGCCTGTGGGGAGGAGAAATATGTACATATTTAAAAGACGATAATAATATGTTACTGAGCACTGTGTGCTAGAGGTAGCTTCAGAAAAGTACACTTTAGCAAACTTAAGCACGCAAGGGTTTTGGCTGTGGATGCTGCTACCGCTGGCTGTGTGACTGGCAGTTCCTTGCAGAACAGCGTGATGAAGGATGGTCTTCAGCAACAGCACGCTCTGCTGTGCAGCGCGTGAGGCTGGCGAGCAGAAGCGCTTCCTTCTGCATCCAGTTTCATCCACACTTTCTGCAGGACTGTGGGCAACTCCTGTCCCCTCACCAAGCTCCACATCAACCCTCTCCTCTCCCCCTGACCCTTTTTAATGTGACGGCATCGTGACCGCCGGGGCTGTAACCCTCTCCTCCGCCGCGTTTTTACCGTGCTGGGATTAAAGCGCCCCAGATCGCTCAGTCGGGGATCCCCTAACTTGAATGCACGGCACACCGCCAGAGGTGTTTTTCGCATTCGCGCTGAGCTCGCACCTCAGTCGCGGCGAGCAATCC
>NW_009258383.1:3186245-3187705 GCF_000687185.1 Egretta garzetta
AAGCCTGACTCATTCCTGGGGCTCGGTGTGCAAGGCGCTGGGAAATAACCCTTTTGGGGTTGGGGTATTTTTTTTTTTCTGCTTCCTGGGAAATAACCCTTTTTTTTTTTTTTTTTCTCCAGAAAAACGCGGATTCTTCTGTGCTTTTTTGCTACTTTCCGTTCACAGAGAGCGCAGAGCTCTGGCAGGAAGTAAGAGCTCATGAATGCTTTCGGGAAGCATGAAGAAACTTCGTTGCTGAAGAACCCCCCCTCCAGCAAAGCCTTTGCCCTGACAGGCTCGCAGCTGGAGATGCGCGGGGCAGGGGGGAGAGGAGGGCAGGGTGTGCGGAAGAGCTGGGCACGCAGTCAGCCCCTTCTCTGACACGGAGAACATTTTGTAGGGAGCCGATTCCTACAAATAATGAAATTCACCGCAGGAAAAAAAAAAATCACAAAACAGATACCAATCTACTCCGTCTCCATTGGGGAAAACACACATCTGGAGTGCCTAATTCCCAGCTCTCCTAGCTGGTACCCTCCAGCACATGCTTTTCTGGACCTCAAGGATGATTATGGTCCAGCTCCGGAACCGGCTCTTATGGTGGTTTAACTGGGAGGGAGTGGACCCAGATCACTTCTTAGAATGGGAAGTATAGTTTAACTAAGTGGGTTTATAACTCAAAAAGTGTGTGTCAAGGACTTGGCATCATATGCTGATTAAAAAAGAGATACAATACTGTACAAACGAAAATAATTCATATCAGAAAACAGCATACGATATAATTACTCTAGCTGGACTCACAGTGCTACCGAGCATATATGAAATCCCATAGCTTAACTAAAATTTGTTTTCCTGGCTTCAAAACTGACCCCAGCAATCCCACATGCCCTTCCTATTTCTCAGGGGTTTAGAAGCAGCACCTGGGGGGCTGACAAGGGGAAAGTGGCTGAGAGCAGAAGGGAGAGCTCTGATTTCCCCTGGAGAAAAGAGGGAGCTGGTACCACTCACCCCTTCAAGGAAAAGGCCAGTGGCATGTGAATGTTTGCAGCAGACCACGCATGCTTTGAAAGAACTTAATTTATGTTCATAATGTATTTTAGTTTAAATCACAGAAATTCCTCAACAACTTCTGAAGTCCAGGATTTACCAGAAAAAGATGCTAAAGTTAATGGCTAACCCTGTAACCTTTAAATGTGAAAGTGTCAAAGATTCAAATACACAGATCAAATATTTTTTTAAAAAAGATGTGAAAAATCACATCACAAGGTTCATATGTACATACACTACCTTCCTCCATTTCTCTGTTTTGTAATGTTGATAGTTTTCTTAAATGCATCTTCTTTCCCTCTTTCTTTTTTGCTCTTTCTTTCTTTTTCTTTCTTTTTCTTTCTTTTTCTTTCTTTCTTTCTTTCTTTCTTTCTTTCTTTCTTTCTTTCTTTCTTTCTTTCTTTCTTTCTTTCTTTCTTTCTTTCTTTTTC
>NW_009258383.1:3187850-3197443 GCF_000687185.1 Egretta garzetta
CTTTCCCTCACTCGCTCCCCCCCCCCTTCCTTCTTTCTTTTCTTTCTTTTTTTTTTTTTTTTTTTTTCTTTTCTTTTCTTTTCTTTTCTTTTCTTTTCTTTTCTTTTCTTTTCTTTTCTTTTCTTTTCTTTTCTTTTCTAACTTAATATTTAGGCAGCTGTAACAAGCTTGGTACAAAAAACCCTCCTCAGGTTCCAGGGGCATTTCCTGCCTCACTTTATGTGCAAAAAGCTTCACTTCTGGTGCAGGAGAAGTGAAGTCTTAGTTTCTGTCTCCCCCCTAAAGATCTCTGGGTCTTTAAAGTCCAGTTGGGCTCTATTCCTGAGAAGACACTGAGGGGCACCAGGTCCTTCGACCAGGTAGATGTGAACGTGGAAGGGAGATTTCTGCCATCCCCTGACAATTACCCCTGTGCTCAGATGTGCTGATTTATCATTCTCCTAATAAACAGTGTTCAGCACAAACTCACTCTTTCGTCCCATATTCTCCCAAGGTTTTTTTGGGAGTATATGCATCGGTTCTTTCCTCTAGAAGTGTTCTATCTGCCTTTCTGCATGGTGATGTTGCTAGAGATTGCCGTGGGAGCTTATAATGCTATCAAACTGAATTAATTTAAAACATAAAAGCGTCACATAGTTAATGTGGTTTCACATGATCCTCAGATTTTTTTCAGGGACTTTTTCAAAAAATGCTATGACTAAATGTTTTTCTTTCTTTCCACCTGAAGATCAGGTAATCAAACAACTTTGTCTCCCAAAGTACAGAGTTCAAAGAAGCTGTGCAAACCTCTAAAGTGACCTAAACCAATTTTCTCAATTTTCTGTAGATAAAAATTAAGTGATTTCAGGAAGAAATTTCCAAACATGATTAAATACAAACATCAGCTCAAATGGATGATATTACAAATAATTTGTTGTAGAGGCTGAAATTACTTACCTGAATTGTCGGAATTCTTTGAAAATATAAAACCTACTACATATGTTTTAAAGTTCAAAGTCAAGAAGATGTTTCAGATAACATACATTTTAGAATAGTTATAAATCATCAAAAATACACTATAAATAAAGGGGTTACTCTTTTCACAGCAACCTTTAAAAATGTTAAAGATTTTGTTTTCATGAAAGCAACATTCTACTTCTAACATTTCTGATTTAGAATAGGTAAGCATACACTTATTTTTTATCAACAATGGAGGTTTCCCCATAGAGAAATTGTTAAAACCCTTATTTCTTTTGTAATTGAAAACATCTTAATTTTTAGAAATTTACAGCTATTTTGAGAAATTAATGTTTTAAGAAGCTTATTAAAAATTGTTATGAAATGAATTCTGAATACCATTTGTTGCTAATTCTGAACTTAGTTAATTCTAAAGTATTTTTTATTCTGGAAAAACAAGAGTTTGGGAATGTGTATCGAAAGAGGAAGAAAAATTTCTTTCTGCATCACTGTTTTCCAATTTTCCATCAACTTTTTCTTTGTGAAAATATGTTTTTCAGTATTTTTCAATTCCGGTATTTTAAATTCTAGTATTTTTTTAAATCACAGCAGAAAAGAGAAACAATTTCTACTGAAATGCATTTAAAAAGGAAAACTCTAATGTATTATTTGAGTTGGAATTAAATTGCAATCAAACTCCATTAAAACCAAAAAGAAATTTTGTTACATGCTGTATAGAAATCATTTTCATAAAATGAGGTCTGTAATGTTTTGCTGGAAATAATGAATAAGCCAGTGGTGTGGAAATGGATAACAAGCAATTACCAGAATGAGTATAAAGCAGTTGATTAAAATAAGCTGGTAGTGGTGGGCAATACCAAGAAGTGTGATGAATAGACTGAGACTTTCAGAAAGGATGAGACACAGTGTATTGTTTTGCTTTCTGCATTTTATCTGTGTTTCGGGAACAGCTGAGGTTCTGCTGGGGATTCACAGTTTGATCTTACAAGAAGCGTTCTACAAAACAGCACGAAACTTCCCTTTCAAAGTACAAATTTTGATAAAGCTTTTGGAAAATAGTTTGCTTTGATTATAGTGTTATTGCCGGGTTTTGTTTGTTAACTTGCATCTTCAAGCTCAGTTAATACTGATTTTTAACCAATTTTTCTGGGCATTTATCCTCAAGAAAACACCTGAACTGATGAGAGACCAGCTACTGTTGTAGTATAGAGACATCAGTCAGCTCTTGTGAATATGGATATTCAGAACCTCCAGTAGCCAGAATTTGGTTTAAAATGGTAGCATAAATTATGGCTTTTTAGAAGCTCCCTTTAGCGAGTTGAAAGAGGTTTTATAAACAAAAAAATTACCATTTAGACTGTGTAGAAAATTATTCCTGAAAAGATATTTTTGATATCACATCTCATACCAAACTTGGGAAATAATTATTTTCACCTATCATTAGCTGTGTTATATGTGTGTGAAAAGGGACTATAAATATTTTACTAAATATTTTAAAGCTAAATATTTTAAAGCTACTTTTAATGAAGCACAGGCATAGTGAGAAATGTGATATAACTGAACACTAAGAATTAATTCCAGTGGGAAATATTAAAATATTTTTCATATGTACCTTCTTTGACAGCTGAACAAGAACACAAAAAAAATCTAAATCATATTTATAGAAAGACAATTCATTAACATTCACATGATGTTTTAACCAATTCAAGTGAGAGAAAATACTGTCAAATCCATGTAAAATGTATGCAGCCACTGCATAATTGGCAGTGATTAAGGCATCTAAGCTAGTTACAGTACAATTGTTTAGTTTATTTTTCTTTCAATCAGAGCCTTTGTTTATAGCAGATAATTTTATGTTTTATGAATTGTATCTTTCCGTTATTACAGTAATAAACGATAGTGTGGGGCTATTGTTTCTTAGCACAAAGAACCATAACATAATGTTAGTCATTTAAGCATACACATATTTCCCCATATTTGTTTGTGTACGCTTTAGTAATTACCAGTCGCAGGAGTGGCCAAGAAATGTGCCACGTGAAAAGCATGCCGACAACTAACACAAGCCTGTTTGCTCCAATAGTCTCCAAATACTCCAAGGAATGCACCTGAGTGAATCCACCAGGCGTATTTGCTTATCCAGCTCTTAAGGCAAGAGCCAGCGAACTTCATGGGCTTTCTTCAGAAAGCTGACTTTGGGGATTATCACACAGTGGAAGATCAAGGGCAAAATGTATACCTACAGTGAAGAAAATAGCTCACTACCTGTATTTGCATCGTTCCCTCAAAGCTTTAGCGAGGAACTGGGTCACTTCTTGCACTCCATGCTATGCAGCATCGTACTGAAAGGCACCTTTGCACCAAAATGCTTGCAGTCAGAGCCAGGGAAATGGAAGGATAGACGAAGGGGAAGGATTTGCTGAAAAGCACACTGCAGAACAGTAGGGAAGAAGCAGAGCAAGAAGATGGAGGTTTATGGAGCCCCGATCCTATGATCTAGCACAGGGGTAGATAAACTGTGGCGTGCACGCTGCAGACAGTGTCCAAGGCGGTGGGGTCCTGGTGGCACATTTTACGCCCCAGGACTGGCAGCCGGGCTGTGCCACTGTGGAAGCTGCTAGGTAATCCAAATCCCTAACAGGAGTGACTGGGGAAGCAAGCCAGTGGGGTCCGCTGAGACGGGTACTGCCAACTCATGCCGGGACCCCGCGGCATGCAGCACGAGGTGGGACTCCCGAGGAGCCGGTGCCATCTCCCATCTGTGGTCTCTTGCTGGCACTCTGCCTTTCGGCTCAGAGTGCTGAGATGAGGGGTATCTGTCCTGGCCTCAAGATTAAGATTTTTTTTGGAACGGGGCTCATAGGGGCAGAAATATCGGCCACCCTGAAGTTGACAGTAGCCAACAACCGAGAGACACAGTAGAGAATGTGTTTTATTTTCTTCCAAGTGTGTTTTCCCTCATTTGCGGTCATTGTTCATTGGCGTTATATTCTACACTTTTTTACAGCAATATTTGGCATGGATAAGATTCTTCCCTCTTCCTTTCTGCTCTCTTTGTTTGTTTTAGTGGCTTTTACGTTTGCTTCAGGTAAGTGTATTTACACCTGTGTGTATATATATTCAGTGCATGGCCGTATCTTTTTCTCTTCACACCTTCTGTAGAATGCTTATTCTTAATCTCTGTTTTCCATTCAGTGTAGAAGAGAAGCAGAGACAGATCTTCAGCTGTGAAAACTCATGTTGTCCATGGAAGCTTCCGAAGCAAACCTGTTTGATTTGTACACCATAATCCTAAACTTTTTGTGTAATTCAGGTCTTAAAAAATGCCTCACAATATGACTGATTTTAGAGTGTAGCTGTGATCGGGAAGGTTGGCCGCAGAAAACAGGACTTTACTCAGCTGATCTGGCCCTGAGTAAACATAGTCTTATCTGTTGGTAACAGTGACTAATACAAGATTTTATAAATTTTTCTTCTGTTAGTGTTTCACAGAAAGGGAGCAGACTTTCAATGTAGATAATGCGTGGACCAAGTTCTTAAACATGCTGCAGTTGTGGGTTTCCTTCTGTCATGCAGAAAGAACCTACCTTATCCCAGAGCCCACATGGCGTTTATCTGGTGGGTGGCCAGTAAGCTTTTTTTGTGCTGCACTTGGGAATGAAGTAAATTTGATCTGGAAATCGCCAGTTCACCCAGAACCAGAGGCATGCCATCTGTATAGTCACATTTTGGAGAGAAATTGCATATTTGTTCCTGCTTAATGAAAAATGCAGTAACATTTGTCATAGCGTGCTAGAAAAACTGGTGCACGAGATAGGAACATGCCCAAAGTATGATATCACTGTAAGCTAATGAACATTCAGCCAATAAATCAAATAGAAATAGGACCACATGCAATCTCTCCTGTCATTCAGTAAAAATATATGTAATGAAAACTAAATTGAACTTATGTAGCATTTGACAGCAGAAAAAATGAAAAGTGTAAAACTGCTGGGGGCTGGTAAGAAACTGCTACCCTAAAGCACCAAAGAAGCATCATGTCATATCAGTCAAGTGATGGAGAGGATAAGGAATGGCTGCTGTTCAGCAGCTGCAATAGGAAGCTGTGTTTTATTATGTAGAAATAACTGAGAGTTATGTTTTATCATCAATTGATTTACACAGGTCTATCAGATCTGTGACGTTTCTTCATTTATATCAAGAAACAATTGGCTTCATTTACAGCACAGATCTATATTAGGCATTAAAAGACAAGCATATAGTTAAGGACAAGTAGTCTAGCACAGGGTGAGGCGATCACAAGAGGCAAATGTCTTTTGGGAATGATCTAATCCTGCTCCAGAGAACTGGGATGGACTAGGTCATTCTGAGATCATCTCCCTTCTAGTTGTGCGCGTTTCTAATTACGTACCGTTCCTGAGTACAAAGGTGGCAATGGTACATAAGCATCAACAACAGCTGTCACAAAATGCGTAGCATTTAGGATAAGAAAGTAATTTTAGATATTCTAGAAAAGCACTGGGAACATGGAAGCCCTGTAGCTAACTGCTCTCTAACATTTAATAGCAAGTGTTTAATACCGATCACTCTGCCTACAGTGTCACATCAGGCACCCACCTCTGTTTCTTCCCAGTTAGCTGGTAAACGCATAGCAATGATTCGGAAAGGGGCAAACTTGGTCTGTCTTACACAATTCTATGGATTAGAAAGCTGGGATAAGAAGGAAGACAAAACTTTAAGAGCAACCAAAATTAGTAGGAATGACAACAAATTATACTAGCCAGTGTAAATTATCTGTATTTGGCAACCAGTGATGCCACTTAAGTGTGAACTGTCATAAATGACAGCATGATGCTGCGGATGTTGGTAAGTGACGTCAATGTACTTACCTATCCCATCATCTAAAATACCCATGCACTTTAAAGTAGAAACTATTAGATAAAGATATATGTTTATACATTTTATATTACATTGCCTACAAAACTGACTATATTATTCTTATCTCTATGAAGTTATACTGATATAATATTGAAGGAATAGTTGCCTTTTTGAGTGGTATGGAGGCTGTTGTGCATTCTTCATCTCACCTAGTGCCACAGGGTAGGGACTGATGGTAAACAATTCTGTAACGTTGCCCATGACATAGCCTTAGAAATACAGTGCTATTGAATCTAAATTGTCACTCTTACTGTTTCTATTATACTGCATGTTTGTGTAGACCTCAATATTCCTATAGCAGGCATAACATGCAACGTATGCTGAAGTCATGCAGATAACAGTGGCTATAAAATGATGCTGTCCACCGTTTTAAAGGAAAACTAGACTTTGAAAATAGTGGGCAGGTGTGTTTTCAGGATAAAAGCACTTCTGCCAGCGTTCCATAGAGTATAATGTGATCTCACTGCACACAGATTTACATGCATAACTTCTATTAAAATTCATCAATGTTACTTGCATAAATGCCCTTGCTTGTCCACAGGAATAATGTATCCCTTAAGGCTGCAATACAGTTTAATCTGTTTAGTAAATGTAATGTAATACTACAGTATGAAGAAGACTTGGGAAACTAATGTTGAGCATGCACTAACTCATTTTAGGAACATTCCAGATTCATAAATATATGAGCTGGTTATTATCCACACATACCAGAAAGCTTCTATCAAATATAATTATGCAGTAGATTATGTACAATGGATGCCTGCCAATATTCCCTACTTGCACGACCACTGTTATAGGATGGTCAGTTCTGAATATGCAGTCTGGCCTTCATCAAGAGATACTCTCCTTAAGCTGCTTTAGAAAATTAACTTTTTGTTTTCATGCCCGGTGCAAGCAATGTGCAGTAGTTATTAAAAGCCAACATTGATGTCAGGATGTCACATTTCTAATTTCTGTACCAAGCAGAGGAGGTAAAGATGGGATTTCAGGTACTGGATAATGGCAACAGCCGATTTAAAAAAAAAAAAAAGTACGAAGAGCTATGCTGGGTCATAACAAAGATCTCTGTAGCGCAGTCTCTGACAGTAGTTAACAATGTGTACCTAGGAGAAGAGTTTAAGTGTAGTACTATCGGTTCCCTGACCTGCTATTAGTTTTTCAAGACAAAGGAAATTGTCTGATGCCTAGAACTAGGGATAAAAATCCCAGAGTTCAAGTTCCTAGCCTTGCCTCTGCTATTAGTATATAAAACTGAGCAAATAAGAAACTGTGTGTGCACCAGCCCAGCCATCGCTAACGTGATTCCCTTACCCCTGTTTCACTCGGTTAAGGCTGTGAAGCGTCCTACACAAGGGAGCACTGTCATTAGTTATGACAGTGAAGTAAAACCATTATTTATCTCTTCCTAGCTAAGAATATCCCAAACTTTAATGGGAAATTGCATCACCTTTCAAGCGTGGGTGTACATAGGCGCACATGCGTGTACACACACAGCTCAAATATTTTGCTCTGAACAAGATCTAACATTGCTGACAAAACCTCACCAGGTATTAAAAGGAGATGACATTAAAAGGCAAAATAATTACCTGAGGGTTGAACTGTATAATTGCATATTTTGTGATAATGTAAATATATTGAAATCAGATTTAAGAAACGACAAAGCTATGAACAAAGTTGTACCGAATACTTGGGCTCCTTCTAAGCTGAGAGACCAGGGAGTGCTGCAGTACTCCATGTCAGGGCAAGACCAGGGTGTGTACAGCTCCCTCTTTCTCCTCCTTTCCCTATTCTCTATGCCCCACTTTCTCCAGAAAGTAAACACAGATTTCTGGGCTGGACAGAACCGGCAGCACCTTCCCACCAGTCACCCAGAGACAGAGCCCAGTGACTTTCTGGCGTTCCTCACTGCAGATGGGCTTAGACACACTTCTGAGGTTTCTAACATCCAGCTACCATAGCTATTTTATTACTTTTTTATTTCCTAAAAGCTTTGCCATGTCAAAATTTACTGCACATATTTCTAAGTAAGTACTTAGGGAAAAAAACAAACAAGAAGCAAGAACAGAGACCAATAAAGGAGATAGGTGTATACAGCCCGCTTCACTCAGCCTGTCTGTTACTGGTGTAAGAGCAGCTCTTACTGAAATAATTTCTAAGTCTCCCTGCTTTACTGATTAAATTTCCTGGATCTGTTTTTATGTCACAACTGAAAACATCGACCAGATCTACCCTTTGCCACAGTTCAGAAGCAAACCTCTCCATACTAATTCTACGACTGAATGTTTCAGTTTATTCTTATATATGGCCCGATTCCAGGAAAGACTAATGCATCAAAATGTAACTTGCAAGGAATTTGGATGTCCAGATTTATAATCACAGTCCTGAAAACTCCCAGTCTCCTCCTGCCTAAACTGAAGTACATCGAATTCAGTAATCTAGGTTTCTGCTTTGGGGGTACATCTGTTCCCAGAAATGTCCAATAGTGATGTAGTACAAAAGTCATTAAGACGGTAATTTTAAAAATCTACAAAGAACAATAGGCTTCTCATAAGTCTATCTGAAGGCAGAAGCTAGACTGGTTTCTTTCCGACTATACGTTTACATATTGTTTACACAGTCCTTGAAAGCTCTTAACGGTTACGAGTAACAGCTTTGCCATAACAGCTGCCATTCAGAGAAAACCAGATTGTTGCAGTTAAAAACTAAAGGTGTTCTTATACTTATTGTATAGTTACTTTCCCATACTTAAACCACTGTTTATCAGGGACTAATTATCCAAAGGATTTTATTGCAAGATAAGAATCTTCACTGCAGTTTTCACTTTTTTATTGCATGAGCGTGCGGTGACTAAAACACAAACATGCTGTATAGGACTGCCTTTTCTCTTGACACCGTGCCTGAAGGAAAAAAAAAGTCACGTGGCACCACAGAAAATACCGCTTCTGTCAAGGTTCCTTCTATCAGCTTCAGTATCCTTAGGAAAATGTGAATCCTTTTCTTTGCTGTTCTAAAAACAGTGTAAAAGGTTGGGATCACATGACAGAGGTTTTTCTAACCATGCTTTGCATCACCAAGGAGTGCATCCCCTGACCTCTTCTCTTGGCCATACTTCAGTTGAGAAAGCAGTAGAAGATCAGTGTTCCTCTGCAGTGTTGCTAATAAAAATTTGAGACAGACCCCTGAATTAGGGAAAACTGGGAAAAACAAGAAAACTATTAAATTGGGGGGGTTAGGTAAAGAAGCAATGAGTTTTGAGGGCCAGGCAATGATCATTCGTACCTAACCTCAATGTATTCTGTAAAGACTCTGGGGAGCCCTGCAAAACTGCTACACTCAGTAAAGACACTGCATGAAATTTATGGATAGGAAAAACTGAGTTTTGCCACCTTGATCTGCGAGCAGGCTGCCCCTGCCACAGGAAAGGGAGCGGCAGGGCTAAGGGATGAGCTAGGACAGGACTCTGCAGAGCTGAGCTGGATCCTCCTGCCACTGCAGGAGGGAAGGGGAGGGAGAGACAGAGGCACTGGAGACCTGCGGTGCTTGGGGCCCAGCTTGCCCAGCTTGGCTACCAGCAGTGCCATTGCACCCCCTTCCTACCAGTGGTTGTCCCCATCCTCTGGCAGAGGCAAAGCAGGTAGCAAGGTCCCAAACATTTTGCTGCACCCTCCCCTCCCCTCCCCTCCCCTCCCCTCCCCCATTTT
>NW_009258383.1:3198373-3245290 GCF_000687185.1 Egretta garzetta
GGGCGGGCTGCCCCTGCCACAGGAAAGGGAGCGGCAGGGCTAAGGGATGAGCTAGGACAGGACTCTGCAGAGCTGAGCTGGATCCTCCTGCCACTGCAGGAGGGAAGGGGAGGGAGAGACAGAGGCACTGGAGACCTGCGGTGCTTGGGGCCCAGCTTGCCCAGCTTGGCTACCAGCAGTGCCATTGCACCCCCTTCCTACCAGTGGTTGTCCCCATCCTCTGGCAGAGGCAAAGCAGGTAGCAAGGTCCCAAATATTTTTCTGCACCCTCCCCTCCCCTCCCCTCCCCTCCCCTCCCCCATTTTGCCATTTTGCTGTATACTAGGCTTGTTGAATACAAGTATTTGTTGATATAGCCATGCCCTCTTTCCTTATTGTCTTAGTGATCTCTTGCTACTGCTTTAGCATTTCTCTAGCATAGATACATGCTTTCCAGGACATGGAGCAAGTTCTCATCCCCCAAACACAAATTATCCCCAAGTGACAGAAACTACAGTAGAATGACAAGTAAAGCCGCTTTCTGAGTGATGGAGAGAAAGGGAAAGGGTACTTTTGTATGTCAAAGACTCTTTCACTTCATACAGGGCCCAGCATTGATGCACAAGAGTAAAAGGAATCATTCTTGAGGAGTTTGGGTTCAGCCTGCCACAAAATTGTGCTCAGGGGAGTCTTGGACTTCAAGGAGGAGCTGAACTCCCATTCACTGAAGGCGAAGAAAGCTCAAGGCTCTTGCACCTCCACAAGAGGCTCAGTACCTTTTAGGACTGAATCAACAGTTAATTAATAGGGCAATTTACATTTATAGTTATGGTGTTTAAAAAGTTTCTTTTTTACGTAGGAACCACCGTAATAAGGGAAGAAGGCACAGAGCTAGCTGGAAATCTACAGACACTGGGATGCATCAAAAGCGACAGCTTTTTGTATCGGATGTGACAGCTCCTCTAAAAAAACTATTTAAAGTTCGAGGGAGAAAAGCATGCAAATGGGATGCCTGTTTTTCAAAAGTCCATCCAACAGCTTGCATGAGCTTCCAGGGGAGCTGCTGGGAACTCAGAGGCTTTCAAGGACTCTAAAGATTTTAAAAAACACGTCTATTATTTAGTTGTCTAACTTGAGGCTCCTGCTTCTAAAGTCACGTTTTATATCTCCATAATGGGTTTGGAACTTATTCATGCACCAAAAGAAAGAGATCTGAGGGTAAAGATTATGGGCTAATTTCACTTATTATCCATCAACGAAATTTTTGGTGTTCATCATCCAAAAGAACAAATTTAAGAGTGCTGCAAGAGACTCCTTGTTCAGTAATGTTGTATCAACTCCTAATGATTCAGCACAGAAAAAACAGGAATGAAACCAGTAACTGTGGTTATCGCTTATCGGCTACACAACAAGAAATTTGACTCAGCAAAGTAAGCTGTCAGTGCCGCACACATCAGATTAGGCACACAACTGCCTTTCGCTGCAGGGTAATAATCAATGTACAAACTTAAAACGAAACTACGAAGTGGTTATTCTGAACGCCCATCATGGTACTAAAAGATCAACAAAAATTACTGACGTGGAGTGCCTTTGTCTTCCCGTGCACTGGACTTTGGATATGTGGAAACTGATTTTTATTTAGTTGTTCAATCCTTTAGCAGAAAGGAAAATACACATTGTTCTTGAAAAAATGGAGTTTATGTGAGTTGTTGCTAAGTTTATCCATTGCAATGAATCTGTAAAATTAAAATTTTAAAGTAAATGAACGGGGTTACTGTGAATTCAGCATTTTACTTGGCAGAAAAAGAAGCCTAAAAAAAGACTCCTGCAGTATGTCCATACCAGTTCAGGCATTTGGAATATAGAAGTTGAGCAAATTACTATCTGTCTTCCAATTGGAAACAACATCACTGGAGATCTGTATCGTAGTATTTAAAAGCCTGTAACTGCCAGAGCTGAATCCATGGATAAACATGAGAAAAAAATGGCTCTGGATAGCCAGACTCCCACAAGGTAAACAGGTCTGTTGAAGTCCACTGAAGTCAAAGGCTCAACCTTTCTTGTTGGCTCAGAAACATACGGCAGTCTGAATTCATTGAAATAGGCTTTGGAAGTGTGTAAAGGTAACTGAAATGGAGGAAAAATGCAAACTTATCTTCCTTAAACCTCAGTTTCCCCCTTTGTGTTTTAAGGTCCCTGGATTGAAAATGCAATATAAATAAATATTATTATGAAATAAATAAGCATTTTGATATGTACAGCAGTAAGAAGAGGTGTCGAAGTTATATTCTAGCACAGCAGATACACAAGTTAACAGGGAATTTGCCATGGTTCTCAAATGTCCCAGCTCTACACTCAGGACCTGGTCACTCCCCGCCACGCTAGCAAAGACCATTTTCATTAGGTAAAGGCACCTTCAAAATGTTATTCCTATAGTTGCAGATTATTGTCTGATAGTTGTCCGCTTATGTAGCTGTTCTGAAAGATGTGCAGTAGTCAGATACTATGGAGAAGTCAGTCTTCCCAAATTCTAGCTATCTAAAATTTAGGAAGCTACTCTAAACAAACTAGCTAGTTTCCTTCCATAGTTACTAGAGGCTAGGCACTTCCAGGGAATTATTCATACCACTGCTCTTAACTATTGATTTTAAGACAAGATGACTCACGCTATGAGCATCTCTCTCTTTCTAAACCGAACACCTATCTTTTAGATCACCAAATGTGGGCGAGATGAATGCCCTCTTTGGTGTAGGGGAATGAGCCTTTCCTTAAGGGAACTGCACCTACCCAGAAAACACGACAAATGTTCTCTGCCCTCCAAGTCAGGGCGGTGAAAATCAACTAATCCATTTTTTTGGGGTGGGTAAACTGTAGGATTTAAAACAAGAAACTAGCCTGAGAAGTTCAGCTTTGGAACCTTATAAGCAGATGCTGGACTCTAAACCCCTAAAACCTTAGGTAGCAGTAATAACACTGTGCTTAGGAGCTTTAGGGGAAAATTGGACCCTTGGGAATTTTTAAAGATCAAAAATTTAAAGAGACTTATCATTATCCCAATGCAAACAAAATGTTTATAATGGCTTCAGTCTGAAAATCTTTCAGAGCTGACAATACACAGCTTGAAAATAAGATGCATGATCACAACTCTAAAAACCAAATAGATTTTTTTAATTGCCTAAAATTAGGTTATTCAGAGTAGCCTCTGGGATCCCGTGCCCAAAGCCTTCCATAGAGTTCTGTTCCCTTGCCCTTTCAGGCATCTCTCAGTTTTGGGCTGTTTCTGATTTTAATTAAAGGGAAATAATGATACAAGGTATCTTCTTTCATGAAGCCCAGAAGTGAGAATGAGAATTATAAAAGGTAAAGGAATACTTTAGACTCAAGGAAGTAGGGATTATGAATTACAGGAAATATACTATTATATTAAACATTCATTTAAACCAGTATGGTTTGTTTCTTATCAAAGGCTTGCTTTTAGCTTCTAGTTCCACTAACCATCTTTTTAAATAGATGCCAGGAGTCTCCGGTTTTTTTCAGTTTGTTTGTTTTATCCAGGAGTGGGAGATTAATGTTAGAAAACAGGAAGAAAATACTCTGTCTCAAAGCGTGCCAAAAAAGGTAGCTGAATACTAGCGCTCTATGGGCAAAAATCTGTGCTGACTTCATTTTAGGCAGACCCACTGACTGCAATAAGAGTTGGAATGAGTACAGCTCAAAAGTTGGCTCCATTTAATCTAAGAAGGGAACCTCTTTTGATTTGTACCTCTTTCCATGAAAAGTATGAATTACAATAACCTATGTCAATTAGGTTTAGCATCATTTGCTTTTTTGTTGATATTTTGATTGGAACAGGCTTTATCTAACTAAGTAGAGCTTTTAAACAACAGGGCTCCACAGTTCAAGCCTTTTGTCAGCGGTGAGGAAATCAGACTTCCATAAAAGTGGTTCCTTCAATCACTTTTTTTCAGAAGTATTGTAGTAAATTAAAACACAGCTTAGGAAATGCAAAAATTTTGTATTAAACCATGAGAACACTTTCTCTGAGCTTCTAAATTACTGTTGAAGTTGGTATCACATTCTGTGATCAGCTTGGGAAAGAAGCTGTTTTCCAGTTAGTCTTACTATATAGTTGGGCCAGACTCCTTCTCAGCCCTTTTGACCTAGGAATCCCTCTGAAATGCAGAAAAAAATAAGAGATTTCTAGATGTTCTACATCTTCAGTTGGGTCAGAAATACTGTCAGAGGATTGCTCTTGTGGCATTTTGAGATCTGATATCTAAGGAAACTACGAAGCAGAGCAGCTAAAACTAAATAAAAAGCAAGAGAAGGCTGAACATATTTTTCAAGATAGTAAAAACCATAAACCAACATAAGTTGAGAAAAACAACAACTACCTTTCAGTTTCAATTAAATTTAAATGATGTCTACAAACAGAAGTTGGTTCCTATTATACCCACAGAATCACAGAATGATTGAGGTTGGAAGGTACCTTTGGAGGTCATCTGCTCCAACCCCTCTGCTCAGGCAGGGTCACCTAGAGGTAGCTGCCCACAAGCCATGTCCAGACGGCTTCTGAATATCTCCGAGGATGGCAACTCCACAACCTCTCCAGGCAACCTGTAGAATTTGTTCATGAAAATAAATGAATGAGAAGAAGGACTTTCTTCTTTGTTCCTGCCAGGACTTACAAAAGTACATCTCACTTCTGTGAATCAAGGATTTAGGATGCATTTCATTGGCTGCTTCTTTACTTCTTCTTCACGCTTGATTGATATTCATGACCTAATGGTCCCAAGACACAGGGAAAACTGATTTTCGTGAACTTCACATCTAGTCTAAAGATACTTGTTTCTTAAGAGGGAACATTGGCTTACACCACATAAAATAATACTGAGTCTGTGGCTCTGGAGCCACAAATACATCTTCAGGGCATCGTGTGTGGCTCTGATAGAATCCAGAGGAGCTGAGGGAATTCCCCTCTGTGGTTTGGGACTGCAGGAGAATGCTGTGTGTTACAAGAGTGATCCCTGTGACCCATATGAAACAGGACAGGGACAGCTGAGCAAACATGGCACCAGGGAGGACCCTTCCCCATTTCTTTAAGTGGCCAAAATAAGGAAAAGGACAATGAAGGAGAGAAAAAAAACCACACTGTAAAAAGGGCTTGGAGATGAGACTGTGGAAAATTAAGATTATGAATAGAAATGCTTTTTATTCCCTGCCAACATCTACAAAAGAAGGTGGGAGTATGATGAGTGGAGTGGTTGAGATCCACAATAAAAAGCTGAGCTTTGCACTATGGCATCTGTGTGTCTTCTCCAAATCTGATGATCAAAGGTCAATGCATTCTACTCTTTGATGGTATTTTGCATAACAGTGAAACTTGAGGAGGACAATTCTTATTATCCCCATTGCTATGCCCCTACACAGATCTATTGTGGAGCAATTATTAAAAAAAACCCAAACCAACAAACCAAAAAAAACAACCTAGCCTCGAAGTTGGTGGCAAACAAATAATAATGTTTTGCTCTCTAGGCTCCCTCTTCTGGCTCTGGACTAGTAGTTTTCTAATAAGCACTGTTCCTGAAATCATATTCATTTCTCTTAACTGAATTATGACTTCAGTGCACAAAGAAATAAAGAGGAAATACAGGGGAAATAGGAGAAACTCCATTCTTGCCCAAGGGAAGAACTGAATCAGTATCCCAAGAAAAGTTTAGCATTTTTAAGGTGTGGTGGCAAAGCAATTTAAAAAGCCCCAAAGTACTCTGCTAGTTATTAGTAAAGGTACAATATGCTGTATGTCATATATGATGAATGTTTTCGTTGTAATGCATTAGATCCAGTAAACTAATAAACCAATGTCCCTCGACAGCTTCTGTGACTCATTTGTCAGTAACAGCTGTATTGGGACTGAAATATTTCAGTAGCTTGAATACGGCTTTTCCCACAGTGGCTTCAACATAGTGCCATGAAATATCTTGAAGCCTAGAAGATGTAAATCTGGTCTTTGAATCCAGAAATAAATGTTTTCTCATTTACAAACATAATCACAACATCATATCAGCGAGGGAATGGCACAGAGCCGCAGCAGGTGCATATTTTGCTCAGGGCATGCCAATACATTTTTTTGTCTGGCCATAAAACCCAGTAAACAGGCAGCTGCTTGAGGAAAAATGAAGTTTTAGGTGTGGCACCTTCCCACCCCCTCCCCAGCTCCCCCCCCCGCCCCGCCCCCAAAGTTATTCCCAGATTTGATAAATCTTAAGGATTCAAAAAGTGCCTTAGAAAGCATTTTAAAAGGCATCTTATACTGTGGGAAATTTCATGGTTAATCACTGGCCAGGTTTTCGGGAGTGCTGGGTGATTACCTCTCCCACAGGATTTGGCAGGAGCTGTGGGTACCTCTGAAAATCAGGTCAGAATTCTTTCAAGGCAGAAGTGCCAGATATCAGGTACCAGATTAATTCTTGGCTTTATAAAAATAAAGCACAATAAATAGCTTATACTGAGGGATTAATTTGGCCAACATTTGTTGGTTTGTTTTGGCCCCGTAGTCGTTGAATCCATCTTTCTAACCTGCTGGAGAACTTTTGTCCTGATTGGAATTGCCAGGCAGTTACAAAGATATCCCACCACTTGGCTTCCAGGCTGCTGGGCTCCCACTGGGATGAACTGAAACCCATCCTGTCGTTTCAGTGGGGGGGACAGGAAGCACAATGACTGCTATAAAAGACATTGATTTAAAAATAAAAGAAAAGAGGGGACCCCTCCTTAAAGAGAACCATGAAATATAGACTGAAAGGGATCCTTTTCACTGCAAATTCCCTCTGCATTGCCTGATTTGCTTGCTATTAACTATCTGAGAGCAAAGTGTTCTTGACTTAAATGAGTTTCATCCCTGAGCTTTAAACAGCAAGAGTATCTATTCTTTTACTCACCCCTTCAACCTGTATTTTCCATTGCTGCACACAGCTATACATTATATGTCTACTATAACATATAGCAGGGCTATAATAATAGATTGCTCATTTCTGGATTACAGCAGCTCTTAAAAAAAGATATACAGTGCCTATGAAGAGGAAGTCTAACTTTACTCTCTAAGGATCTCTGCTATGTTGTTTGATAAACAGTTGAACTACAACACAGGGGCAGTGCAAGTTCATCTTATCTCTACGATGCCTAAAGCTTTCAACCATATTAAAATATCATTAATTTTGTTTGAAAAGTTTCCATATCTCCCTGGTTTTCAAATAGGCTTTGAAATTTGGCAGTGGTATAATTTTGGAGTCAAGAAAATGCCTTTTTTTTTTGTGGGAACTACGTAGATCTGTTCAAAACTAGCCAAATTATAAGATGTCAAAATCCTGCCCTTTTCTGTCTTTCAGATGGCACAGCTTGGTTTTGGCTCTGTACCAGAGTTCCCTGAGATCTGCTAATACTGAATGTGCACTTGGCCAACCTCTTAGCCTTGCTGTCAGTACCCGGAACAAATACTCAAGATGGGACATGCTAAACAGATTCTTCTCCTTATCCTTCTGCCACAATTTTCACGGGGATCCAAGAGACCATTCATTCTGGATCTTTTCTCACTGTGGTGAATGAATTCTCACTGTATTTTCATGCCAATGGTTTGTTAACCTAGGACCGCAGAACCTGCAAAAGGATTCTCGTTTCTTTTGACGGCCAATAGTTCACACAATTGGTTACGCCTTTTAATACTTGCATCCTGAACTGATACTGTGATTACTTTCTTCTCTCTCTTAAAGTTGTGGTGCAGCCCATAGCACACTGCTGTTGCTGGAGACACCTCCAGGATGATCCAGTACAACTGTGTTCAACAGCATGGTTTATTCTGTAAGGTTGTATCTGAGGCTACTCACTCACATTTCACAATGTGTCCCAGAGCAATGCCTAGAAATTTTTGTGAATATAACATTATAGTAAATTAATTCAACAAGTAAGTAATATCCACTGACCAGGAGTAAGAGAAGGGTTTTTTTTGGTTTGGTTCTGCTGTTATTTGTTGTATCTTCACTAGGATGTAGGCAGAATGTGCATGCAAAGTAGTATTTTCACATTTTTTGGTGCAACTGTGGTATTACAGACTTGCAGACTTGTGGAATCACGCAGAATACAAACCAATAACAATACTGACTTTGTTTACATCCAACTCTGCCACAAAATCTCTTCCTCAAACTTGTAGCTTCATGTGCACTCTAAGGCATTTAATGAATACAGACCCTAGAGACAACTTTTATCTGGGCATGAGCTATTCTGCTCCATCAGCTTGGTCCCTAGTAAATCTCTGTTCAATTGCATCCCTGGATGTTATTGGGGACATAACTATTTTTGGAGTGCCGTAAGTTAACACAGATCCTACTGTGAGAATCTTAAAACATACAAGGCACAAAGAAGTAACGTATTGTGCAGATCGATTGCAAAGTGGTTAGGTTATTACAGAAGGTGGTTCTAAATGGGTATCAGTACTTTTTGACTCATCTAGCCTTGAACCCCCCAGAGATTTGGAAGTGGCTGGGGCTGCCCAGTGTGATTCACTTTCATTTGGTTCTTCTCAGCTGCTTTTCTGAGCCACAGACTGTTTTTTCTGCATGGGGGTGTTGGCTTTCTTAGTATGGGCATCTCTAAAGCAAGGGTTAACATATGGATGCTTTGCCCTGTGCTCAGCACTTGGTATTGTTTACATGAAAAAAAAATCCAAACCATTTTATGCCTTTCATGCAGTCTAACATGATTTAAAGGCTGGAAATGAGGAGGAGCTAGAAGAATATGACCAGAGAATACTGATCTTGAGCAACACTCCTTGAATTACTCCCAATAGGCGCAGTATCAAAACAAATGCAATTAAGTTCGTGATAGGAAGTGTAAGTCTATAGATGTAGAATGATGAAAAGGCAAAAAGATACCTGGACATCTTCCTATCCAGGCAATAAACCAAGCGGTATATCTTTTTCTGAGTCATTACAAGATGATAGAGTGTAAGAAGTGCTCTAGATGACTAGGTCTTAGGTGCAGTTTCCCACACTAGATACACACTTTTTCATGCCCAGGGATGAGGCATGCTGAACAGAGAAAGTGGGAAAAGTCCTTTGATGGTGAGGTTTAACACTATGGAGAAAATAGCCAGAAGAGAGCTTGCACAGGGAATGAAGAGGATGTGAACAGAAAACAAAGCACAGGAAACAGGAGATGATAACTGATGAAAAAGGGTACTGGATTTGTGCATCATAGGCACAGGTGGAAGGTTTAGAAGTAGGAAAGAGGAGATACATTTTGCTATGGGAATGAAGACAACAGCTGGAAGAACAGCTCAGATTGGACAACTGAAAGAGAGAAATGGGAGAAAAACATATTATGATGATTTTAGGAGCCTTTGAATGTTAAAGCAGCTCATTGATAGTAAATTAAGCAGAGATGGCACTGATTGATGATTACTAGATCTTCCTCTCCCAATTCTATACTCTGTAATATTCACACACACAAAAAATAATCACAGAGACATTTCCTTCTTTTTGGTGTTGCTCTGAGAACTGAACTTTAAGCTGACTGTGTCTATGACTCAGGTTGGGTTCACAGTGAGTCCAGCTTGGGAAACCCTAAGAACAGCTGCTGCAACAATTCACACAGGAGGTCTGGCTTCAAGAGCAGGTTTAAAGGCAGAGAAGTATCAGATTTGCAAGCTATCACTAAATTTAGTAGTTTAAGAATCTTCCCAACTAGGCATTGCTTGTCATTGTCAAAAACTACGTATGCAGGGAGGTTTAGTCTTGATTCCCTATGCCCTGAGGTAGGAATTTTGTGCACTTGTATCACAGGGTTGGCTTGTATAGGTACAAATGTTAATGAACAAAAACCTAATGAACCATCCTTTCTTAAAATCCAACTGCAGCAGTTTTGCAACTACCTTCTGCAGTGTTGAATTCCAGTCTGACTGCACACTGCTGAAGGAGATATTCCCTTTTCTTTGTCAGAAACTCACTGCCTTTGCATTTCTCTGTCCAGCTGGGGACAGCAGCTGGGCTGTGAGTTTCTGTGGAATCCCTGAGAATTCTCAATATTTCAGTCAGGTGCCTTTCAAGTTTTGTTTTTTTTAAGATTAAAACCACATTCATCTTTATAAACTCTGGGTGTACCTGAGACCATTTAACCTCTATGTTATCCATCTTTTCACTCTGTACTACAGGACCGTAAAGGTAAGTTGATACACAGAGGACACCTTACCAGAACTGAGCGTGCCTTTGCTAGTTTTTTGCTCTCTGTCTTGGACAATGGACAAGTTTCGTTACAACTTGTAGCAACAAAGTAAGACTGTATTGCATTTAATACCCCCATACACCCAAATGACCATTGGTAACATTAGTTGCTCACAAGAAATAAATATACATTTTATTGTAATTCTGTTTCATTCTTTGCAAAGAATCAGAGTTCATCAGCAGACACAAGACCTTTTGCCAGTATAACTTCTCATATGTTGATTCAACAATAGTTTTCATCTCTGGTATTCAATCACCTTCAACCATGGTACAATAATTCCATGCAAAATTGCAGCTGGAACTTCCAGTCCCCATAATAGTTACCCATTTTTATCTTGTTCCAATGAAAAAAAAAAAAAGCTTGGAAAACCAAGATTATATTTCCTTTTTCAGGTCTTATCAAACCCTTTTGAAAGGCAGTAGGCTTTCAAAATAGCTAATTACATCTCCTATTCCTCCAGTTGGTGTTTAACATTGAATATAACACCTTTTCAAAAATTGACTTCCTCATTCATGGCATGAGTTCTAAGTGCATCAAATAATACCACTGCCCATAGCAGCAACTGGCATACCTTATTATTATTTTTTATCTTATTATTTTTTATCACTCTGAAGAGCACCTGTTCATTACTACTTTGATTTTATCCTTTAACAAATTTTTAATCCAGACAAGCTGTTTGCCCAGTGATCCGTGATTATTTGACTTCCTTATTAATTCCTTATCAAAACTTTTTGAAATCCACGTAAATTACATCTCCTGGGTTGTTTTTATCTACAGATTTATAACCTACCCAAATCCTGTCAGGTTATATTATGTTTACTTGCACTTTGCAGTTTCCGTAGGACTGAGGGGGGAGACTGGGTAGTCATGTTGTTCCAAACCTCTTCTTAGATAATTTTTTAACATGCATACTAATACAATAACAATAATGTAGCAACTTTTAAGGTTCTAGATATGACTTCTACTCTGAAGAGTATATTGTTTATACTGTTAAAATCTTGGCTTTTTCACAACTTAATTTCTTAAGATTTTCCATTCTTACCCATCCCACTGAGTAATATCACCTAAATTGTTTAGGTAGCTCCAGAACATCTTCCAGGATGAAATGTACTCAGATTATTAGTCCATGTGGTTTTGCAATAGTACTATTCTAGAATTTTCTCCTCTGATATTCATATAAAATACTTTACCTGACTTCTCAATTTGGTTAATTTACACCCGTTGACATATTCTAGGTCTGTAATTAAGCTAGCATAACACTGGAATGTGAGACTGCAAGCTCTGGTGATGAAGGACAAACAGATATTTTGTGGGGCCTTCTCTACTTTCTTGGTTAATGCTGGGACAATATTAAGGGAGATATGCTGTATCTTTTGAATAAGAGGTAAGTGGATATCTTGACCATTAATCCTATGACATCTTGTAAAAATAGCGTTAGAACATTCTGACTTTTTAGCCAAGCTCTGATGGGGACCACTGCCATATATTCTGACTCTTCTCTGTTTCCATGAGTGAAAAACTGGCCTTTAACACATTTTAATTACAGATTTTAAGGACTGAAGCTGGCACAAGGATTTCATTTGACCTCTGACATAGCACAAGCCATATCTTTTTACTCTCACGACCTACATCATAGTCTATTAAATAATATCACCCAGTTTGTGCTGAATATAATACCTTGTGTTTGACTGTAGTGTAATTTTCACTAAAGCTTCTATTGTTTATTTAGATACATCAAGAGATGGAGGATCAATTATTTCTTTTGCATGTGTCTTCCAGTGGCTAACTATTCCAGTGTAAAAAATGTATGCCTTATTTTAAAAATACCTGTTGTCATGGGAAAAACCCATTTTCTCCTTTTAAAGCATCAGAGTGCCATGACATGGCTGGAAAAAAAAGTATGTATATATTAAAGCCCATTAGTAGGTTTTGCATTTGAACTGCATGTAGTATTTCATTCTTTAGGACTCTGGAATGCTTTGCGAACTTGCTGCAGACAGGCATTGCTACACCTACCAGAGAAAGCCAGCCACCTATAGGCAACAATTACAGTGATACCAGAACATTATATGAAAGTTTCAGCACTGGAAGTAGAGATGAATGAAATACCTAATTGACATGACAGGGAGATTTAGACAGGCAGAATGCAATACTATGAGGCTACAAGATTAACCCATGCTCTTATGGACAGTGTCATGGAGTCTTCAAGCTAACAGGCTACCCTAAAGCTTTCTAACTGCATTCATGAGCTGAAGACTTTGCTTGTCTATGCTACCCATCACTTCTTGGCTTTTTTTTTTTCTCCATTTCTTTTCAAGACTGTCTGACCAAGGTCAACCAGCTAGATAAATCCCAACACTGCACAACAGATGATCTGTTCTCAAAAAATCAGTAAAATGTCACTTACAGGAAAAAACAGCACAAGTTAATTCTGAAATTTTCATTTATGATACAGTTTGTTCACCAGCAGGCAATGTGCTAGGGTAGGAAAAACTATGAAGAACCCATTTTAATTTTTTTACAAATTAACTGATTCAGAAAAAACTAAAAATATTTGCCAATGTTTTCTGATTTTTGCTAATAGAGGAGGGCCAAAATGAAGGAAAGGGAAAAAAAAAAAAAAAAAGAAGTAACTATAATTTCTAGAGTCAGGCATCTACCATTGACTCAGATAGATACCCAGATGCCATCAGCTGAATCTGTAATTTATTGCAGATGAATGTGGGAACAAATGAGGAACTAGCTGCCTTCTTCCAGGAACTGTGAACATAAAGATAGCATCCTGTTTGCTGCATAAACAACAAGGAAATATTATTAAACTGGTCTGTAAAAGAACTTTAGCAAGGTCTTTTTATGGCACTCCATAGTAACTTAATCCTATGTGAATTTCCTGGCTAATGTCACTTGAACTAGATACAGGATTAATTGGATTCATTAAATAAAATTGTTGAAAAAGTGGGACTCACCTTATCAGATACCTTAACAATTGCATGTCACAATACTTTCATTTTGTTTCTTTTCTTTCCTTTTTTTCCCCTCCCTTTTTCTTTTTTCTTTTTCTGTTTTCTTTTTCTCTTTCTTTCCTTCCTTTATTTTTCTCTTTCTCTTTCTCTCCTTCCCTCCCCCCGATTTTCATATTAAACTGGAGGCCTGAAAACTATAAAAACTCATCTGTAAGAAACAACAACAGCAACAAAAAACCACCCTTGCAAGCCACCAAAAAACAACAACAACAAAAAAAAGAAAAAATAAAAGAACACAGGACCTACAAGAAGAGGCAGGATCTACAGAGGATTTTATGGATACTCTAGGGAAATTCATTGTCATTTTTTACAGATTAAAAATTTACTTGGAAATTTTTCATTGAATGAATTAGCTAAGTGCATGAGTCTTAAAATTTGGCTTCTAAATTTTGTCTGGAAAAGTTGATGCAATGCGTGGTATGGTTACAGTAAAGCAATGCTAACATCTGAATTCCACAGTTACTCTCTCAGCTTTTTGGTGGGAAAATTAATTAACAAATATCCTGGCCTATTTGATTTACTTTCAAGCATCTGAGCATTTGAAGAACTTCCTGCTATTCACCCAAAGCTCCTTCTAATAAGAGACCTTTTTAAAAAAAACCCTAACCATTATATACTTAGGAAATCAACATATGTTTCTAAAAGCAATCTTATTCATATATTTTATAGATTCCTGTGAAAGTGTGTGTTGTGACCTGGAGCATGAGAAATGTCAGGCTTTGTAGCCTTAAAACAAACTTAATGGAAAACTGCCTGTAAAAGGCACCTATGTTCCAAAATGTAGGTTTAAATATGGATGTAATTATTTGTGACCAATCACAAAGTCTTTGTGAGAGTGAATGCAATTGTTAAAATATTTTTTTTTACGTTATTAAACAAGCACATGGGTATAGATTTCAAACACAGTATATTATATTCCAGTTTACCTTTGAGGGGGATGCCACACACTAATTTGAAATAATACAGGAACTTGGTAAAGATGTAAGTGACCTTCTGTTTTAATGATTCCAATCCAGATGTCCATAGACCATTGCTCCTACCAAGCTCTCAGAAGAAAGAGAACTTTCATAGGATTTCTCTGCTGGAAATTTTGGCTGAAGTCAAAAGAATACTGCCTTGTCATGCCAACAGCTTGGGAGATCAGCTCAGTTTTAGCAATCAGCAATCCCATTTTTTTGGCTTTCTTCAGATGAGTGTCTGAACTGTATAATCTGAATGATGAGTCTCTTCTTTAATCATGATATTCTTGTAAGAAATAAATAATAATACATTACCTAACTGGGGATTAAATGAAGGTCTTTTGGCTGCTATTCTTCTGGTATTCTGTCAACTAAACCATTAAAGCATCTGTCTGACCTAATGTTTGTTTTGTTGATATCATTCACCAAGCCTGTAACTTCAGATGCAGTCTGCAAGAGACAGCCTGATGCCTCAGCACAGCCTGCTTGGGTAAATTAAAAAACCCCCAACAACATAAATAAACCATTTTAAGAGAGTTTAGGTCTCCCCTCCTACCTCATTTATTAAGTGCAATTATTCCACAATACAGGAATGTTAGGCAGAGTTTCCCAAGGGTGTCCACAGATGAATATTAATTTGGATGAAAGTAGGATGTGAATTAAGGGCCAAATTATTTTTCCTCGTATTCCTGCCATTTGGACAGGAATAAGTCTAACTAGAACAATTCTTTGTATGCCCAGAATTAAACTAATTATTTAAAAAAATAAAATTAAGAAAATACATTAAGTCATATTTTACTTTATATATGGGGTAGATAAAGAGTATTCATGTGGGATGTGTAGGAGTTTCACTGATTAGCAATGTCTTCCTGTCCATGACATCTTAGTTACATGCTTGTACTACACAAGTTTCATCACAGAGTCATTTAGGCATAGCAGAGCTCTGTGTAGACAAACCCTGAGCAAACAGAGAAGTCTTACTCAAAAACCTGTTTTGAATGGGCCCCATCTGAAGATCTGGGCTAGAAGGAAGGAACCAAAACTGTCAGTCAGCTGCTGACAGCTTCCATCTCCTTAAATAATGACCACCATGCCACGTGCGGTTCATGCTGCCTGCAAAATTGGGACTTCCCCTGCACACATAAGGCTAGAGTTGAGTTTACCATTATACTGCGCCTTGGTACAAGCAGGTTCAGCCATGGCCTTAGAGGTACAATGACCTGCTGATCAATCACATGCAGCAGAAGAGAAAGGAGCTCAGACCCCTTTAGTTCTCTATGGGAAAGCTGTGTCTGACACGACCACTTACAACCCAAGCAATTTGAGAGGCAAACATCAGTGTCTCATTTGTGCTGAACTCCATTCTACTCTCACCTACTGCTATTGGAAGACTTCAAATACCAATGGGAATCAGAGTCGCTATTTCTTTTGCACCCCGCAGCACAACTGGTCCTAGTTCCTATTTAGATCTTATTTGTCTTGCTCCTTTTCAGCTACTTTTTGCCTTCTGTCTCACAGGAGTCTGGATTAGTCAGCCAGGACAAATCTAATCTTGTGACATGTTGCTGTGATTAGTTTGGCAAGCTACAAACCATTCCCGAGCAGTGCAATCTTGGTTAATAAAACCCGCTCTGTTTTCCACAGACTAGCCAAAGGAAAGTAAGAGCCAGCCAGCCTGTAGAGCCAGCAGAGGAAAGCTAGTGTCCAAGAACGGCTAAGGGGTTTGTGTGCCATGTGCTATACCTGCAGCCTTCCAGCAACTGAACTGTGGCATCACGGTTAGAAACTGTTTTTATTTACTTATGGCTGTTCTTTTTGCTTGACCCTCATGTATGCCTTCACCTTAAAAATGGAGATGGAAGAATCTCACCTATAGTTTCCAATAACATGCTCATATATTTTATTGTGGTAAAAAAAGAATCTATTTGTACTACTAGGACATGTTCAGCTGAGGTTATCCCTCACAGAAGAATTTATACAAGTGCTGGGAGGAGAAAGAGGACAGCAACATGTGGACTAAATCAATGTCAAGTCAAAAACCTGCTTTTTAAACATCTCTGTAGACATGAGAGTATTTATTGGGCTATATAAAGCAGCCCTTTTCCTCTGGTCTCTTCCTCAAAAGGGTTAAGTCATTTGCTCAAGGATTGTCAGGAAGATGCTTCCTTCCCTTTACAGCTGAACCATCTATCAGGGGTAGCCTTGTTCTGGGAGAATGTTGCTACAAATTTACCCAGTCAGCATCTTACAACCCTTCCTGACCTACTTAGGCCTAGTCCTCTTTCACAGACCTCATGAGAACAGTCCCATAAGAAGACAGTCTCCCCATGTAGAAGGGTTAGCACTGGGCTTCTCCACAGCAGTAGACAGAAAAATCAGTATGAGATACAGTGTTATCTTTTACAGTATTCAACAATTTTCTGCTGAACAGGAACACAGAGCTTTACAGAAACAGCTTTCTGAATAAAATTTAAGACACACATTGGCTAGACAACGCCAAGAGCGTTGGTCTACCCACCAAATACTTGTAAGTTCTTCCGAATTTCAGAGACCCCTAGGCCCAGCCATCAGGAACCCACTTCCTTCCCTTCAAAACGGAACTAAGCTCACAAGAAAAATTTCCTTCCCTTCTAGTATGACTCCCTGTCCTCTAAGACAAAGCCTTTTTATAGCAGCAGCTGCAATTGCATACAGCTGGTCGGCTTCCTGCCCCTCCTAGGGGCTGCAGTTAACTCCTTCTCTGCCTCTCGGTGTGCCTGGACGTATGCAGCTCCACGTTATCCTCAGCGCTACCCTGCTCTTGACGGCTGTTGGAGCCTCCACAAACTCTCACTGCACCACCACTTCACTATCTCCGAGGTACAAGACTAGAAGTGTATCCCACTCATAATTTACCTTCCCTGATTAAACAAGCAAATTTCCCCATTGAATTTACCCGTTGCTTTTTAAAGACTGAACTGAGGGGGAAAAGGCATTAATGGTGGAGGCTTTGACTACGTAATGATGCTTTCCAGAAAGCCGCTGGCACCTGGTTGCAATGTGTTGATACCTCCCAGAGTGTTTCTGTGAGGCTGGGACTCCAGAGGCACCCGGCAGGGTCAGTTCAGTTCAGTCAAATCACTGACATGCATATGCATGCTCATGTATACATCTGGAACATTATTCTTCAATATATCGTTCAAGGAACAGAATATCTTCAAATGTGTTATTAGGGGTCATTAAAACCCACACTGTGGAAAGACTGACAATTTCAAAGGAAACTTTATAAACGGGCTAGAGTACATATCTGAAGAATGTCTTAACTTGTAAAAAAAAAAAGTGTACCCCCCTATTTTTTCATGCTCTGATTCTGCTTAAATTTCCAAAACTACCAGTTCACTTTTGGGCAGAAAATACTGGGCATTTCAATTTATTTTTAAAGGCATAACTAACTGAAAAAAAAAGGAGGACATAAGGAAGTTGTTTTTTTCTTTTTTTTTAACTATAAAGCTAGCAGTAAGAAAACAGCCAACAATTGTCATATCCTCGTACCTCTGATCCCCATACTGCAAACAGTCGCACATCTGATAACTCCTATGAATGTGAATAGCGCGAACTCTCCCACACAGTGCCCTTTGTGCATGTGCAATTCCAGGAAGCCTGAGCTAATTTGTCACCCTAATATCTCCAAAAATCTGGCCCTGGGTGTCTGAAAAATGGGTGACTATATTAAAACATATATTTATAAAAAGTTACTGTTTGAAGACACATGTTCTAAAAAGGACCTATTAAATTTTCACAATTAAGTAATAAAGCCAATTTTGCATTTGTTATTAGACACTGAAATCTCTACTTTATTGCACCTAAAAGGCAAAAAAAAAAGGGCTAAAAATAACACTTAATTATCTGCTGGTTATTTCCAGACACACAAAGTGCTGAGGTTTTGTCCTTGTTAAGAAGATTATCTTCGCTTTTTCCTCTGGAATGCATGTAAAACAGCTCTTGCCTTGCTGCAAGCTTTAGGAAAAAAGTTCACTGCTAAATTACCTGTTGTCTGGGGACTTACATTTTGCAATAAGCTGCTGAAATTGCATTTTAATAAGGAGTCTTGACCTGTGCTGTGTATTTCCCTTCAAGGCTCTACAAGCCATTTTTCTTACGGAGGTCCTGACCTGAGAAGCTCAACCTGGATAACCACAGCCAGAGGGGGATAAAATGCAACACCTAGGAGATTTCAGTAAACAGTAAAACCATTCCAACTTAATCTGTGCTAAAATGCTTGGAATGTGAGAACCACCGATGATGCCCCTTGTCTGTGTGTCTGACTGAATCCTTTCTTTTCTCGGAGGAAAGCAGAGCCTGGGAACTAGGCCAAATGCCTGCCACTTACCTTAAATTGATCAGCCACTTTAAGATTAAAAACACTGAAAACTGCAACACCACGAAAACAAGGCTTCCTTCACATTAAATACAAAATGCAACATTGGGCTTGCTGTGATCTTTTTTCCATTTTACTCAGCGTACACTTTTTTTCCATTTCTGCTCAAAGGTAGAAGCCAATAGTTACAGCATCTTGGCCAAGTATTCATTAAGGTTTATAAAAAAGAAATTTATGGTTATTTAGGAGTTGGCACAAAAGCACGTTGTTGCTGGAGAAGAAATATAGTTTTGAAACAGTCTGAAACATTGGATGTCTTATTTCAAGTAAAAGCTATATTCTATCTTTGCCTGTTGTATTTAGAGAAGTATTGAAGTATGTGCTTGGGATAATCAGTAGGTAAATTTCTCAGTGGTTTTATGTACTGTACATACACAGCCAGTTCAAGAATTTACTTTGTTCTGCAAGAATTATCTCATTGTTGCAATAAAGATAATTGTAGACATAAAATACTGGGACAAAGTCATCATTCATTGAAGCAGGTGCATCTACATGAAATGAGGGGGTTTTGTGTGTCTGTCTTTTCTGGAAGAACTGATTAAAAGTACAGTACCAAAGGCCTGTTTGACAGAAAAAAGATCAGGGTGGATCCACGCTCAAATATGGATATACCCAGACCACGGTACTGGCAAAATCTTCTAGTAAAAATGGTAACTTGGCTTGTAGGTTTAATATCACATCCTCAACTTAAACCAGTCAATCAAAGAAGACACATTTAAGTCAAAATGACTGTGTCTATATTTGGATTTTTCTTCATATGGAGGTACCTAGAAATACTTTAACACATGTTGGCAGAAGTGCCAATATGAAACCCGGTGTCTTGTAATTTCAGCTGTTCTCAGTGCTGCGTGGCTTAATTAAATTATTTGAACAGTTTCTCTCTGTTATTTCTTGATGTGGCCATAAAAATCACCATCGTGTAACACAACAGTTATTCATGTAACACCACAACGCCGTTGCTGTGTGTCTGCAGTCAGTCCTGTGGGAGCGAGAGCGATCTCGCGATGGGTGGACTGTGGTGGCGTCCATGCAAGCTCCCCGGGGTCCACCCTGAGCGTTCACGCGGGGGCCCTGGGCGAAGGCGAGGGGGAGTGAGCTCCTGCTCTGCTGCTGCTGTGCGCCTGCCAGCAGCTGGATTTTCTCCCTTCTCTCTTAGGAGAGTCATTTGCTTGTTTTTAATCCTTTTTTTCTCATTTTAAGGTCAGATCAAGCAGAAAAGACACATGACTTTCTGGCCATGCATGTCTTAGAAGCCATAAGATGCTGGCCCTCCAAGTGGGCTGGCTTAATTAGGGGGAGGTCATCCAGCGAAAGAAGGCCAAAAGTAAAACAGAATAAAATACTCCCTCTGAGGCAGATTAAATTGGTTAAAAGGAGAAAAGCTCATGTTAGATTTGCAAAACCTAATGCTCAACAGTATCTGATTTTAGATTTGTCTCCACTTATTTCTGCATCTACAGCAACATCTGGAGTGACTGAGCAGTAGGGCCATGGCACAGGAGGACAGACATTTCTGACCTAAGGCCTGGAGACCTCTACTCATAACCGCACAGCTATTTGGGAGCAGGAAGAGCAGAGACATCTCTCCTCTGAAACTTGAGGAATTATGTTGGTGCTATTGGTCCAAAGAATTTATAAGATAAACCTACAATGGGAGCATCAATTTCCTTTTTGAAAATGCAGCCAGTAATTTTGGAGTCCTTCTTTTGTCTTCCACCACAATAATAATAAGCCCACGTGTGGATTTATAGGATGCATGGAGTGTCACTAGTGAGAAAGTGTCACCTGAAAGACACAAGGCAATGAAGAATAAATACCTCAGCTCTGGTGTGTGGAGATCTCTCAGAAAAAGCATAAGGACGCTGGGTTAATCACTGGTCTCCTTAAACCCATGGCTAAAGGTAAATGACTGTGGAAAATAATAGAACAATGGGTGAATATGGAAAGATACTGTTCATGAGAGTATTGCTTTTGAAAATCTGTGCTTTGGAGAATTCTTGAGCCGCATGATGTCTTTTCATCATAGACTTTCTGTAAATGCTTTTTGAAGCCATTTAGACATTTGGTACTTAAAGTGTCCTTGGACAGTGAGGTGTGTGATGAAATTGCATGCTTTATATTCCTCTTGTTTGTTTTAAATCTGCTGTCTGAGAATTTTATCTGGTGATTCCTTATTCTTGAAATAGGTATAAATGAATTAGTGTCTCTAGCCATCCTCTCCTTTCACCACTCTGAATTTCTACTCTGTCCTCTATAAATTGTTATTTTCTAGGTCTGAAAGTCCTAACCAGTGCAATCTCTCCATGTATAGAAGTCTTTCTCTGCTTCTGATTATCAATATTGTATCCCTGTGCCTCTTCTAGTTCTTTCATAAATGTTTAGAAAAGGCTTCCCAGAATGGTAAACAATGCTCAATTTTTTTGGCACCAAACGATAATATAGTAGCATAATGTTGTTTTTCCACTTTATTCTTGCTTTCTTTCCCAACACGTATTTTCTTTTTTTCAGCAGTCTTAGGCATGGAACTGATGTCTTCAGCAAACTAACCAAAATGGGCCCAAGATTTCTCTTTTCAGTGCCACTTTTAGCGCACAGTTACTTTATCAAGTGGCATCATGACAGCCTTCTTTTTTCCTCTTTGTGGTACAATTCCTTAGAGACTCTGCAGGTAGTGAACACCAACTATTTACTCATACCTTTCTCCCCTGATTGCTAACTACCTTTTTACTCATGGAACAACCTTCCTCCAATGGCATTTATCGTAATTTCTGTCAAGGACCATTCTGTCAAGGACAAAGACTTTCTGGAAACCCACTGAAACTGTATAAACCATCAGTGCTTTTCTAAAATGGAGTCCTGCAAAAATCTTCAGTGACCTGGAAAGGTGTGATTTTTCTGCAAAAGTTGTGTTAAAGCCACTTCTAATCTCTTCTAATATATTTTAATTCAATATTTTTAAATTTTCATACCATTTTTCTGGTACAGAGGGAACAGTTGTTCAAATCTTTACTAAACTCTCTTTAAAAACTGAAGTATATTGGCCAGCTTTAGTTCCTTTAATTTAGTTGGTATTGCTTGCACTCAAATGATGACATCTCTAAGTAGCACATCTCATAGTTCAGCAACTTCAAATCTGAGTTCCTTTAAAACATCTGGTTCTGGTGATTTGTTCCTGTTTATTGCATAGATTTGTTTGAAACCTCTTCTGCTGACATGCCAATTTGATACAGTGCCTCAAACTCTTCACTTCTGAAGAAAGGCTGTGTGGATTCTCCCTAAGGCTCTTTGTGATGAATAGCAATACAATAACTCATTTAGCAACTTTGCCATGGCTGTATCTTTCTCAAGTGGTTCCTTTAAATTGTGATCACCTATTTGGCAGAATCTGACAGGCTTCCTGCTTCTGATACGTTTGAAAAAGTTTTTATTAGTAGTTATTATCTGCTCAGCTTGTTATTCCTCAGAATATTATCTATCTGGCCTGTTTTATTATGGTTTTACAGTTAATTTGCTGAATCTTCTCTACTCTAAGGTTTTCCTCACCTGAACATAACTTCTACTTTTTGAAGGACCAACTACACTGTTTACATTTCTAATATTCTCCTCTACTGTTTAAATATGACGATTTTTTTGGGAGGGTTGGGTGGGCTTTTTTGTGTGACTGTTTAAAAGTCTCTTTGGATTGATATTATTCATTCACCTTGAGGTTATAATATGATGCCAGTAAACAATCTCCATGCCACATGCAAACATTTTACTCTCTTAGGTGACAGTTTTAATTTTATTTTTAAAAGTTCTGTCAATTTAATAAAATGAAATGCTGCTGAAGAGGGTGGCATACTTTGACTCTTGCTGTAGCAAGGATCCTGAATTGAAAAATGTCATTATCCCTCCTACCCTGTGGGTTCTTCATCAGTCCCCCTTGCACTGCTTAGGACTACATCAAGAGTTGCCTTTTCTCGTATGAATTGCTAGCTAGTTGGTCTAGGAGGGCAATAAAAAATTCAGTCTCTACCCTGTAATCTTTCAAGATATTTACTCAGTCTACATGGGCATAAATGAACTCTCCAGTTATTACTATGGGTTTTGCCCAGTTGGCTTCCCCGTCTCCTTTGGCGCGTCACAGTCATTGTCACTCGCTGAGCTGGGTGACATCCTCTGCTTAAACAAGACTTTACTTGAACCTGTTCTTCACTGTTTCCTTCTTCAGTTGTATCAACTTCTGTTCTATCTTTTATTCAAGGATAGAGGGTTTTATAACTTCATATCTAGAGGATGCAGCATTCCATAATCTTCCTCACCTGCCAGTTTTCCTTCAAAGTTAAAAAATTTCCGTTTGACCTTTTCTATTTTAAGTGTCAGCAGCCTGATTCCATTTTGGTTTACATGAAGTTCATCCTTCCTGCTCTACTTATTAAAACATTTTCCCTCATAAATCAAACCCTTCTTTCCTTTATTACATGCACTGCCATGCACTGAAACTTAGTTTTCTGTTTTTCCTGATTTCACAGATGGTGAGTTAGACCTACTGTCACAATGCCTGCAACCTCAGTGGGAAGTACAAGAGTTGCCTTCCAAATGTTGTACGGTTTGAAATTAGTTAAGACCTGTATTTGAAATCTGTGTATTTCTTTTCATCTGTGTTGTTCAACTGACAGGCTTTAAACTCTACTAAAACCTAATGGACTAGAGTTTAAACTCTGTATTTTTTTCTTTCACAAATCTAAATTGTACAGTCTTAGCATATGACAAAATCTGACCAAACTTGGAGCCTTCAAGCTCTCCCTGAAATTAAATGTTAAAACATAAATGTTTCTGAAGACTGGCTAAGGTGTAGAATTAAAATTAATTTTTGTAGGTTTTAAAACTTGTTAAACTCCAAAATTGAATTTAGTCTAAGTAATTTCCTAAATCAGAGATTAAAATTTTGAAAGCCGAGGTCACTGAGAGATTTAGTTGGAAACTTCTAGATTCTGAGTAGCTAAACTACAAGTTCACCTATAATGCCTCAGGAATTTTAAACTGAAAATACTTGTGTCCATGAACAGGGAACACTGTGTAAGTGAATATGCAAACGTAATGTCCCAGTGGACTTTTGCCTTTGCCCCTTGCACTATTGAAAATGGGACTAATGAAACATTTTTGAAGGCACAAATGTTAGTTAGGTACATGTCAACCACTGAAAGTTAATGGGAATTGTATCCCATATGTCTCTTGAGCCTTTGACATCCTTTGTTTTAGGCTCCAAACTGACTGATGTACTTTTAAAAAAGTTACCTAGAGGTTGTTTTTTGCTTAAATAAGATTATCTTTGACAAAAGTAACAAATTGATCTCAAAATCCTGAGATGTAAGCAGGAATACAAGGATCCAGGGGCTCAGGAAAAGCAAAGGAACTGGAGATCCCAGGAAAATAAAGAAATAGCTCTTCCATCTTCTGACGACATCAGTTTCCTATGAGTAACTTCAATTTTTAGTGATTGACAAGGACCCTGTGAATCGTTCTTTGCAATTGGATCTATCTCCAGGAAGTTACCTTCAAAGAAGCAATCATAAAAATGATTGGAAAAATGTTCTTTGCTCAAATAAGGAACATAGACCTGCTAAAACAAAACTCCAAAAGAAATAAAGCATGGCTTTAGTTTACATACCAGAAAGGTAAGCAGGAATTTTCAGGATTCACTGCAGTGTTTCATACCTGAAGTGCCCTGAGTATGTTAACTATTGCACAGCACAGTTTGTCTGCTATTTGTGGTACATGCAGGACAAATGACTGTCAAATGTTTTATAGTTGTTACTTAACAAAGCAAGGATTATGAATAAGAGTCCTTTTTTAATTAAAAAAATTTTTAAAAGGGTCACATTTTAAAACTAAATTTAAAAGGAAAGAAATGAAAGGAGAAGAAAAGGAAACACTGTTTCTATAGCTCCTAATACGGAGTAAACCAGCAAATGACTTGCAATTTCTGGATCATTTTCCATGGGCAAAAGTGAATATCCAGGTTCTGGACTGAACTTTTCAGACCTAACCCTAGACTTAAGCTAAGGGATCAGGCTAAACTCCCTGTCCCAGAAAGACCTAGAAATCTCTAGAAGGCAATAGACCTTAGATGAAAGGAAGTGCCTCCAGAGGTAAGAACCAAGATTAAACAAGAGTAATAAAGTTCAGTTGTTTCAGTTATGTGTCAAAAGTTGGATAGTTTCAATATGGGCCCAGTATCTTACATAAGCCATCCACCTGGCTCGTGTTAAGAAGACAGCGCTCTTTATCAGCATCCTTGTTCCTCTTCGTGCACAGCCCTTCCCCTGTCGGCCCTTTGGAAGTGATAGAGCCCAGCCCTGCATATCCTAACCTGCAAGTGCCATTGCATTTCTCGTATAGGAAGTGAAGTGCCTGGACCTAAGTCTTTTCTATCCATCTCATGCCTGGAAGCTGCTGAAGTTCTTGCTGTCTCTAGAAGTCAGAGAACTTTTCTTTCACATTTGTTCAAGCATCCTGGGCAGGCTGAATGCACTACATTATTAGACCATGGGATTCTTTTACCTTGAAAAATGTGTTTGATAGCCTAGGTTGAGGTCAACAAGTATTTTCCTTGGGTCCTTTATGATAGGATTTCCCTTTTCCATTTTGTCTCCTGTTCCTCTGTTCCCCTGCATACATTACTGTGCACATTTAATAAAGAGACAACAGCAAGATGTAATAGATATATCTGTTTCAGCCTAGGGCACATGAGAGGCTGGTCATAAGAAGTACTGAAATACTTTTGTTGCCATAATACTGAATAGGTATTTTATTCCTCAAGCAGAATGGAAGGGTAATGCCTTCCCAGCTCTGAGGCTCATGCCTTTCAAAGTATCATGGCAAGATTAGCTGAGATTTTGAAAGAAATTCATACTCTAAATTCTCATTATAATTTTATAGCCAATGGATACTTTGAACATTTATAATAATTTTATTTCTATATCCAAGATAGTTCTTTATTTTGAGTGCGATTCAATCAGTGAAGATATAGAACAAAAAATCTACCCACTTTTCTCATTTATTCTATTGAAGATAAAAAATGTATGAGGCTTCATGGTGTTATTTGAGTAAGACCTAGTTTGGTACTCTGCCTTTTATGCTACTTCAAATACCCTCACACACTTTTTTCTCATGCAGTCACAGGTTTCTCCCTTGTCTCTCTTCTAAATTCTTACCATTAGTATTAAGATAGCTTTTCTCATGCAGTCACAGGCTTCTCCCTTGTCTCTCTTCTTCTAAATTCTTACCATTAGTATTAAGATAGCAACATTTTTCTATTTAAAAGGTGAAAAAAATACATCTCGGGCATAAGAAGAAAGATTCAGAGTAACTCCTGATGACTTGATATTTTTCATATCAGTAAAGCCTACACTTTACTCATCTTTTCTCTCAGGCAACAAATGCTCAACTCTTGTATTTAGCAGCGATGGATGTCTACCATAGACGGAGGCCAACAGGACACAGCTCATAATAAAAACTATGTGTTAAAAAATAGGTATTTTTCCTTGCACCATAACAAAAACTAATTAAAAAAAATGATGCAGCAATATTCTTCTCCCACACAATTACCCTTTGAATCCTGAAATGTGGAACAAAATGGTAATTTTTTACCTTGGAAATGAAAGAGATGGCCCTATGTTACAAACATTTAATTGCAAAATTTCAGTAGCTGTGACCTTTGACATCTTCCCTGTGTGAGCTGTGGACAAGAAGAAAAGACGAATGTGGAAAAAGTCTAGCAGGCTGCTGAGGCCTCTTTGCTTTATCCCTGTTTGAAGTTAGCTTTAGGAAAAGGAGTGCTCTGTACCTGCCTCAAGAAGGTAAAGATAGCTAAAAGCAAATTTGCTATATGCAAGAAACCATTATTTTTCATTAAACCCATCACCCTGGACAGAGTGATGAATCTAATTTCCTTCCTATTTGGGGGAAAGAGGACCAAGAAACTAACGAAAGTAAGGAAAGCTCCCTTGGCCCCCTTCAAAACAAACCCCCTAACATAGGGTAAAGCTGGGGCAGTCCTGTGTTTTTCACGAATATTGTTATGTTGACATATGTCCAGCCTGGTGTGATTATGCCATGTTTCACTGAATTAATCAGTCAGAATGACATGAATCATAATAAGAATTGACAGCCTACTCTGTTGTCTTTGTAAAGGCTTCAAAATTCAGCAATGAGCACCACTCAGAAGCAGTGGGTTGAAATCACACGCAGATTTCGGACAGTCATGAACATGCACAATTGAACATACAGAATGAACTTTCAGAATGAACCTGAACAGTGAACTATTTCTTCCCATTTTCCCAACACTGAACAGAGTTCTACACACTCATGAGATGAATGTCATTCTCTAGGTAGCACAAAACCAAAGCAATATGAGATAGAAGTCAGAAAAATATTCTGCCTACTTTCTAAACTCATGCCTCTTCCAAAGTAATATGAAGGCAGGTCATAGCAGATTCAAAAGTGGGTATGAGTAAATATTTGGACACAGTACAAATTTTTCCTTAAGAGTGGGCAGCCTCTTGGATTGCGTGCATTTGTGAATCTCCAAAATGACCTTTTTTATTTAGCTACGTACGAACTCTTAAAATCAAACCTTGACAGCTCTAGAATAAGGAATTCTTTTACATTAAATACAACAAAATCTTTCACTGACTTCTTCCATTACAAAGATAGGACTGAAATGGATCCAGACTAAAACCAGTCCCACATCCATACCCCTTCATCATTGTGAAGGGGTATGGATTAAAGAATTGTAAAAAGAATCATTCCTCAAAGCAGTATCAGATAGGCTTGTCTCATCACTACCAGATGTTGTCTAACCTGGTATTTCCTTCAACAACAGGGATTCCACACTTCCCAGGACCATCTACACTAGTGCTTCCATAAATCCAAAAATTTTAACTTCCCTTTAGTTAGATATTTTTAACTTCCCTTTAGTTAGATATTTTTAACTTCCCTTAAGTCAGATTTTTTTCCAGATCTCTGTCTGAAAACTCTTCTTTAATCCATCTTTGTAATTTTTGTCTTTAGACATCCTTCTATAAAGCTATGAGGTACCAGTAATTCTCCACACTTAAACCTTCCTCAAAATGTACCCCTAGCAGAGGTCTTCCCTGTGCCAGCCTGCATGTTCTCAAGACAGACTTGTTAACAAGTAATGGGACAAAACTAACAGCTGCAACAAAGTAAAGCTGAAGAACTGCAGAATCAGTATTTAATTCTCCCTCTTTCAGTGATTCAATGTTCGCTTACCTTGCTTGCCTGTAATCGCCAGCGTATACAAACACCTACTCCAGACTGCTGGCTGCTCTGGACAAGGACCTGATTTTCTTCTCTGTAAATCCCTCGGTTGTTGTTGGCACTTTGCAGTGACAGGAGCAATGAAAAATACATATTTCATTTATATTGTGATGGGCTCCTTCTCCCTTCCCTGAAGTGCTGGGGAATGTGACTTGAAAATGCAAAGAAGCAGCCCAGACAGCTATGTTGGAGGCGATGCTGCCTGGACTGTGCTTTAGGGGTTTCTGACTACACTCAGGGTGATTGGATTTTCCTTTCAAATATCCCAATAGTTCCAAATTTTAGAGAAACAAACACAATTTTACCCTTGTCATGTTTGCAGTAGAAACCCTGTAGTGTGACAGTCAAATCATAGGGGGAAGTGAAAACACAATGTCCATTGCTGCCTGGAACCTTTTGCAAAAGCCCGTGACGACCCACCTGCAATATAATACGACAGCTCTGAGAGACCTACACTGGAAAAGGCTGTCAACAAGAAATACATAAAAGCAAGGAAAATGTCTCTGTTGAGAAGATTTACTATGTTGAATAAAGCAAATAAGTAACTTATGTCTTTAAATTTGTTGATCCATGCAAGTAAGATTTGCTTGTATGGCTTATTGCTAATCTGAGATAGAAAAGAACCATCAATAAGGCAGGAAGAACTGCATAGCAACAAAATGTTTTGTTAATAATATATCACTGGCAATAGGATTACATGCATTGTTTTAGTACTTGATTAAATAAGTGAACAATTAAAACCATTTTGATCTCGCAAATTTTCTTGGTCACTAGCATCCCTTCAAAGGAACTCTGGCTGATAAAGTGGCAATAAAGTGTTGCTGCTCAGGCATATCAGATTGCACTTGATTACTTAAAAAAAAATATTTGCAGTTGAGGTTTGACATACAGTAAAATGAAGTTACAAAGGAGACCGGTTTTCTGTTTGTTAGCAGCAGCTGCAGATATTAAATCAGCTGCTCCAAGAAGAGCATAGCTTACAGAGCACTTCAGAACGGCTCGCTTTTCTCCACCCAACTATTTGAATATAGAGTATTTGAACCAAATAATTTAAAACCTTTGAGGTTTTTCCATGGAAAGAGAGGGCAAGGAATGAGGTGAAATGCAAAGTAGATCTGGGACCATCAAGGTTCAGAAACCCCCCCCTGTTTTAAGGAAGTGTCCAGTTAATAAAAATATCATGCTTTTTGGGCCTTGGTCATCTTCCTTCACTCTTCTGGAAAACAATAGTTTCTCCACCAGCCTAAATTGAACTACAGTGTATTTTGTAAGTGACAAAGCACATTTCTTCTCATTAATCTGAAAATGCAGATTAAAGTTGTCAGTGGCTCATTTTTATGTGGTTTGCGTTTTCTATCCATTTCTGAAAAAAATACAGATGGCTGGCTAGAAAAAGATTATCGATTTGATTTAATGCCAAAGCGATAGTAATGCAATTAAATTAAAACACACTTTTACAAATAAGCACATGAAGTTTTTCAGTTTCTTTTTCTTAAGATCCATTCTGTGACCAGATCAACCTTTTTTTCTATGCTGAGTGACCATGGACTGGAAGAGGGCATTGCTCTGAGGATCAGTGAAGGACTGTGAAGACTTTCTGGTCCAGGTCACAGATTTGTGTGTAGAACAGTGCACCACCAATGGAAAGTTATTGCTATCTAATGAGCATACAGTGACAAAATGAAATACGTGTGTCAGTCCAAGTGTCCACATCACAAAAACCACAACTACCACAGATTTGCTGGCAATCCTCTCCATGTCAAACCCCAAAAAACAGGCATGGAAATTTAGCTGTTTTTACTCCTCAGAGATATCCCAACCTTTCAGGCCTGAGGGATGTTAACAACATAATATGGAAAAGTTTACTGACTCATGTAGTCAGTTTATGTATACATAGACAGCAGAGCCCAGTGAATACTGCAAGGAGTATTTGTGCAGAGCCCTTTACATTCTGAATACCTCTTTATTCATACTGCTACACAGGCACTTTTGAGGGGTTTGTCTGTTTGCTTCTCTTCTGGATAGGAGGAGTGGGGTCAACATGGCTAATCATGATAAGATGAAACTGCAAAACATGGGGTGAATCTCCTCTCACTGAGCAGCAGTAATGAGTTTGAACTCTCATGCAGAGATTGATGAAATTTATCGTGCCTAACTTCAGCCATTTCAGACCTGTGCCTAGCTGTAGCCACATATCTAGAGTCCTTCTACAGTCAATGCAAAACCATGGGTAACTCCAGGAGGTGGATCATCCAGCTATCATTACACAACTATCTTAGGGGGCTTCTTTCCCCCCAGTCACTGTAGAGAAAGAGTTGAGGATGAGCTTAGACAGACACTTAACTTCTGGGTGGCTAAATGTAGATAATGACGAATCCTATCCACCCAGACAAATGTACTCAAAGCAAGACCATTCCACATACTGTCCTTCTGATTAAAAGAGTTTGATGCAACCCAAAACTAAACCAGTAATCTAGGGTCAAGACAATCAGTTTGGTAGTTTAACAAACAGATGAAGTGTTAGACAATCGATAAGGACAATTCATAAATAGGGCTATTAATATCCCCTGTTCCACGGGGAGTGACAGTAAGTTTGTCATTTGGTAATTCATGACAGCATGCACACATAAAACAATGCCTTCTTTAGCTAAATCAATAATTATGCCAGACAATCACACTTGCCGAGAGGTTTAATACATAGGATTGTCAGGATATGAACCATTGTCTTCTTCTTCAAAAAATGTTCTTTTTAGAGCTGAGATTTTACTCCTCTCTACCATTTTCTGTAACATTACTTTGTAATCCTCAGGTGCTATAAGAGGGGAAGATAGATACAGTGAAGAAGGTATACTTCAGGAACCAAAAGGTTCTGCTAAAGCTGTGCTGTTACTGATACAAAGTGTTTTTACCATCCTTTCCTTCTCTTTTTTTGCACCAATATCAGGGACAGGTTTTTTAGCTTCATCATGAAATAACAAAATTGTTATTCAGCTGTGGAGGATATAGTGTCCCCCCTACATGAAGCTAAATGATTTTCAAGCCACAGATTGATTTTTCAGTGCCTAGCTCTAAAAAGCTTCTTTTTAACATATGAGTGGGGTAAATGCAGAATTCACTTGGAACAAGCATGTGCACCTCCCTGTTCAAATTGCTGAAGAGGAGCTCCAAGTAACGAATGGAATAATATATTCTCTCCTATTTCTCTCCATGGAATAAAAAATTAGAAGGACAGGAACCTTTTCAATTGTACACAACACAAACTTGTATCCCATATCTCCTAAGGAGAACTGCAGAGTTGTACAGTTCCAAGAGTGAATGAACCCTATATAACCAGAATTCTTTTTCAGCATACTACCTCACTTTAGAGTTCTGATCTGTACTTCCTCTAGCTTTTTATTCTAACCCAATTACCATTCTAGTTTTCATTTGGTTTCTTATGCTTCACTGCTAGTCGCTCTTCTACCACAAACTAGGTGATATTTAACATTTTGAGATTTTTCTTAATTTTTTTTTCCTTCTTTCCCAGTTCCTGGGGTTCTCAACACATCTTTTTAGAACTGTTGAAGTGTCTCTTAGAAGTGTTAGGGACCCCTGATGAGAAGGAGGAATCCAAGCTGAAGATATTCCTTGAAGAAGACAGAACAATGTTTGTAGCCATTTCATGCATGGGCTAATGGAGGTAATTAAAAAAAGAGGGTTGAACTTAATGAAGAGTGTGAATCTAGATCAGAGGAAAGAAGGATGGGTTTTGTGCTTCTTGGAAGGTGCAACCAATCCAAGTGGCAGGCACAGAACTGGGATTTCTCAGCATAAGTCCAATACAAATCATTAGGAAACAGTTTATTTCAGTTTCTTTCAAAGAGCCAGATGTTGGACAAGCCAGCAGCAGTCTTATGGGAAACCTGAAACTGAGTCCTGAGCTCACTTCCTTATTACTGGGGAAGAGAATGAGAAAACATGGTAGATAGATACTGCAAGCTCAGCTCTCTTCTGTGGCCCTGGCAGCTGTATTAATGATGTACTGGGGAGAGATGTATCCTACTCTGACTGAGCAAGGTGGAGATTACCAGGTGGAAAAGAAAAAGGCTCTGGAAGGTCCTGTCTCCAAACTGTATATTTTAAGTAACAATAAATCAGCATATGTTGGATTTTATTTGATTACTTTCCTCGTATGACTTATGCTTTCCCTTAATACTAATCATATAAGGTATAACCTCCTGTCAGCACTGGAATGGTATATATTACATGAATTACTAACAACTGTATACATCCTAGATCACCTTTTTGTTGCACTAATTTAGCACCTTCACCTTTCTGTCTAAGTGAATCTGAGACCCCATAAAGCAATAGTAAAATGTAGCAGAATCCTAGAGTTCTGCTTAAAATCTGACATTCAGTATACAGACAATTGCTTTCATGGCAGTTTATTTGTGAGCAGAAGGCAAGTCCAATTTGGTCCATGAAAATATCGCCTGACCAACAAAGGGTGTCTTGGCATCTTCAAAAGATTCTTCTTTCCTCAGAATAAATACAGATTCTCCATTTGTATGAAGTCAGTGTAATCATCCCAAATAAGAAAAAAAGCACAACTAATCAAGCTACATAGAGTTACATGGGGAGGGGAGAAGGGGAGAAGGAGAAAGCAGAGGAAAGATTGGATTTTTCAGGAGAAAATGTGAATTCTTTGAAGTCTGCATTTGGGATGAGAGGTCCATTGACAGACGTGTAATTACAGACAGAAAACTGATAGATGTGTGATTATAGACAGATGGTTAGCTCGGCAGGAGTTTCTGGCAGCTGGGCTCCAGCACTTCTTCTTGTAAGTCTTTATGACCTGATCTTTCTTCAGCATGTAAATATTCATGTACTTACATTTTTATATATGATTTAGTTGTAAACCAAGTAATGGTTCTGCAAGGAGCTGATCAGCCTTGTCTTTAAAATTAACCATGAAAACTTATGCCAGATAGCTAAATTTAAGAAGTCCTGCTGACTTTATTCGTTTTTATGAATCTTTCTATTGGATTCATTGGTTTGTGTTTCGACGGTCATGGGTAGGTTTTATTTAACCTGATTTTGGTTATCTAAAGCAAGGTGTCTATTTTAAGAGTGCCTTCAAAGCACTCTTTGACTCCCTGGAGAGGAATGACAACTTTCAGAAGGAAATTCCTTATACCTCATTAGGATGCCTCAAGCATGTGGGAACTATAATTCCTGATAACTAGTTTGGATGAATTTTTAGTTTGGCTAATATTAAAGAAAATTAACATTTGCCTAAATTGCATGCTCTGGGACACTAAAAAAAACCAAGCCCAAACCCAAAAAACCCTTCTTGTTTCCAATGAACTTCTCCAAAGCAAAAATATTACAGTGGCTATGCCCAACAGAGGCTCTTAGAGCACTTCTGTGTTATTCAGTTTGGGTGCATGATGTAACTGTGCACAAAATCTGTATTAGGGCAAGGTGTAGACAGGCACCAGCCTTTCCTTTCTAGGCAAAGGACACCAACATGTGGGTAGGAGGAAAGTGACAGTTTGCTCTGATCAGGTTCCTAAACCACATAATCTGTGATGATAGATTCTAAAAAAGCTAAAAAAAAATCCCATGAGACTGAAGTCAGCTCTTCCCTTTCCCTCAGATTTTCTTTTAACCTCTCCTCTCATTCTCTCACTCTTTATAACAATTTCCTCAGCACAGGAAGGGAGATAGGCTTCTTTGATTCATTCTATAAGAACTGTAAAAGCTGAGGTACCCTAGGTAGAGATATACCAGATAAAGACTCCTCTCGTTATTTCAGCTTTTTACAAGTAGAGCAAATACTGCCACATTTTTCATCTCAGTAGCCTGAGGGCCTTGACAGCTGTAAATGAGTTAGTCTGTAGATGTGGCTACAAGGTCTATGGGTCTTGTTACTACGTCAGTTGTCTGATGTTTTACCTTAAGAAAACTGATTCCAGATTTCCCTTCTGTCTTACCAGTTCTAGGTTATGCTTCCTAAAAATGTTTTGTCCTAAGGTAACCATATTTTTTAAAGAAACATAAAGCAAAAGCATTAAACATATCAAGTCATACATCTGTAGCTGGCTTCCTAGTTTTGGACCTCTTCTCACATGCATTTAGCAGTTAGTCCATTGTGTTCATCTCCCAGTTAAGTCATGCAGTGTTACATCATGCTGTGGTTTCTATATGGAGCTTGATAGCAAATTTACCAGTGTGAATTTTGAAGTGGTAACCACTTTTGCAGAGCTGTCAAAACCACACACAACCAACAAATAGTTCCATACCTTCAATTAAAATGCATCTCAGTCTTCTCTGTACTCATTCTCTGCTGACTGTAGTTACTATGTTTTTAGAACAAGGCACATTTTCCACACAGAACTAGGCCAGGGATGTCTTACACCACTGGATCTCTGCAGTTTGAACATGGCCTTACTTTTGAAACGAAGAGGTGGCTAGCCAGACATGACTGGTATTATTTGCTCTCTTTTAATGTTGCCACTGGGTTTGAAGATCTGACATTATACTAAATGTATCATATGGTAAGGCCCAGAAAGAGTAATACAACTTCAATCTTCTTTTTTAGTTCTAGCACACAGGTCTAGAGCAAAATCCATGCGATAAAACAAAAGAACCGGCATTATTTCATCTTTCCTGAGCAACTCGGCAATCATTGCAATTCCTGAGATACAAAGTCACACACTGATATTTTAGACCTGGAAAACTGTTACTCTAGTGGAGACAGTGAAGTTCTGTCTTGCAAGAAGTTGTTATAATTCACACTGTCTCCCGCAAAAAGAGCCTTTGACTGTTCTATACCACTTTCTCCACTTAGGCTGATGATGACAACCCTCTGAAACTGTACTGTATGTTACCAGCCACAGAGCAGGCTCCAAAGTCCATGGAATCTTTACTCAGCAGCCAGGTAAATGCGTGTTTCTTGGATTAAAGCAGGGGTGAGGAATCTGTGGTCTAGTCTCCAGTGTTGTTTTATACAGCTCCCAATCATGAGATCCTTTTATTTCTTATCCCTGGTTAACATTACACAGTGTAGTACAGATACGCATTTTTCCCAGTGTGGCTAAAAGGCCTCAGAAAAGACAGAGTTCCTCATCCGTGCATTAACCAAAAGCAGCTATCATCCTATCCTGCCAGATGTGTTTCAGCAGGGATGAAGCTAAAACACTGCGCAAAAGAACAGCGGTATTTAAAATTAGCAAGGACTATGATTAAAAAAACATTCATCATTGTATGTAAAGAGTTTATGTAAGAAGGCCACTTGGAAAGAGGAGGTTCCTTGTGTGCAATTCCTATCTTTATTAGGAACTGGTTTTGTTGATTCTGTTTTACTGCACTCGTGCATTCTAGCGAAGCAAGTTATGATTGAGCCTGGCTGGTAGTTTGTCTGATGCAGCGTAGTTCTAGATTTCAGAAGTGCTGCTTTCTCAGAAGAATGTAACGATCTTAGACCTCAGTTATACTGATTGTGTTTGCTGGGAAAAAAAGCCCACTTTTGTCAGTTATTGAATAGGTATTTCTTTTTTAAATTACAACAAACGGCTACCAGAAAATAACTGCACCAACTTCATAAACCTCTATGAAAAGTCAATTATTTTTTTTTGAAAGACAAGTTGGGTTTTGCCTGGTGTATTACATCAAAGCTGCAAGTACAAGTGCTATGTCCATTTGCAGTGCTTAATTCTAGGCTGGTTCTGCTCTGGTCCTGGTGTTCCTCACAGCAGAGTCCTTCCTGAGCCTGACTGCCAATTTGAGAATGGCTGGGAATTTGTAGTGCGGGAGATCCAACTGACATCTGGCTCATTTTTTCCAAATCATTAGAAATTTTAGTAGAAAAAAAATATCTGTTCATCCAAGGATAATTTAAGGACTCCTTCTGAGTTGCCAGAAGACTTTCTGAAGGTATTGCTAGCTTCTGTGAAGTTATTTCCTAGGAACCCTTCAAGTAAACATAAAGGCACACATATGAAAGGCACTGATTGTCCTCTTTAATTTCCTAATGATTTGCAAGCACAAAACTACTGTAAAATTACCCTGGGATCATTTTATAACCACCCTACATACAGTGGACCTGCCATATCCAATGCTTCTGGTCAGCTTTCCTCCAGTGTAACCTTCCCCATGTAATGGTGCAGAACTTGTAAAGAGGTATGAAAGGAGATTTGATTTCAGCTTACTCAGGATAATATAAATTAACCAGGTGCAAATCTAGTGCAAAATGGAATCAGTCCCATAAAATGGAAAGAGGGAATTCACCTCTGCAAGAAGTATTTTCCTCATGATACCTTTTGCCTTAACAGATCCTGTTATTTTTATTGCAATCACTTAAAGCCAACTTAGTTTAGTAAATATTTATCATTTTTGATAAACAAGATGCCTTAAACTGCTTCAAGCTGAGCCGGAATCCATATCTTTTAAGTACTGGAGACTGATAAAATGTGTAATACAGCCCAATTAATGTGTAACCAGCCAGCACTGTGGAAAACATTTGTTCTACATTCTTAAGTTGTTAGCCTGTGTTCACCCTTTAAATTAACATTCACCTTTTTATATCAAAGTTATAAGTGTATTGCTAATTTCCTGTAGTCAATAATTTTATGCATGTGTAAAAGATAGATAGCTACATAAAATAAGATAATGAGGAAGTGATATTTTTGGCAGGTTCCTCTATAGGGACTAAAGGGTTCAGTGTTATCCCCTTTACAGATACACATGAATATGCTTGTTATATAGAAGTCTAATCCTATGAAAGAAGCTCTTATGAGAAACTAGTCACCATAAGATGCTGTATCCACTGTAAAATGTAGAAGACAAACTTTAAGCTGACTCATTGAAATGCCTCTTCAGGATCAGAGACAACAGTTACAGGTTATGCTGTATTTTTTTTACATCTGTTTCACAGTATTACAGAACAATCTACTATCAGTTAATTCTGCTTCATTGAGATGAATAAAGCTCCTGGAGACCATTTAAAAACTGTGAGATTATCTGCCAATAGGTCGGAGTCTGCATTTATTGATGACACTGGATATTTGCTTAAGCAAATACCTCTCATGTATCTCCAGTATTTAGAATTATTTTAAGAAGATTTTTCTTATTTTAGCTTGTAAAGATGCATCATGCAACACTGATTTGCTTATTTGTCTAAGAACAGCCATTAGCTCCAATTTGTAAACCTAATAAAAATTTTTCTGGGATCCCATATAATCTGAAGTTTTCCTGATTTTCTTGGATTTAATTTCATCCCTTATTTTTTCTGCTATGTTCTCATTCCAAATGTATTTTTTATCTCCTTTTAGATGTGGACATTCTACTAAATTAAAATAAATAAACTGTAATATTCTGCACTTTAGCATTATTCTTTTGTAGACTCCACAGATAATATCTTAATATTAATTTGTCTTATTACCTGTGATCAGCTCAGTCTTATTAGGGGTGCATCTATAATCCAGTAATTCACACAGTTTTTCTTTATGACAAAATCTGAAAAGAGTGCAATTCTGCTAACACAATTTCAATATTTGGGCTTTGGTTGTACAGTTTGTACAGGCTTAGATGTATTTTATTGAAAGATTTAAATTTTTCCCCTTATTCCTTTTTTTCCTACTAATTTACACTGTTGGTAGAAAACTAAATTACTCTGAATTTAAACCAGAATTTTGAGTATTTGGATCAATACCCTGGTGGCTTTCTCTTATCCTATGTGAACAGTATAAATAATGTATTAGAATGCCCCCTTGAGGAACATTGCCAATAACTATCTATTTCAGCCATCATCTTTTTAGGGAGGGATCTGAAAAAACTCCAGTTTTAGTTCATTCCACAACTGACTGCAGTATTAGTTGGTTAGAGCAAGACACAGTCTGTTCAGAACAGGGAAAATAATAGGAGGAGGTGACATACGGGTACCTAGGTCCCTATTTTAAAAGGAAAGCATGCTGTTTCTGTTTGGGGTAGGTAGGAAAAAATATCCTGTATGTATCTACAAGCTGAGATCAAACGTGTTCGTTGCTTGTGCAAATTGGGGGTTGCCACTTACACAGAGTAAAATGGGAATCAGGAAGGTTTGGGCAGATGGAGAGGGGATGACTGGAAGTTTTACATGTCATTTCTATTAATGACACACTTTTAGGAAAATGTACAGGCCATTTGGAGTCAGTGGAAGATGAAAAATAAAATTAATACAAGGGTAAAAACTAACCAGATAATTCACTGTTTTTTTAAAGCAAGGCTGCAGAAGACAACAACCAAAAACCAGCCTCACCTCAGCCCAGTAACTCTTAATTGACCAGGACACTGTCTCCTCCCCAGGTGCAGTGGAATTTAATCGTATGCGTTATTCAGCAAGAAGGACAGGATTTTATTTGGAGGAGCACTTATGGCTCATAGAATATTTTTCTGAGAAATCTTCACATGTCATAAAGAGAGAACAAGGAAAGAGTAGATGAGGTCTGAAACTGGAGGTTTTGTCTTTTCTTTATTGTATCTGTAGGTGTTAAGAGTCTCTCATACCATGTGAGGCAGGAGAATGGCATCTCAGACTGTAGCCTACATCCTCAGCAGTCACCATCTGCTAGTAGAGATAGAACCCCCTGCCTGTGTTCTTCTGACATTTGGCATGACTGATAATGATAAGATGGGAGATGGTACTACAGATTGGAAACATATAATAGATCCTGACCAGTGCCAGTTTACACCAGCAGAGGACTTAGCCCAGCCCTCCTTACCTAGGGAGACACCAGGAGATACTTGCCTCCCTGTTGAAAACAAAATAATTTAATTCCCTCAATATTCTACTAATATGTGATTCGGGATAATGTAGCTGGATGAGATAACCAAATTCCTAAAATGGACCAGCCAAACCCAGCTGTCTTGTTTATGGATGATTTAAAGCTAATGAAAAATGAAAATGGCATTTTAAAAAACTTAAACCAAGAAAAACCAAGAAATTCTGAGGATTTGAATTGACTTAATGAGTATGCACAACATTTTCTAGGAAACATTGAATTTGCTGCTCTGAAGTCATCTGAATGAGCACTGAGTTCAGAGATCATCTCTGCCGTAACTCTAGCTTGAGCTCTCATTCTCTGGAATTACCAGTGGCCTGAACATGGCTGAGGGTGCTTAGACAAGCTAATGCCACCCATTTAAGGGGCTTGTGTGTCAAACTGGAGGAAATGCACCTCATATGTCCCACTAAAAAGAGATTAATAGTTAAAAACTATTAAATAACACTGTACTCTCTTCTGACCAGTCAGACAGAAATGTATCCTGGCCATCATAGATATTATCAGTTGTTTGAGCATTGTAGCTTTTCCTTTGGTCTGTTTTTAGGAGAGAAAATAGCAGAAGATTGAATTCTTCAGATATTTCTCAACATATGAGACTTTTACTGTTTAAATTCTGAAGAGAGTGAGAAAGAGATGGTCAATGTAACCTTGAAACACAGCACTTGAAAAAAAAATACTTAAAAACAAAGCACCTGTGTTTTCTGGCTGGACAACAGTATATCAGACAAAATAGCTGTTTTAACAATTCTGCCTGTGGTGAGCTAGCTCCCCATAATTCATTTCATAATTGGGAAAAAATGTAGCCTTTTCTGACATCATCTCAGTGCAGTTTTGGACGCATTGTACTGCAGAGAATCCAACAATAACCACCTAATTTTCCTCTCCATGATTTAAGAAGAATCCAGCGACCAGGACTGCATATGGTGGCAATCCACGTTCATTCGGGCTTTTTGGTTCAAAATCTAGACATAAATAATAAATGTGCATTTGAGTATAATTTAAATTGTATCTGTGGACTTCTCTTTCCTCACTATTAAAAAGAAATCAAAGAATCAGACCCAGAAGTTTCAGAGACCAGAATGTGAAAACTAGATGCCAGACTCCGTGGGAGAGGAGAAAGGTGTCATGCCTCTGTTTTGTGGTTTGGAGTTATATTTAAATGTTATCACTCTGTTCCTTTTTCTTTTTTTTTTTTTCTCTCCAGTCCCTATCTCAGTGGTAACTGACTCGTGTCCTATTACTTGTTTATTACTAATTTTAAACCACAGGCCCAATCACACAACTGGGCTCAGAATTCCTCTGTGTCACGTATGAGTAAAATCTGTGAAATTCAGTTGGCAGATCTCCCTCCACAGCTGAGCGGGCTGTTGCAGAAGGAACTGTTTTTGGAAAGGAAGGGATCTTCCCACCAGAAATTGACTGCAATTCTAGGACAATAATTACTACAAAGATGGCAGCAAAATCCTGATTCTGACCTTGGCCATCCTGAAGTAAATCCTGAATACAGCCCCCTTGAGTTAGTTACTCTGAAAGTATAGATTGAAGAATATAATTTTTTTTCTTCTACAGGGAAACAGGGACCCATTCTGGGAATGCTCTGGTGGTTTTCATCACGTGAGAGCTTTCTGCTGAGAAGCAAGCAGGTGGCAGTCAGCCTGCCATTTCTGGCTTATTTTGCTTTACCTGATCTGATTTAAGACAGGTTAGAGAAAGTGATGCGGGTGGACACAGGTCTGTGAAGGGAACACAGAGGATACAGCAAATGCAAAGGGGGCAGAGATGGTGGTACCCATTCAATTCCACCTGGCTGCCTGTCTCCAGGGTGACTGTCATGCTCAGGGAACACAACCAAGTCCTATTCTTACCTTGAGTAAAAAAAGCAGTTGTCCTCTAGTTTATATTGAAAACCAATTGAATAACAACTCCTATCTGGGAGAGAATGTCTAAGATTCTGCAAGATCAACTTGTAGACAATGGCCCAAGAATTACAAAACTAAATAAAAACTCAGTTGCCTGTTAAAAAAATCTTTCCAGACTCCTTCACTGTCCCTCTTTGTAGCATCATTTAGAATTGAGTTGGGAAGGGAATAAGGGAGACAGGAATGAAAAGGAAGTGAAATGGACACAGAAGGAAGATAAAAGTAGAGAGCAGCAGAAAGAGGTGGAGAAAACCACAAAATTCTGCTAAAAAGATCTTAAAAATTGCATGTCACAGCCAATTCTTCAAACACAAGCCATGACAGAGCAGCAATATAAACTTTCTCATGATCCAGTCTTCAGTTTGTTCACATATTGCATAAAAGGGAACATTCATAAAGGGATTATAAAGACTAACAAATGATTAATGACTATTATATATATGCTACAGACCTGAATGGTATGGGCTACACCTGGCTTTAGGTATAGCAGTAAAAGTGTTATATACAGTTAGAAGCCATACTATAAACCTCAAATCCTTTATTACTTGATTTTGCAATTCATCTTTAATGTAATGAGGATCAGTTAAAAATTGTCTCATAACCTCTATAACCAACTAATTGCAGTTGAAAAGTCACGTTTCTGAGGCAGTATTTTAATTTTTCCTCACATTACATCAGGAACGTGAGCTAGCAAGATTTCTCAGCACTGTAGGTAAAACCAGTAATATCACCAACAGCTGAAGTATTCTGACACTTTATAAGGCTACTACTAGTGGTCTATAGTTTTATTAAAATATGACTTCTGGAGTTAAATTATCTGTATCTTCTGCTTCAGTCTGGTTAGTCTATGTTGCAGCAGAAACATTTCAGATGTTTCCAAAACTAGATCACCAGCAGTAAATTATCTTTCCATTATAAATTCTTAAAAGTGCTTTTGTGAACAGGTCTAAGTGCCATATTTTGCACCAGGGATGTGTGAGGGATGTGACTTTTTACAGTCTAGAAAAAACTTATCAAATCAGGCCAATCTGTAAGAATTTTAACAATCTGGGCTTTGCCTGTTTAACTCTTCAAATAATCTGTCTCACCTGATCATGCTTACAATCGTGCCTATGATTATGACCATCAGAATCTTCTGCCTGGATGCTAAAGATTTCCATGGAAAGAAACAGGCACAAATGTTCCAGTGTTGTGGAATTTTTTGAGGGTCCATTTCAATGGAGTTGTTTAGGTTTTTTTTTTATTTTTATTTTTTTTTTTAATGGCAGTGTTAGGTTAATGGTTGGACTTGATGATCTTAAAGGTCTTTTCCAACCTAAACGATTCTATGATTCTAATTAGACCATGGCTGAAGACTTTATCCAAAGACAAGCTTTCAGTGCTGTATCTAGGCACCAAGGCAAGCAGCCTCCTAATGTTCTGCCCATACAGCTCTGGGAACACCCTGGGATGAAGTGACTGTGGAGAAGGAATGAGGCACATAAGTTGTGGTAGTAGCCTATGAAGGAAATGATAAGACCAAGACTGGGAGTCAGCAGTGTTAGGAGCATAATGAAAAACTGGGACCAGCTGAGCAAGTATGGGGCTGACAGCTGGGACTCACACCAGGAATGATAAGGAAAGAAGATGGGATAAAGAACGGAGTGAGGAGAGGCAAGCTAATTACTGGACCAAGTAACACCAGGCAGAATCAGGCAGAGTTTAGGCAAACAGGTATGCTGGTGTGTCCACACTCCCCTGAAGCATTTGGAGCTGAGCTGAACATCTCTCCCCTGTCTGTAAACATCAGTGGAGCTCAGTGGAAAAAGGCATGTTTCATCCCCTCTTGTGCCTGCTCCACATAGTGGATGGCAATTTGCTCCTTTTATCAATTATTCTGTTGTTTCCAGTGCCAGAAGTCAGTTCTCTGGTTGAAAAAGGTTCAGTCCCATCTAATGTGATGGTGATTTGTAGAAGACCAGTGTGCTTTTCTGTATAAGAAAAGAGGTACAAGTTTATGCTGAACTGAGTGATGTTTGGTTTTTAAATAATTTGGGTTTACATCCAATTGCACAGCACCAAAAAGCCAAAGACATATAATAATTCTGTAACAGTACGAGGCAGTGGCTATTGTCAATGGTGACTGCAAACACAAATGACCCTGATGGTCATCCACAGAAGTAGCATGGACATGGTTAATATCTCAGTGGTTGATCTGTGAATGATTCTTTAAGATACTGATATGTGTGATCAGTTTTTGATCACATACTTTATCCTCTATAATAGTGCTGACATTTAAAAACCAAAATGTGACAACAAATTGTATCACAGCTTCCGTGGTTCAGCTCACTGTTTGACTATGTGCTTTAAGTTCAGCATACCACAATCTAGCACAGTGCTGCTTAAAAATGGCCTGAAAAAGGTGTGAACTCCAATGCAGCGTATGTAGACTAAGAAACCTGTATCAGAGCACCAGGCTCAAAATGCTGCTAAACTGCATGGTCTCTAAATACAATGCTGTGTATGTGCTGAGTTTCTACTGCTAAATGCTGTTCTAGGATATTCTTGTATTAACAGACATGTTGGCTGAATGCTTGTCCAAAGCCAAACTAAAAAATCAAGTATTAAAAACTAGCATTACGTCTCATAGAATAAAAACTGATTCTATGACAGCAAATGAAAACTTTTTAGGGGGTGTGGACAAAGACAGAAAATGTGCGCATTTTCAAATATGATTGTATGCAAAAATAATCACATTTGCTGCTATAAATGTCAACAATTGGCAACATATAACATAGGGAGTAAGTAAGCTAGTAATACATGTGTCAAAGAAATTTTAGTATAATAGAGTGTTTAGTATTACTTCACTGTGACAGTGTAATGATTTTTAAAGTCATGTCATTTGTAGAAGTCAACAGAATTAACTGGCATAAGATTCACAAAATCCTTACACTGTGCCTTTATTTGGAAGTCAGAAATGTTAATGGTGACTTCAATTATTTGTTATGTCAGAGAAATAGCTGCCTCTTGATGCTTTCGAACATGTATAAGACAAATCCAAGACCTTTAACAGAAATTGTTATGGTGTCTAACTTTTGTTCCAGGCAGGCTAGGACTACAGACACAGAGCCAACTCTGTATCTGGCCTAACTCCACTCACAAAATTTGGCCAAAGATAAATTTGTCACATTGATTTCAAGTAAAGTTCAGATCCTGTGTGGTGCTCAGGGCTCTTCCAGAACAAATTGTAATACAGGAAGTCTGTAAAACCACATTTGGAACTGAAGACTTTGAATTACTATTCTTTCTGTGCCTTCCATATAAATAACTGAGCTTGTATTTTTCTAGGGTTATTACAATTGAGTATTTCTCTATTTATCATAGCTATTTACTAAAACAAATCATAATTTGTTTTCACGGATACTATACAAACACCAGGGAAGGTGCCCCATTGTAAAGACTGCCTGGGTAGATTGAAGGAGAAAAAGAAGTACAAGTAAGTTGCCATACAGCAACCAAATACATCTTGACAATGTCAATCTTGAGAATGTTGTTCTAAAACTAAAAGCAAAGAGATTTCTAAACTGTGCCTCAGATTTGCTATTTTCAATCATTTAGTCTATTGCAGATACAGACGTTTTTCTGAAAACAGGTCTTGCGGAGTTACAGTGCAGAAAATAAAGGTCCTGTGACCCAGCTGAGGAACAAAGCTTATGAAGATTACACATAGGAAACACCAGGGAGGAAAGCATGGAAAACAGATTTGAGAGAGGCAGATAAATGGAAAACAAAGGCTGGCACCTTTGATGCACCATATGGAGTGATGGGGTGACATAAAAAGAGGCAAAATAGTCCAAATACTGTGGACTTGGTAGGCCTGGCCAGCAAGTTTGTTTGCAGCATTTATTTCAGAGATTCAGACTGGAAGGATGATAAATATTTATGAGGAAGCTTTTAAATTGCCATGGTGAACGAACATGGTCAGTCTGTTAAAGGAATCACTGTTTGGTGTCAGCATTGAAGATACTCGGATTAGTTTATACCAGATGGTATAAACTGTTCTCTCACTGGAGTAAGGAAACCATGATCTTTGTACAATTACAAGTTCTCCATTTTTCATTACACCTTCTGAGAATCTGATATTTCCCACACATAACTAAGATTTTGGCAATGTACACAATTGTGCAAAAGCCCTTTATTTCTTGTTGCTTAAATGCTTCTGCAATGACAAAATGAAAGTCTTTCAACCCAGTCCACAGAAGGTACAAGCTGTGGCAACCCACCTCTGCAGAACTTCAGTTTAAGCTGTTGCATTTTATGTTTACAGCTCCGGTAATGTCTTGTGTGAGGATCTGAATGCTAACTGGTTTCTGTAGGAGTAAACTGGAAGGCACAGGTGGTCAGGTGGGGGCTTTTGTTGTTTGGCACTGACTGCAAGGAATGCAAGCATAGGTTTTAGCAAATTCCCTGGCTCTGCGTGATGTCTGAACACCCCATCTGAGACAGCAGCTGGTGAGTTAGCCCAAGCTGCACAAGAACAACTTAGGTATCAGTTTCTCTTTACAGGTACAGATCAGCCAAAGAAGTGCGAGAATCCGTGCAGCATGCCTTAGTACGGAGCAGAAGGGAGGTAGTTTGCATAGTTTGTTCAAGAGTCTTAGTGCCAAGCTGCAGCTGGGATAAACTCTTTTCAGTGCACACCCTTAGCTCTAGATAGTCCATCTCCCTGCAGCAGGTCAATGCTGCAGCTGTGGGATCCTCTCTCTTTAAATGCAAGACTTGTTTCTCTACTCTCCAGATACTGGCACGTATTTAGGGTAGTTCTGTGGTAAAGGGGAAAGAGCACCTACACTTTGAACCCCAAATCTTTCTTCAGCAGTGGGCTGTAGGCAGAATGAGTAGGCTAAAAATACAATTAGCTTCCCAACCTGGTGAACAGATATCACTACTGATCACACCTGTGTGGAAGCTCCCTGTACCAATACAGAGACATCTAGCAGAAAAACATCCAAACCCACAAAAAAATAGTAAGGAAAAAGAGTCTTCAGTGGCCAGCAGAGTGCAAACTTTTTAAATCAAGGCAAGGGTGATGTCTGAGTGCAGTGTGTGTTATCTTGCCCCATTGTCCATTCAGAACACAGATGACAAATATATATGGGAAAATATCCAATTTTCACATCCAAGGAGGACCAGAAAGTACGTCTTCCTCCTCAACAGCAGAGAAATATTTGGTATTCTTTTACTGTGTGCAAGTTATTCAAGGCCTGTCAGATTGAGGATATATTTTGTTTTACCAACTGGGTTACAAAATTTTAGTCATTGCTGTGAGCACATGGATATGCATTTGTTTAGTCATCTTACTTTCCAGGGAACACAGCCAAACTGACCTTTGGATCTGACAAAAAACATGAGTTACCTGTTTTTCCTGAAGCTTTGTCTGATGCTTTAAAACCAAATTTGTGCCAGTGAAATAATCTAAATCAACCTTACTAGCAGGTATTTTAAACTAATATTTCTCCTCCTTCATAGTTTTTTTTACCATACTGCCACATAAAGAGTTGGAATGGACTGATTTTCCACGGTAATCCATTTACACCAGGAGTATATGGCAGAGTGTCCTGGCCATCGTGTAAGGCTTCGGTCCTACTTCTAATTGCTCTTGGTACCTTTTCTTCAGACCTGTTTCTTCCTGCTCCTCTGCCAGATTGGTTCTTATTTAAGCACATAGTTTCTTATTGTAGCTCATGCCTTTTTCATTCAGTGTTGATACCAGTTTGGGCTCTGTCAAGTGTGTTTTTGCATGTTTGCATTCACTGTACCCACTCAGTGCAGGAAGCTGTGCCTTCAGAGTTCTGTGAAATTGTTAAGCTGCCTGAGACAATAAAATGTACTTTCCATCTGTTGCCATACCACATCTTTTAAGATTGTTTCCAAGATTTTCTCATATGCTTGTTGTTAAGTCCATTGATCTATAGCTTCCTGGTTTATCTTTTCAAGTTTTGGAAGTATGCATTGATAAAAATACTGTAGCTTCCAGGAACTTGTCCTAATTCCAGTGAATTTTTCATTTTTCATTTCAGAGTTTCACCTATTTCCATGCCAGTTCCCTTTCAGTCATTTTTCTGTCATAGTCAAAAGCCCAAGTCTTCCTTGATCACTTCATTTAAAATATTTAGATATACTTTAATTGTCCTTAATGCTTTTTCTGTCTTTAGTGCCTATAAATCTTACGGTTTG
>NW_009258383.1:3245350-3250230 GCF_000687185.1 Egretta garzetta
GTCCCGCACCCCCCCCCCCCCCCCGCCAATATACCTAAAATGGTCTTTTCTCAACAGATAATTGATCTCCTTCCTATAAATGTTGTGTTGGGGCATTGTATTTACACTATCATAAATCACTCCTGCTTAAGACTGATTTTCCTTTTTTTATACTGACTTTATATAGATTTAGATATATTTTTCGGATCTTCCAATTTCTCTCTAATCTGGTGATTTGTCTTCTACTACCATCTCTAGTGTTTTCTTTTTTCCTTTCTTTCTTGTTACGTAGTTTTCTGCAACTAGAAAAGTAATTCTCAATATCTATTCTTCCAAAATTCTCTAATGATTTAAAAGTACCCTACCATTTCTCTTTGCTTGCTCTGATGTCACATGGTGGTTCCTATTGTATGTGACTGGATTTGGAGTTTGCATAATCCCCGCCTGTGCTGAGTCAGTCCCCAGCTATGGATTTTCTGTATGTTACTGAATTCCAACAAATCTCCTTTATTTGCCCATGCCATCCCAAAATCTCTTTGCAAACATCAGTATTTTTTACTAAATACAGTCTATATAAATCCCAATTAAGTTTTTCAAACCTAAGTGCTCTCCTCTTAGGTCCAATTCTTTGCATTTGCCTTTCATTGATATTAGTGGGTTTTCTTCTGACCCGCAGTGGTGTAAAGCAAGGCTCAGCTCCTCTGATTCACAGAATGCAACGAAGACTGCTACACAGAATGTAACAAACTGCTCACAGTTTGTTGTGCTTCCCTCATTTCCAACTACTAAGTATAAAATTGTTTCAGCTCTATTTGGCTCTTGTGTAGTACATTTAAACTTGTCTTCAGTTTGTTGGATTTCCCCCAACTAACAAACATGTATTCAAAACCAAAAACTAATATCAGAAGTGAAAAGAACAGTTAAAGACATTTCTTTGGCCTGACTCAGATGAATAATGAGGATACAGATTTCCCCTCAGACAGATTTGTTAGCTTGACATTACCCTTGTGAATCGTACTTCAGAAATTAATGCATGAACTACTTATATCAGCTGAACAAAACAGTGAGACTGCTTAAGCAAGAAGGGGCATGGTTTTTTAAGCCACGGATTCCTAAAACAGTATCAATTTTGGTTAACTTTGTTCTCAACAAGCTTCCCCAGTTACCGCTGTTCCTCCTTACTCTCAGTTCCCTGTAAGCTCAACACTTCACAAGGTGTTCTCAAGTGTCCAGTCTTAGAAACTGTAAATATATTAATATCATTGAGCACTGGTATTCATGCTACATGAGTTCACTTTCATCTGCAGCTGATGTTGTAATCTTGCTCTTTTACAAATGGCCTGCTCAAAATTTTAACCTGTTATTAGAAAAGCTAAAAAAAAAAAAAAAAAAAAAAAAGAGTTAATGCTGTTGTGGTTGGTGTCCAGGCACAGAACGACAGATAACAGGTAAGCCATGTCTGGACTATTATCCATACTTCAAGCAAGAGAAAGAAAAAATACTTGAGCTCACTACCAATCAGCATGTTTACGCTTTTACTGTTTTTCTCCTGAGGATCTTGAGACCTTATCAACAAGAAAATCTGGATTATGTCACCAGAACACAGCTCAGTACGTTACTGCTGTTTCAAATGTGATGGTAACAGGCAATATAGGCATTTCTAATGACAGAAAAAGGCAAATGTCACATTCATTTTCAAAAAGGGAAAGAGGGATGATTTATAGGCCAGTCAGCTTCACCTCTGATCCCAGAAAGAATATGAAACAAATCCCCCTGGATGCCATTTCTGGGCACATGAAAGACATGGAAACAGCCAGCATAGATTTACCAAGAGCAAAATAAGTCTGACTGACCTGATTGCTTTCTATGATGAGATGACTGGCTTTGTGGACAGAGGGACAGTAATGGATGGTGTTTACTTTGACTTCAGCAAGGCTTTTGGTGAGGCTTCCTATAGTCAAATCAGTTAGATATTGTTTGGTTAGATGGACAAAGATATTTGAAATGCTGGTTAGATTGCTGGCTCACAGTATTGTGATCAAAGTTGGATGGTTACTAGTAATCTTCACAGATCAATCTCATACTAAAGCCAGTATTATTTAATGTCTAATAAAGACCTGCATGTTGGGATGGAATGCACCTGTGGAGGCTTCACAAATTACATCTTGAGGTGACTGTAGTGAGATACAGTGAAAGGCGGGTCCACTATTTAGAGCATCTAGAGAAACAGACTGACAGGAATCTCATGCCTAAGAACAGAGCTCTGCACCTTCGATGGAGTCAGCCACGGCACGGTACATACTGAGCGACAACTGTCTGGAAAGCAGCTCTACAAAAAGTATTCGTGCCCTGGGAATCCTAGAGGACAAGCTGAGCATGAACACTTGGGTTGCTCTTATGGTGAGGAAAGCCAACTGCACACTGGGCTGTGCAGGGGTGTAGCTGGCACGTTGAGGGGAGTCATTCTCTTCTGTTCAGTACTTGTAAGATCAGATTTGTAGTACTGTGCTCAATATGGGGGGTCCCCAGTACAAGAAAGTCATGGATGTACCACCATGAATCTGGTGGTGGGCCATGAAGCTGGCTGGAGGCTGAAACACAATTTCAAGGAAAGGCTGAGAGTACTGTTAGAAGGGGGACAAAAAATCTTATGATAGTGGCCAAATACTGGAACAGGTGCCCAGAGAGGCTGTGGAATCTCCATCCTTCAAGATATTCAACACTCAACGGGACAAAGTCTAAGCAACCTGATCTAAGTGCTTGAGGGCTGGAGGGCATCTAAATCTACAAGGTGAGATCCAGATGTCCCTTCCAACCTAAATTCTTCCGTGGTTCTGTGATTCTGTCCATCCAAATCCTGGCTCTGGTTTAGAGCTTTAGAAACAGTCAGGCAAAAAAAGACTATTCCTGAGGCTTTTGAAAAGCAAATAAATAAAACCCCAGAAAAAAAACTCTAGCCAAAAAGTTAACAGAGCTGAAAAAAGTCTACTGGGAGAGCCAGGTTACCAATATTTGTCCTATAAAAACAGTTAAAAAAGACTTTTCTGGCTTTAATGAAAGCCAAATGTTGGAAGTAGTAATTAGAATGTTTACAGTGAAGTACAGTTTTAGATCTGCTGCATACTCACGCCTGACAGGTTTTGATTAATAATGGCAAGCCACAAAATAGGCTGTTCTTTCAGTAACATGCTGCAATATCCAAGATATCCATCAGTCATAGTGTGTCTCCTTCCCCATCTCCCCTTCTGACTTTATGGGCTGGTGAATCCCTACCAGTAAAGGACCTATCCAAAGAGAATACTTTGCTGTCCTAAGCAGTGTCTGGCTGAGCAGGGAAAATCTCAAAGTTTGATCAGGTTGTGTGGGGCTTATTAAGATAAGTTTTGTGCATCTCCAAGGATGAAGTTTTCACAGCTTCTCTGGGCAACCTGCTCCAGTGCTGCTTGGTTCTATTTCCATACAGCCTGTTCTTGGTACTTTTAGGTCTGTCTATACCAACGATCAAAGCAGGGGCAGGATCCCCAATTTTACATACTGTTTAATTGTTACATTGGCATGGTTTTAGTTTGTGCTAGTCAGAAATTCCCCAACCAGTGCTTGGGAAAGGCATTTGATATGGACTGTGAATCATTGTAATGGTGACTGTCTGCAGCAGACAGTTCAGATGTGTCCACCCTGTGCTGGATGAAGGAGAAACAAGATGCAAAAACACATAGCTAACTCCTTTTGCTTAAGTGATGCACATTGTGGCTTAAATGTGCATCAGAACAAGAGAACAATCCCAAACCTGTTCTGTTTAGTAGCAAAGCTGTGACTCCCCCTCACAAGTCCCCAGTACTTCTTTCTCTTATCATGAAGCACTAACATAAGCAGTTGTTGCTGAATTGTGAGACAAGAAGTTATTATTAAATAGAAACAGTAAATTTCTTCTGACAAAGAAGACAAAAAATGTATTCTGACCTCACAACAAGGTCTGCGTTGGTGAGCAGGGTGCAAGGCTAGCTATCCTAGTAGGGTACATGGGAGTCATAAAGAGATGTCTGCCAGCTCAGTCCTATATTCCAGTCTAATGGACATTATTCTCTCTTTACCCTTTGTAATGTGGGTACAGTCTGCCCCACATATACTTGTTTCCTTTTACTGCTTCCATTCTACTGATTCCTTGTTTTAATCTTGGTTCATATACACCTGTAATGGAAAGTCACACCAAAATATGACCTCTGTGCATGTTTTCCAATCATTGTATTAGTAGAGAATCATATACAGATGTAAGACATCATAAAACTAGAATTTTTCTATCGATGTGCCACAGTCTTATATGAAAACTTTTGCCTTGACTTTGACTGTCCATATGGAACTGCTTGAAAATGCATGGAAAGAGAAGAAGGCATAAACGCTTTATGAACTTTAAAAGAGGTGGAAATGCTGAAGTGTATTGTATTTGATGGTGAATCTCCAACCTTAGAAGTACTGTGTGCTGCACTCTTCCAATAATATGAAAAGAGGGAAGTTTTAAGGAACTGTCAAAGTCTCAGTAATAAAAAGGTTGGAAACTCCTGAAATAAGCTATGAATACAGCTTAAGTCCCCATGCCACAATGGAACAGAAAGACAGCTTTCTATTTCATTGCCTAAATACACAACATCTCCCAGACTTTGAAATCTCAGCTGGGATATACATGGAATAATGTATTTTTCCCTTGTGATTTCACTGTGGTGCAGCATTAGCTTCTTCAGTGTTCTGTTTCAGGCTCTTAGTAATGCACAATACTGCAGCAAGTCAGTATTTTTATACAACTGAATGGAGGGAAAGTCATCACATCACATACAGTCTAAGAATGTAAGATATGTCTGTGCTATGAGTCCATTCACATGTGTCGTGGTTTAACCCGGCTGGCAACT